>NC_033800.1:13041917-13061330 GCF_001876935.1 Asparagus officinalis | reverse complement strand
CTTGATCTGTAGGAGGGTGATCCCCTGCTGAATCCCCCAGAAAATCTGCCGAGAATCCTTCGAAACTCCCCCAAAATGCCAAAAACGAAGTTAGGGTTTGAGAGGAGAGAGAGAAGGGGGGCTGAGGCTATTAGGGTTTGAAAGAGGGTTCTAAGAGCTTCAAAACGAGTATATATAAGTGGGGTAACAACCGGGTTTGGTATAAACAAAATCCGACCCGAAACAGAACTGGCAGAACCAGGTTCGCTGCGCGGTCGACCGCAGCGAGAGTTCTGGGCCATGCTCAGACTGAGGTTCGGTAAAAAAGTTGTAACTTTCTCATACGATCTCAGAATGAGGTGATTTAAGATTCGTTAGAAAGCTATTGAAGAGACCTACAACTTTGGTCTTATACACTTTAATAGATTCTAACTGAATCAGTATGAAAAATATAGAAACTCTTAACTGGTCAAAATTCTCAGATTATCACTCTTTGCCTTTGTGCATGTTTTGTGTCTTTACACTCATATATTCACAAATATATATTGAATTGATCACAAATCAATTCCTATCATACTTAAACATCAAAATATATTATTTTCACCATATAACATATTTATAATTATTTAGCACTCTATATTCAAATTTTCGGGGTTTTACAAGGGAATTCTGTGATTTAGTAGACGGGGAAAACTTACCCCGAGATATGTTGGACAATTCAGGATTTTACAGCGTGTTGGAGCAGTTTCACATAAAATAGATATTTTACCATCGATGTCGAGTATACACGATGTTTTTCATGTTTCGATGCATTAGAAGTATTTACTTGTCGAGGAACAATAACGAGTATTAGACGCACCGGAGATTTAGCTCTATGATGATTTGACTACGATTGAGATACATGTTCGTATTCTTGTTATAAAAAAACAAGAGACTTAGAAATAATGTGATTTCCTTAGTTTGTATAGCTTACCCACAAATTCTATCTCAACTTGGGATGAATTTGCTATCATTTTTCTGAAGAACATTTTCCCTATTCACAAAATGGTTAAGCTTAAAAATAGCAATCAGAATTTTAAGATAGTCCCATGAGAGCCATTTTGGAAGTAATTTGATAGGTTTAAGGATCTCCTTATCAAAGTTCCTCACCATGGTCCAGAAAAATGGTAATTATGCCAAATTATCTATGAATAATTGAATTATTTTTTAAAAACTTCATTAGAATAAATGTGTCAATAGAATTTAATGAAGAAAAATTACTAGTGATTCATATCTAGGAATTAATAGTATAAGATGTGTACATAAGAGTTTCCTTGTCTGGGTTATCCCCTCTTAGTGCCTTTTTATATTAATAATTCTTAAGATACGTTACAAAATTTCGAGGATAAAATTCTTTTAGGGGGGGAGAATGTAAAACCCTAAAAATTTGAATATTTTATGATAAATATGTCATATGGTGAAGAATAATATATTTTGATAATTTTATATGATAAGAATTAATTTGAGATTAATTCAATATATATTTGTGAATATATATGTGCAAATGTGCAAAACATGCACAAAGGCCAAAAGAGAAATCTGAGAATAATGACCAATTATGAGTTTCTATATTTTACGTACTGATGATGTTTGTATATGATAAGAATTGATTTGAGATCAATTCAATATATATTTATATATATATATATATATGTGCAAATGTGCAAAACATGCACAAAGGCCAAAAGAGAAATCTGAGAATAATGACTAATTATGAGTTTCTATATTTTACACACTGATACAGTTAGAATCTGAGAAAGTGTAAAAGACTAAAGTTATAGGTCACTTCAGCAACTTTCTAACAAATCTTTAATTACCTTATTCTGAGGTCTATACGAAAGTTACAACCAAAAAACCAAAGAGTATGTTTCTATTCAGACTGGGTTTTTCAGTTTCGGGTTTCAGGTTTTGGGCTGTAGTTTTTCGGGTTTGCTGTCATATATATATATATATAACTTGTGTTCTCGGGGGAGTTTCATAAGGCGAAAAGCGAGGAGAAGGTAGGATTTGTGACGTTTGGCATCGAGAGATCATTCTCACACATTTTTGGGAGTTTATCAACACCCCTCAGATGAGTTTCATCTCACTCAATCCTACACCCTTGTTTCTAAACATTTTTAATGATGTTTTCACGTGATTTGTGAGCCTAACTTGCTAGTTTATGTATAAAAGTTTGATCATATTATTGTATATTGCAAAGAGAATAAGTTTTCAGTAAATAAAGATCACCCATGAATTTCTTAATACAGGTCTAGATCTAAATTTTTTTCTAACAAGAGTTTTAAATGAAATATCTTTGTTTCCATATGTTTCGACAGGTTTATACGTATTCATGAATGATTTTGTTTTATCTAAAGTGTTTAGAACCTTTTTCCACATGTTTTAGAAATTCTAAATCATTTATAGAGGATTGGTAGTGTTTGAGATTTACATATGAAAGTTTTTTTATATCAAAACCCATATGTAGGGGTTAAAAATTACCTATAAGTCCTTAAACACAGTTCAAGACAAGGAAAAGATGATAAACGTTATTATCTAAGTCAAGGGAATTTATCCGACATCAGTAAGTGTATGAATTGGATCAATAGAATGCATAAGTCAGCGAAGCGACGAAGCGTACGCAAAACAAGAGAATGGGAAGAATTACAAATCGCCAAAGTATCAAAAAAAGTGAACAAAACACCACTTGGAGGCCCGTGTAGGCGTGAGTCACCAATTGGTGGCTCGCACCCATGTGATCCACCAAATGGTGACTCGCATAGTTCCGAGCCACCAAATGGTAACTCGCATAGTTCCGAACCACCAAATGGTGACTCGCACAGTTCCGAGCCACCAAATGGTGACTCGCACAGTTCCGAGCCACCAGAACTCTTATTGAATACAAACCCTCCCCAAACACGGATTTCGATGATTTTTAAGGATTCTTTCGTCCCAGAACCTCTCCAACTATTTTGAGGTTATCCCTAAACATGTTTAGACAGTTATAAACTGCAGATGATGTTTAAACATCAAGGAACATCTCCAAAAGCCTATAAATAGAAGCCTAGAGTCTTCTTTAAAGAGGATCTGAGATTAAGAAGGCGAGGTGCTGTCACATTGTCCAGTTAACCACGAATTTCAGAGGAGAATCATCAGAGCTTAGCGAACACTTTCATAAAGAAAGCCCCTTCGAAAGTTTTGTGATTCTCTCCCCTTCTTTCCTCCGGATTAAACTTGGTTTTAATCTCAAGAAGAGCCACAATCTCGCTTGGTCGTGATTGTCGCTTCCGCAATTGTTTCCTTTGTGAAACAAGAGCGTAATTATATTGTCTATCAGGTTGATCTGCGGTGGTCCATGGACTAACGCGTCCCCAGCACAGACAAAGATCCCACGCAAAGCAACGGGAGATAAACTACTGCTGCGTTTTGTTTGATAAAGTTGTAATCTTTATTTTTTGTTGTAAGAAGATCTTATAAAAAGATCAACTTTTCTTTCAGTTTGAACTTGTAATCGATAAACGGTGTAACAGGTTTTGAAAACAATGGAAAAGACAACTTTTGACATAAACAAACTGGCGACCAGAGTGGGAGCCGACAGCTTTTCTGCCAAAGCTGTAGTGTCGCAACCGAAGATTATCATCCCGATCAACGAGGAGGTCGAGTACGAATTCGATCAAGAAAAATATGAAGAATACTTATCCTCCTCTTCCCGATCTTCCTCCCCTCGTAGGAATAGGAGAAACTCCACGAGGAAAAGTCGAGGACACTTGGATTTGAAGGTGCAAAACCAAAGACCTCATCCCGCAGCGGCTCAAGACACTCCTCGCAAAGCTGAAGCTGCTACCGGAAGCGAGCCGACCTCTACCGAGAACGAGCCGACCTTATCCAAGAGGGCGCGTCAAAGACGGCGTTAACGCCTCGCATGCCAATTGGCCAAAGCCTCCGAGCCAGTTGATGGAATCAGCTATGAAGCGGATCTGAATTCTAGAAGACACCAACCGCCACGGCAGCAAGCTGGCGACTGGTCCAAACCAACGACGAATGAATGGATCCCCGTTAAGAGGACACGTTTAACTCTTGAAGAACGAATCAAGAAGCGCCATGCTTTACTTGCGCACGCAAGAATTCTGGTGCAAGAGGCCAAGAAACTACAAACAAATGGTACAGACGATAAACTGACGAAACCACGTCAAATCTGGAGGCCAAAATCCAAAACAAGGCCCGAAAGAAACAAGTCACTGGCTGCTGGCTCGGCCAGGGCCGAGTCATCAACTACTGGCTCGGCCAAGGCCGAGCCACCAACTACTGGCTCGGCCAAAGTCGGCCAAGGCCGAGCCACCAAACACTGGCTCGGCCAAGGCCGAGCCACCAGTTGCTGGCCCGCGTCACCGCCAAGCCGGTTCACCTCCGTTTGCAGAAATTTCACCTCTCGTGACCGGTTTCGAGTCTCCGACAGCTCCTGTTTCTGTTCCGGTGACTTCCTCACTTTCTGTAGAACCCCACGGCAGTGTGGACTTGTCCCGATTTAAAATGAGCATTACGGATCGTCTCGGTCCTTTGCATAAAGATGAACCCCGTATAGTTCGTCAGACTGGGGGTCGTATGCGATTCTCCAGTAAGTCAAAGACCCCTCTTACGGAGAAAGTACCAGTAACCACCCGCCTTGGACTGCGGGTAGAAGTCCAAGAGCCTGTTGAGTCTTCATGCGCACGAAGGCGTGTTTTCAAATGAGCAACTCTTGAAAATAATGACAAGGCATTATATCCTCAAAGAGAGCCTTATTCGTCAGAAGACGACGATATTAGAATGGGAGGATTATGCCAACACAAGATAGGTTGCTCCGATAATCATATCGATAAGTTATACTATCAGACTAGGGGTATGAATAGATCTCAGAAGAGAAATACCCGGGAAACGGATTCTCGTTGTCCATGTACTAAACTTATTAAGGCGGTACTGTCAGAATGTAACTGTTCCAAGACTGCCTCACAAAGGATTTCGGTGTTTGAAAGACTTTCTACAGAAACTGTGAGACACAAACCAAGACATTTTCGTAAAAGAAAGCCGACCGTTCAGGAACGTGAATTCTCAGAATTCACGGTTAACATGGCAGAAAAAGGAAAATCCACGCGACGCTACAGTCCTGAACCTTTTTTGCAAATATCCCAACGATTGACTCGGCTGCGAACTGGGGCTATTAGGCCTAGAGATTACAATAGAATTCAGAGAGGACAGTCCTCAGACGATGAGGCGTCGGATGCTAACTCTATAATCGCTTCGGATGCCACTGTGTCCAGTACAGGACAGACTTGAGAGTCATTCATGATCACCACTGAACAGATGGCTCAACTTCTTCAAGAAGCTTTGGCAAAGCAGAAAGAGGATTTTAAAATCGAAATGGAGATGGCTGTACAACGCGTTAAATACTTACATTCACAACAACTCCAGCAGTTGACAAATCAACGTGGTGAATCTAGTCGTCGCCCGACTACTAATAAAATAGATAGCGACTCAGAAGTGGAGGAAAATATCAATGCCGATGACCCTCCTGTTGACCAGAACGCTGGGAGTGGTCCTACTAAAAATAACGACACTGGGGGTGGCGCTAATATCCATCCTCAAAATCGCTAGAAGAGAGAGGTAGGCGAAGACCTTAAGATGAAAGACTTGGAAAGCAAAATCAATGCTTTGATGTCTGCCCAAGAAGTAAAAAAGACTGGCATTCCGTGTCCCTACCCGAGAGAGTGGGACTCCATTCCATACCCACCAAAGTTCAGTTTGATTAATTTCACGCCATTCGATGGGAGGGGCTCCCCTACCCAACACTTGATTTACTTCAAGTCCCTCCTGGGAATCATTTCGGGCAATGAACCTCTGATGGTACGATCGTTCATAGGAACCCTTCGCGCAGCTGTGTTTGACTGGTACCGCCGGCTTAAACCAGGAAGTATCAATACATGGGACGATATGGAAAGCATGTTTCTCGCTAATTTCTTCGACGACGACACAGAAGTATCGATCGGAACGCTCTTTGAAGAAAAGCAGAAAGATGGAGAGCTCGTGGAGAACTTTGTTAAGCGCTTCCGAAACAAGGCAATGAACTGTCAACAGCCGGTCACGGAGGAATTCATCCTCCAAACGTGCCACAATAACCTTTCCATAAATATACTGGAAGCTATGGGCACTGCACTATCTAAGACATGGAAGGAATTGAAGGTGCGAGGAGAGAAGGCTTAACGCTTCCTCAAAAGGAAGAAAGCTGAAAGGGGACAACCGGCAAATAATACCCAAAAACAAAACTTCACCCCTTATGGTAAAGGGAAAGGACCGGCGAATGCGGTAGACGCGAATCAGACATTTGAATTGCAACCCCAACAGCAGCCGCAGCAACAGCAGCCGCAGCAACAAGCGCCAAAGCAACAAACGCCTCAATGGCAACAACGACCTCCAAGGCAACAGAAAACTTCTGAGCCAAAATTCCCGAAGGAATATTCCTTCAAAGAAGACGAGGTCCCTGGTATCTTCAAGTATTTGATGGAAAATAACAAAATTAAGCTGCCTCCGATCACTGATCATGAAGGAGCTAAGAAAATTACGGATTCGTGATATTGCGCATTTCACAGAACATTCCATCACCCTACGAAGACGTGCTACGCTCTCAAGGACAAGATTCAGGCCTTAATCAATGTAGGAATTATCACTCCAAAGCAGCCTAAAGAAAAGAAGGTGGGCGCGAACGTTGTTTCTGTTAGCTTTGGTTCTGTCCCTCTGGCGTGGTTTCAACTAGAGCCCGTATATAAGGTGCAAATGAAGACTGTCAACAATGATCCTTATGGACAACGTCAAAAAGGACTCGTACAATACATAACTTCTAGCGGTGAAATTCTTTGGGTCCATCCGGACTTGTTAGGAGATGAGCAGTGGGTAGGATCCTCATCTAAGAAAAAGTACAGAGGTAAAGGCAAAACCTGCTGTCCCACCACAGCAATTCCTGAAAAAGATGATGAAGGTATCCCCACCTTATCACTCTCTGAAGATGAACAAGAGGCTCTGGCCACTAGGGGTGGGAATGAATATCATTATAAATACCCTGAAACTTCTAACGCAAATGCCAAGACATTAGCCGAACTGGGGGTGGTTACAACTCCCCCTGCACCAGTTGAAAAAGCTTAACAGAAGTCAGCTAATAAGCAAAAAGAGAAAGAGCCTCAACCTCAGGAGGCTCAGAACCCGAAGCAGTCTCGATTCAATCGTCCGATTGGGAGAGATAAACCGAGAAGTTCAAACACTCTCTACCACTTTGATGTCATGGCTCAGCTAGCTAACATCCCAGCAAGAATAACTTTATATGAGTTGTTGCGCCTCTCCAAGGATACTAGAGAGACGTTGCGAGAAGCTTTAGCCGATTCTGATGCGTTCCTCACTCAAGTCAAGCCGGCCCGCGAAGAAATGGAATCACCAGTTCAGCTTTGTAATTTATCAGCCAAACAATTTCCCCATATCACATTCACTAAGGATGACATGCAAGTGAGGAATTCAAAGCATGATAGGCCTTTATACTTTATCGGATACATTGGCTCCAGCATAGTTAACCGGGTCCAAGTCGACCCGGTTTCCGCTGTTAGCATCATGCCACTCCGATTAATGTACAATCTCGGAATCCTAGCAAGCAAGCTGGCTTTCACAGGTACCGTTATATACGGGTTCAATACCAGTGGATCCAGACCTTTGGGTAAAATCCGGATAAAATGCTAACTTGGGGATCTAAAATCCGAAGTTACGTGCTACGTGATTGACGTAGAGACCTCCTATAATTTACTATTGGGTCGACCGTGGATCCATTGTAATCTTATAGTTCCCTCTACCCTTCATCAGTGCCTAAAATACGTAGATGCCAATAATGAAGTCAAGACGGTGGTCGCAGATAAGCAACCGTTTAAGGGATTGGAAAATTACTTTACCGATTCCCTCCTTTACGGTGTTGAATCTGATACTGAATCATCGGCTCAAGGCACGGATAGTGGGGGAGAAGCTGACACGGAAGCAAGATTTGATTACAATGGTGGTTTTGTACTAAATGATATTGTACCCTTTGTAATCGGTCTTGACGATGGCGAATCGTCAGACGGTAGTTGTAATTGGCAACTTGCCGAAGAAGTAATAAATAACGATTTAGAGTACTTACCATGTTTGGCTAATGTAATGCAGGGGTTGTACAATAATCCCGACATACATATGCCGCTTCAGTCATCTTGCTTCGCGAAAAAACGCTTCCAAGACTCGTTAGGAACAACCTTTGTCATTCCTGCTAAGGCAGGGGGTGAGCCATCATATCTCTCTCCAAGTGAAGATAAAAATGAAGAGAGATCTGGTCTTCATTCATCCCGATATAGTCATCAAGCGCGTGATTACATGGAAAAATGGGGATATAATTTTGCGCTTGAAGAAGGTCTTTGTTTTGGTCGAGGCCCACGAGTTCCACCTCGTATGGCCTATGTACAAGAAGGAAAGTCTTATAACTATTATAGCTATAAAAGGGGTTTGGGTTATGCTTCTGATGATGAGTGTTGTTGGTAAATCGTAGACCATTTAACAAATCAAGATGGATACTCATCCGAATCTTCCAGCTGGGATTCAGATGTCAGCCTGGGAGAGGTACTCAAAGGCCTGATGTCGAATATGACCACAGTCGATCCTTCCATGATTCAAGAAGATGATCAACTACCGGCTTGGGAGGATCCCTGGATTCACCATCTAAACATACAGTATGGAGATCGATTCGAGCAAAGAGAGCATCCTACCGAAGATAAAGTAGTCCAGATAAATATGGGTAATGAGAAGAATCCAAAGCCAATATTTATAAGTGATAGTCTTCCACCAGATGAAAAAGAGGAGTTAATTTCCCTCATCAGAGAATTCATAGATGTTTTTGCCTGAAATTACGAAGATATGCCAGGGCTTGATCCGAACGTGGCAGCCCACCGTCTTAACATCAAACCGGATGCAAAACCTATCAAACAACAGCAAAGACAATTTCACCCACAAATCATGGAAGCGATTGAAGAAGAGGTTAAAAAATTAATCGATTCTGGTTTTATCCGGGAAGAACAACATCCGGACTGGCTCGCAAATATTGTTCCGGTCCTCAAGAAGAATGGAAAGATAAGGATATGCATTGACTTCAGAGACTTGAATAATGAATGTCCGAAAGATGATTTTCCTCTCCCTATCACCGATGTTATTATTGATAACACGTGTGGGTTTGAAATAATATCCTTTATGGACGGATTCTCGGGTTACAATCAAATCAAGATATACCCGGATGATGAAAAACATACTGCATTCAGGACACCTCTCGGAGTGTTCTGCTACACAGTGATGCCTTTTGGGTTAAAGAACGCGGGCGCCACATATCAACGGGCTATGTCTGTAGGCGTATAAAACTACCTATAGGTCCCTTAACAGAGCTCGACAATGCCGATTCGACGAACCGACCATCGGGCGACGTATGCAGACACGATTGTTAGTCCACAACACCGAAGCCAAGCGATACGCGATGAAGTAGATTAACGAGGCTACGAAGCTAATGAACCGCACGCAAACAACGGAATAAATCCACTCACGTGCGGAATCTAACGAGGCTACGAAGCTAATGAACCGCACGCAAACAACGGAATAAATCCACTCACGTGCGGAATCAAGGTAACGGGTTGAAGAGTCAACGAATCATCCATCAAAGGGGAGACTCGGACGAATCACGATCGAATCAAGATCAGTTTCGGACTCAAACTCAGAAGTGGATTAACTGCCAAATCAGATCAACAAATCAAGTCCGGATAAATCAACCACAGAACCGGATCACGAACAAAACCAAAAACGACGGAAAACCACGCCTAAGGGGGGGCTCGGCCGAAACCGAGCCACCCCAGGGTGGCTCGGCCAAAGCCGAGCCACCTCAGGGTGACTCGGCCAAGGCCGAGCCACCTCAAGGTGGCTCGGTGTGTCGGCCACCTGTGCGCGGGCACAGTGAAGGTGGCCTATAAATAGGGGGCTTGGTTCATTTGTTCAAAGGTTGGATTTTTTGGAGGCGAAGCCCTGCTGGATTGAAGACTCAGATCTAAAAAAGATTCAAGCTTTAGGACTTCGAGGACTTGCTCATCCAGATCTGGTGCTCGGCGATCGTCAACGCCAAATAAGGCAAGAGTTCGAGAGGACCGGATCTTAGATCTACGCAGGCATACTCCGGATCAAAGGTTGGTCTTTGATCCCGAGATTTGGGCGATTGTTTCCTTAGTGAACCAATCCCCCCGGCTATTATTTCCTTTGGTAAAATAATACCCGTTGTACTGCGTAGATCCGACCGGATCTAGATCTCGCGGTGGTCCACGGATAAACCCCGGCGTGACCGCAAAACAGGAGCTCGCGATTTGTTCGACAAACAAGGATAAAAAGTTGTAATCTTTCTTTTATTTTCTTTGATTTTCATTGTAACCGGATCTTATAAAAAGACCGGATCTTTGTAACTCAAAAAGCTATTATGTAAGATGGCAATGGAATCAACAATAAAGAAAGACACGATTTTCACCGCGAACAATCTGGCGACCACAGTGGGAGGTTTAAAACGATCCTAACCGTAAGAAGGTTTGATCGCTCGATTTGTGTGCCTCTCGTTCATTGAAGGAATCGAGGGGGGATTTTGGTTGTGGTCCTAACTGTAGGAAGGTTTGACCAATCGGGAGGTTTGAGACGATCCTAACTGTAAGAAGGTTTGATCGCTCGATTTGTGGACCTCTCGTTCATTGGGGGAATCGAGAGGGGGAGAGTGTTGAGTGCACAGACGCGGTGAGAATTTGAATGGGAGTTTCTTATTCATCATCTTTCTGTGGTGACTGGATTATCCCTAAGAATACACTATATCCTTAAGGATAACCCGGTCATGTAACTGAGTACAATGTCGGACCCAGTTCAACAAGGGAAGCTGGGGGTGGATTATTCATGTATCGAGAAGTTCCCGAAAGAATACCACGGGTGATATTCTTAGGGATAACCCAATCACTATAAAAGTGATAAGTAAAACTTCCACATTTAAACTCTAAATGTCGGAATGTTTTCCATCATTGTTATCAAATTCACTAATTGTCATGAGTTATCTTGTTGAGACGAGATTCGATCCTTTTAACAGATTAATCTCCTCACAAAAATCCCCCACTAATCAATTTTAATTGACAGTGGATCCACTAAAAATGTTTTTCTGGCCCTCTTGACTCTTTCCATAAACAAGAGGTCCACTTTTATTTCGGAGTCCCCTTTCGATAAACGAAAGAACTCCCTTCTTCTTCTCTTTGGTTAAGCCCTCTCATGGCTATAACCGAAGTTGAGGTTTTACTTCGATAAACGAAGAACCTATTTCTCATCTTTAGATAACCAATTCTATAAAAGGCAGGTTTATCTAGATTTTTCAGATTCTCGGAGTGGAGATCCCACTTCTAGTTTCTTTTGCGCTGGAAATAGAATATAAAATTCTTTCTTTTCAGAATCAGGGAATAGAATATAAAATTCTTCCTTCCTTGTTTTTCGGGTTCGCCTTCACCCTAAAAGAAGACCGGGAAATAGAATATAAAATTCTTCCTTTCCCGTACCGATCTCTTCCAAAATTTGTCAATATAGGATTCATCCTAGGAAGTTTATCCCGAATCCTAAGCAGGGATAAGTCTGCGCCTAACACGCGCTGCCGGTTTAGTCTTTTTTCGTAGAAAAAGACACCAGAGTTTAATTCTGGGGTATTCTATCCTGAAACCTAAGCAGGGATAAGTCTGCGCCTAACCCGCGCTGCCGGTTAGTTCTTAACCGTTAAAAAGAACACCCGTTCACATATTCAACATTGTGACAGGTTGTTATTAATAACACTAAAATCCATGCCTTACACGCATAGGGAATTTCATCCCGAATCCTAAGAAAGGATATGCCGATGCCTAACACGCGTCGCCGGTTTAGTCTTCTTCCGTAGAAAAAGACACCAGAATTCGATTCTGAGGTATTTTATCCCGAAGCCTAAGTAGGGATAAGTCAACGTCTAAAACACGTTACTGAGCAGCCTATTCCCATAACAATGGCGAAGTCTACGTATTCGAAGTCGTAGCAGCAAAGTCTGAGAGAATTCACTCTCTTAGCACAACGTTACATGCGAAACGGATCTAGACAATTCGCATGCTAGCCCGACTCAAACGATAATCGATAAAGGCTTATAAAACCCGTTGAAGGCTGGGGGTTAGCCAAAAATCCTAAAGTCAACACCTAACTCATGTCGCCGGGTAGCCTATTCCCGTAATAATAGTGAAGTCTACGTATTCGAAGTCGTAGCATCAAGTCTAAAGGAGTTCATTCCTTTAGCACAACGTTACATGCGGAACAGATTTAGACAATTCGCATGCTAGCCCGATTCAAACGGTAATCGGTAAAGGCTTATCAAATCCGTTGAGGGCTGAGTCCTAAAAGTATTATGGTCAATCATTTCAAACGGAATGAGGAATCATAATAAAGACAAAGATAAAAACCAGTTCCACTAAGAAAATCAAAAGTCAGGGTATTCAGCAAATAAAATTATACATCAAGAACATGGCCAAAAATCTGCTGATTAAGCCTAGACAGCTTCTCATCATAAGCTTGCCTCAGCTCAGCTCTGATGGACTCCTCGTTGGTGGCTAAAGTCTTCGCATCAACCTCCTCCATCTCGGTCAGCTTCTGCTTCAAAGATTTCAGCTCCTCAGATAAAGCGATGTGCGCCTGCTGATCCTGTATCTTCGTCATCTGAAGAATACTCAAAGTCTCCTCTTTCTCACGGAGTTCTCTTCGGAGCTGGTCTATCTGGGTCTCACAAGAAGCAATGGAAGAATCAAGCTCGTCGAGTGAGGATGACCTAATAGCAAGGTTAGCCTCAACTCGATCTACCCGGTCCCGCTGCACCTGAATGTCGAACTCAGCAAGAAACCTAGTATCGCGCCATGTCTGTAAGCGAGTATCCAGCTCGGCAGCGATGAATGAAGAGACACCTGCATCCCGGAGCTCACGAAACGTCTGAAGCTCACGCTCTAGGCAGTCAAGATCATCAACAATAGACTTCGCCAGATCTGGGTACCCTGCATCCCTTATTGAATTTATCTTAAGATCAAGGAATGGCTTAAACTGGTGAAGGGAAAGTCCGCCGTGGAAGAGTTTGCCAATCATAGCATTCACAAAGGAGAAGAAGGAACGGATCTCTATACAGATGACAATCTTCTCTGGGTCGCTGTCTGATAATAACTCCTTCACAAGGACGTGAAGCCGAGAAGAAAGCCCTACACAAAAAGGAGAAATCCGTCAAAAGCCTTGATGAAGAAATAAATAACATTTCTCAGTAGCTCAATTTATACCTTCTTCCCCTTGAGTCACTGGGGGTGGTGGAGGTGTAACAGCTGGGGGTGTATCAACTGGTGTAGTTGGTCCCACAGCCGGCTCAACAGGATCAGTCTCGACAAAAACTCCTGTCAAATACAAAATAGAGTTCTCAGATGCATCACATTATAGTTGCATTAGTCAAAAATTGACTGGTCCTATAATTAACTTGAGAAGAGTTACGTACCTTCAGAAAAACCATCTTCGGGATTCTTAGGGAGCGTAGACTCAGGAAATACATCTCCAGGCAACTGGTCATCAATTTGAGGAGAGCCATACATAAAGTGGAGCATAGGAGTGTCCACAAGCAAGCCTTCCTCGTCAAAGTCATCAGTCGAGAAATTTGACACAAGAGAATATAAGTACGAAAGGAGAATAAAGAGATTACGACCAATAGAAATGAGTTACCTCTTATGGGTGCGTCAGCCTTTCTATTCCCAAGATCCACGTTTGCCTCCTGTAAATTATCTAAAAGAGCGAGAAGCATAGAGACAATTAGGGAATGCACAAATTCTAAATCATTCAACTCCTTTGTGTATTGTTAATGATAGATGTACCTGGATTCATCGAACTGGGTCCTACATTGACGGTCTCCCTAATGTCACCAGCTTCTGCAGGCCTTTCTACCTGGTGCGGTGAGTCGGGCTCACTAGAAGACGTAAAATCATGAAAAACAGGATCATGACTCATCTCTCTCTCCCCATGTCCTCCTATATAGAGATGGAAAAGCATGAGTCAAAGTTCTGAATGATCAAGAGGTTGGTCTATAGGGCATATATTACCTCCATCACTAGCAGGATCGTCGCTAGCCAAATCCATATCAGATGACCGCGAAACTGCACGCGGCTTGCGGGCTAATCTCTTCCGCCTAGCAGCAGGGACAATAATCGAAGGTCTCGCCTAGGGAGAAGGACAGAACTCTTCATCTTGGTCAGCTGTGGTCCCTGAAACATCAAACCATTGTCAGGCTTAATAATTCTGGAAGATAAAAGGAAAGAGTAAGAAACTGACCTCGTTCAGAACAGTCCTCGTGATCTTCAAGATCTCTGCCTGAAGCTTCATCAGCAGAATGAAAGATCTTCTTTCCCTCTTCGTCAATCCGACGGGTCTTGTGCCGTGCCCTTTGTGATCGAACATTTTCCCAAATCATACGAGAATCAGCCTGAGAAGCCTCCTTAGCCTCTAGCTCTGCAATCGGCTTCACAGGAATAGTTTATTGGCTGCTAACAACCACTTGCAGCTTAAGAAAGTGAGGTTCAACTGCCGCTCAGAACTCGGGAGACTGAACTTGGCACCAGTACAGCCTGTCACGGTCCACAACGATGCACGAAGACCGTCCACCAAACCACCGTGGGTCCGAAGCTGCTGACGTGGATTCCCGACATAAAGCTGATCATAGCCAAACTGGCGAGCGAATCGGCAGGGTAGGTATGGCTCTATGAAACACTGATCCCTCACCCGGAAAGTCAGATAACCCGGCCTAATGTTCACCAGCCAGTTAAAGCAGCCGGTCTGTGGCATACGGTACTGACATCATATCAGAACGATGAAGGACGAACCAAGCCATCAAATAAGTGTACGGAAGCTCCACCTTAATAGTAGGAATCTGAGCCGGTGATTCACTTTCCTTCCGTGTAAAAGTACTAGAAATCTGTCGAAGCCCTCGATGAATGTTAGCCACCATCACCGGAAGAAGCGAAAGTTCCTTTTTGTAGGCAAGCTGAACCGCTGGGTAGAGCACCTCCAATGGCAAGATATCACTAGACTGATATGGAACCACGCATTTCTTTAACCAAATAGCGAGGTAACCGGCGAGAAGGGTCATCGGTCGAATCAGCGTGGTCGCATGCCACAAGAATGTCTTAAACTTGGTCCCTGTAGGAAAACCACTCTCAGGACTGCTAATGGTTTAGGAATGAGCATCAACCTTCTTCAGTAGACTATTAACCCCTGAAGGAGTGAGTGGTGCCAGCTCACAAATAGCCTCGCCAGAATTGCTCTCTAGATTCCTGAACAAATAAGACGCAAACTGTTTCTGGCTCACATGGGATTTAGCCCTCTTCGCTAAAGGTTCAGACTGCGCCAAAGCGATATGATAGTGACATGTGAGATCCCATAAAGTCTCGTAGCGGTCGGGCATGCGATCCTTCAGCTGACTTAATTCTTGGTTGGAGGGAAAATATTCCTGATATAGCATCTGTCCCATGGGCAAACCAGAAATCCTGTGCATCTCATGGAGGGCCAAGCCCAACTCCCCTTGCCGGGTCAGAAAAGTGTTCGAATCCGGGTTATAGAGCTCGCACAAAGCGAAGAAATGCTTCGCGCTAACAGGCAAACCATACATGGTGGCACGAACGGCTGCATACAGACCACAAGCGTGCAACTCCTCGCTCCATCGGCTCAAGACATACTTCGTCATGTGAGTCCACCAAAGCTTGTCCAAAGAATGGACCCAACCATAAAATCTGTGACGTGGCACAGGCATCTCCCGTCCTAAAGTAGCGAGGCGATTCTTCAAAGTAGAAGTAGAGGCAAGAAGCTCGTTGCGCGGCGGTGCATCCAACCCCAATACTCCAGGATGCAATCCAGTAATATGACTCCTGCTCGAACCAGGAGCTGCCTGATGAGTGATGTAGCCGCAATGAACGCTCTCATGCTCCTCCGTCAAGCGCCACGACATCTCTTGAGATATGGTTTTGACCAAGCAAAACATATCTTTAAAGCGTCGATCCTCGCCAAGGAGAATCAAGGCTCTTCCCGATTGCCTCGCCAAGGAGAACAAAATGGGGTGAGAAGGACCAATTTGCAAATTTCCAAGAAAAAATAGACTAATTTGTAAATTTCCAAAAAAATAGCTCACCAGCATAAGAGGGAGGCGCGCCATCAGCCGACGCGGTAGAGGATTGACCCCTCGCAATACGAGACATGGTGACCTGCAAAATAGATTAAGGAATCAGATCCAGAAAAAATTCCTCTTTTTTTTGCAATTCTCCCCCCTGAAAGGTGAGCTCGAAGCGCCAAATCTTAATCCTAACCCTCGCATGCGCCCCCACAAATTCATAAATTGGATTAAGCATAAAATATACTAAAATGATTGAGGATTTACCTGAGGAAAAGCTCGTGGATCTAATAAAAATCAGATCTTGAAAGAGGCTCGGACCACGCGCTCGAGGGGCCTGAGAGAAATTCTAAATATGGAAGTTTTGAGGGATTTCTCAGTCAAAGATCCAAAGGAAGACTAGATCTAATGCAACTATGAAGTTTTGAGGGAGAACGTATGCTCGAGGGAAGAGAAAAGTGAAAAAAAGGGAGAGAGGGGGGCCGGCCCTAATGAGGAGAAAAAAACCCTCTTTTATAATGTTGAACCAAGCCTAGTTGAACCGGACCAGACCTGGTTTGAACCAGAATTCAAATTGAAGCTGAATCGAGCATCGAAACAACTTCAAATCGACCGAGGGTTCAGTCCTTGGTGTATTCTTGCCTCTCCCACATATTCGGAAGGATCAGAAGATTTTTTGAGCCTAATTACTGCATTTTTTGGCTCATTATCAAGCCGGTTCAGCTCATTCGGGCACAGAAAATACTCCAATAAGGTATATGAGTATAAACCGTTCCCTATTTTTGGTTGAGAAGTTCTTGAAGAATGTTTTTATAAATATTCTTAAGGATAACTCAACAACACTACGCCGGACAATGCGTCGCAAATAAAGACTCAACGCCAACAATTGATGGTCAGCTAAAGATTAGAAAATCAGGAATCGACTTCAAGTTTAAAATTCCGACAACGGTCAGACAATAAATGCAGCACCGGAACTCTTACAGACATTCGACAAAGCACCGAATAGCCTGGAGGATTGAAGGAATCAAGAACAGAAGCCATTCCAAGGTCCCGTTACACCGACTGAAGGTTGGGACAATCATATCCAAAGTATTCCAGACTCTTCTATAAAAGAACGAGGCTGAAATACTTTGGAGGGGGTATCTGTAGGCGTATAAAATTGCTTATAGGTCCCTTAGCACAGCTCGGCACAAACCGACGAACCAACGAGGCGACGAGGTTGACGAATCGCACGCAAGCAACGGAATACATCCATTCGCGTGTGGAATCAAGCCAAGGGTTCGAAGAGTCAACGAGTCATCCAACCAAGGGCAGACTCGGACGAATCACGATCGAATCAAGATCAGTTTCGGACTCGAACTCAGAAGTGGATTTACTACCAAATCAGGAATCAGATCTACTGCCAAATCAGATCAACAAATCAGAGTCCGAATCAACCATGAGACCGGACAAAACGATGAAACCCAACGCCTAAGGGGGGCTCGGCCAAAGCCGAGCCACCCATGGGTGGCTCGGCCAAGAGCCGAGCCACCTATGGGTGGCTCGGCCCAGTGCCGGCCACCCATAGGTGGCCGACCCAGATCTGTGCGCGGGCACAGTTCAGAGAGCCTATAAATAGGCCCCCCTTTGTTCATTTGAAAAGGTTGAAACTTTGAGAGCCGAAACTCTGCCGAATTGAAGATCGAGCTTGGAGTTTTGAAGATTTGAGGACTTGAGCATTCAGATCTGTTTCTCGGCGAGCATCCACGTCATAAAAGGCAGGAGTTCGAGAGAGGTAAAGCTCAGATCTGAGATCTACACGAGATCACACTCCGGATCAAAGCTTGGCCTTTGATCCCGAGAACTAAGGGCGATTATTTCCTTGGTGAATTAATCCCCCCCGGCTATTATTTCCTTCGCGAAATAATACCCGTCAAATCGTGTAGATCCGACCGGATCTAGATCGCGCGGTGGTCCACGGATTAACCCTGGCGTCGGCAAAGAACCCACACAAGCGAGCAACCGCAAAACAGGAGCTCGCGATGTGTTCGAAAAACAAGGAGAAAGTTGTAATCTTTTCTTTTATTTTCTTTGATTTTCGTTGTAACCGGATCTAAAAAAGACCGGATCTTTGTAACTCGAAAAGCTGTTATTTGAGATGACAATGAAATCAATAATGAAGAATCGAAAAGCTGTTATTTGAGATGACAATGAAATCAATAATGAAGAAAGACACGATTTTCACCGCGAACAAGGAGCAGTGTCCAGTGACTGATAAGGAGAAAAATTACATGATGAAAGTTCCATATTCGTCAGCCATTGGAAGCCTTATGTACGCCATGGTGTGCACGAGACCTGACATTACCTATGCAGTGGGAGTTGTAAGCAGATTCATATCAGATTCAGGAGAGCAGCATTAGGAAGTAGAAAAATGGATTCTAAGGTACCTGCAAGGTACAATAGAAATTTGTTTATGCTTCAAGAGAGGCAAATTGGTTCTGCAGGATTTTGTTGATGCAGACTATGCTGGTGAGATAGATCAGAGGAGGAACATTATGAGATATGTGTTCACTTTGGGTTCTACAACCATCAATTAAGTTTCTCAGTTGTAGAAAATTGTTGTTATGTCGACTACAGAGGTAGAATATGTTGTTGTGACAGAGGCTAGCAAAAAGCTCATATGGTTGCAGGGATTCTTGGAGGAGTTGGGACAGAAAAATGAGAAGAGCGTTTTACAATGTGATAGCCAGAGCGCCATTCATTTGACAAAGAAGCTAGCTTTTCATGCTCGGACCCAAAACATATAGGTCCGTTATCACTTCATAAGGTCAGCATTGGATGATGACATGTTGGAACTTGTGAAGATTCAAGGAAGCAAGAATCCGACTGATATGCTTACGAAGACTGTCACTACAGAGAAACTGAAGTTGTGTTAAACTTCAATTGCCCTCATTACTTGATGATATGGGAGGTCGTCGCCGCAGGGAGAGGTATATACATATATATGTATACATATACTTATATGTATCTATATAAATACAGAGAAACTGAAGTTGTGTTAAACTTCAATTGCCCTCATTACTTGATGATATGGGAGGTCGTCGCCGCAGGGAGAGGTATATACATATATATGTATACATATACTTATATGTATCTATATAAATAAA
>NC_033800.1:13029272-13041451 GCF_001876935.1 Asparagus officinalis | reverse complement strand
TATACTATAGTTAACAACGATATTTCATATGTTCCTCATAAAAATGAAATAAAAACATAGTAGAACATTTTGGTCGTTGTTAATAGAATGTGATGACCTATATCATTTCTTCATAAAAACAAGGACTAATTTTAACAAAAAGGGTGATTTATACGTAGGAAAAAGGGTGATTTATATGAGGAAAAAAGTTATCAATATAAATCACCCTTTTTACGACGAAAATGTTTTTATTTAATTTTTATGAGGAAAAAATTTATCAATATAAATCACCCTTTTTACCACCGATAAACCTCATTGTCCTCCACCGATTGAAAATAGACGCCTCATTTGTTTTGGATTAGGTGTTTATTTGCCCTACCATTGCTTTGGTTTGGCATTAATTTGTTCTGTTTGGTACCTGTGCTCCACTCATATTTGACATGTGTTCTTCATATTCTATTGTAGTATCAGTTCCTAATACATCATCATGAAAAAAGTATAGTATAATTAGCATTTTCCTATCAAAAATATGTAGATAAATTAAGAGAAGACGGCCTGTTTGCTACAACTCGGAACAATTTGATAGATTTATTTCACATTTTGATTTTTCTTTTATCTATGACGTCCTCAGACTCACTGTTCAACCGCGTCGTAGCCGTAGCCCTGTACCCGCTCCTGAAAGAGAGCAGCCAGCTCTACTACGACCTCCAGGAGGTAATGTCCGTCTTCGTCGACCGCTTCGAGGACCTCCAGCACCCTGACCGCGTCCGCGTCTTCGACATCTTCACCGGCCTCTCGAAGCAGCTCGACGACCTCGACCACTTCTACTCCTGGGCTAAATCCTCCGGCGTCTTCCGCCCCTCTGATCTCCCCACCGTCGACCGCGTCACACAGCAGAAGCTCGGGCTCATGGACGACTTCATCCGCCAGCGAACCGACCTTGATAAGAACCCCTCGGCCAAGAGCCTGCAACAGCTCACCGACGAGGAGGACGCTCGGCGAAAAGCTGAGGTGGCAGCGGGGAGGATGCCGGAGAGGTACTCAAGGCGTTGCCTGCTCCCGATCCCAAAGAGGAGGAGGAAGCCGTTCAAGAAGAAGAGGAGGAAACGACGGAAGAGCCTCCTCCGGATCCTTTGGCTATCGTAAAAGTAGTCGAAGAAGAAGAAGAGGTTGACTTCTTTTTTTTGGTCAATGAATTAATTTTATTCCATTCACCAAAATGAAACAGTTATACACATCAAGATCTCTTCAGAGAGATAACTAAAAAGAAAACATCAACTTAACTAACCAACCTTACAAAGATAAAACCCAGTCTCTATTTACCGCTGTAATGGAACTGTTCATGTAGATGGTTAAGATATCAATTTTGATATTCCTAACCACTTGGGATGCTGTTCTTGATTTCTGCTGAAAGCACCTGAGATTTCTCTCCCTCCAGATACTATATATAGCCGCCGAAATTGCCATCCTCTTCAAATTCTGCTTGAAGCCATTTCCTCTAAATTTGGTAGAAAACCAATCTATCAGTGTATTCCACTCACAGGCTTGCCATTCAAACTTAAGCCATTCCATAATAGGTAACCACACTTCTCTTGAAAAGGAGCAGGTAAAGAAAATGTGATTTCTGTTTTCCAAAGCAGTCGAACACAGATAACAAGAATTTGTGCTAATAATACGTAAAGAAAATGTGATTTCTGTTTTCCAAAGCAGTCGAACACAGATAACAAGAATTTGTGCTAATAATACCTCTCTTCATCAATCTTTCTTGAGTACAAAGCAGTCGAACACAGATAACAAGAATTTGTGCTAATAATACCTCTCTTCATCAATCTTTCTTGAGTAAGGAGTCTGTTTTGCACTGCCAGCCAAAACACAAATGTATGTTTTGGGTAATTTATCTTCCCCCATACTGTATTGAACCAGGGCACCTTTTGAGACAAGTGGGAAAATTTTGCGTAAACTGCTGACAGTTTAATTTTTGAATTCTTATAGCATGAACTCAGAAGCTCCAGCAAATTGTCTACTCCTCCCAAAATAACCAAAGCTTTATTCCTGGCTTTGATGAGTTGTTTCCAGCACCACGAGTCCCCAGTTTTTGCATTGACATGCCAGATATCTAAATGAATTAGATAGTTCCCATGAATCCATTTAACCCATAGCATTTCCTTGTTTACATGAACATACCATAAGCTTCTTAAAGCTGATGCCAAGTTCCATAAGGAAGCAGAGAATACACCCAAGCCTCCTTGTTTTCTACCACTGCATACTCTATCCCATGATACTAACGGAATTCTAAGAGAGTTCTCAGATTTTTCCCATAAAAACTTCCTACATAACTCATCAATCCTCTGAGTTACTCTGACAGGGAGAATGTAATTCGATGTCCAGAAGTTTTGAACTCCTAGAATCATACTTTTAATCACTTGAACCCTCCCTGCATAAGATAGGTTGTCATGCTTTAACCAACTTTGAAACTGGCCTGAAATTTTCTCTATAAGAGGATTACAATCCTCACATGAAAGCCTTTTACTGATCAAAGGAACCCCCAGATATCTAAAAGGGATTGTGCCTTCAGTGAATCCCAGGAACCTGTGTATAGCCTCTTTGATAGAAAAATTCACACCCCCATAATATATAGCACATTTATCCAAATTAGCTTCCAAACCAGTGGTCGCACTGAAGTCTTTAATGCACTGAAATAATTTTTGAACTGAGTACAAGTCTCCTCTGGCAAAAAGAAGTAGGTCATCCGCAAATATGAGATGAGTTATTTTGAGCTTTTTACACTTTGGATGATATTTGAAAGAACTGTCATATTTTAAAAGATCCAGTTTTCTTGACAAGTATTCCATGCCCAAAATGAATAGGTATGGGGAAAGGGGATCACCCTGTCTTAACCCTCTTCTCCCTTCAAAATATCCATGAAGAGAGACGTTTAGAGAGATTGAGAACTTAGGAGAAGATATGCAAGCCATGATCCAATTCACCATTACTTTAGGAAACCTCAGTCCATGAAGCATTTCTTTCAAGAATTCCAAATTCATTGTGTCAAAAGCTTTACGAATATCAATATTTAGCATGATTCTAGGTGAGATGTATTTCCTGGTATAATTTTTAGCAAGCTCATGAGCTAAGGAAATGCTGCTAGTAATCTGTCTCCCCTTGATAAAAGCACTCTGGGCCTCATTCACAATATCCCCCATAATTGGTTTAATCCTGTCTGCTAAGATCTTGGAAATAAATTTATACAGGCAATTGCAGCAGGATATAGGCCTGAAATCAGATGGTGATTTAGGACATTTTACCTTAGGAATTAGGGTGATGGAGGTAGAGTTGACCATTCCCAACATCTTCCCATTCTTGAAAAATTCCAGAATAGCAGATGATACCTCATCCCCAATCACAGGCCAAGCTGATTTGTAGAAAGCCACCCCATATCCATCAGGACCAGGAGCTTTATTTTCATCCATGGAGAAAATGGCCTTTTTTATTTCTTCAATAGAAACTGGCCTAGATAGGAAATTTGCCTGTGTATCTGATAAGCAAGGTCCTGCTTTAATAACCTGAATGTCTGGTGCAACAGTGGCAGTGGAAGCCCCCATCAAGCTTTTGTAATAAGCTACCAGCTCATTTGCAATCTCATCTTGATCAGTTATTCTTTGTCCCATGTTATTATAGAGCACCAACACTTTATTATGATGTCTATTTGATTTTATCCTCGAATGGAAGAATTTTGTGCACCTATCCCTTTGAACACTCCATTTAATCCTAGCTTTTTGCTGGAGGAAAGAGATCTCACACTCCTGAAGTTTATTAAATTCAGTTATACACTTTTTCTCTTCCTTAATGAAAACAGGATTGAGAGGGCTAGACTGGAGTTTTTCCTGAGCTTCATCCAGTGCAAATTTTGTTCTTTGAACTTGCTCACTGATGTTGAAAAAATGCTTCTTGTTAATACCTTTGAGAGCTCCTCTTAGATGCTTAAGCTTCATGCAAACTGAGTACATTTTATATCCCTCTATCTTTGTTTGCCAAGTTGAAGTGACAGCTGGAAGGAAACTATCATGATTTGCCCACATATTAAAGAATTTGAAGGGTTTTTTTCCACCTGGACATTCCTCAAAAAAAGATACTAGAGCAGGGGAGTGATCAGAGAAATTAGGGAGTAAGAATTCAACCTGACTAGATGAATACGAGTGAATCCAAGCATCATTGACCAGTGCCCTGTCCAATCTACTCCACACCCTTGAGTCTTGATCTTGCTTGTTATTCCAAGTATAAAAACAACCAGTTGTTTTAAGATGGTTGAAACTGCAATCTTCAATAAAATCTCGAAAGTCTTTAAAATCAGCTTCAGCAAGGATAGATCCTCCTAACTTTTCCTCATTACTGATAACAGCATTGAAGTCACCACATAATAGCCATGGTCCACTTCCAATTGATAGATTCATCATTTTCAATTCCAGCCACAAGTTCTTTCTTGCTTGCATTTGATTTAAACCATATATTGAAATAATGGTACAGTTAATTCTCCCATCCAAGGATTGAACTTTGCAGGAGATACTTTGATCTGACATCTTGATAACTTGAATATCCAATATATTTGGATTCCACATAATCAAAATCCTAGCTTTTCCCTGATTTCTCTTGATAACTTGAATATCCAATATATTTGGATTCCACATAATCAAAATCCTAGCTTTTCCCTGATTTCTAATATTAGATAGCCAGTTCCAGTTTTTTGCAATACTTTTTGCAGCAATCTTCAATCTGTTTTCTCTAATTTTTGTTTCAAGTAAAGCAATGAAAGAGAGATGATACTGAGATAAGAACTGCTTAACTAAATGCTGCTTAGAGGATTTATTTAATCCTCTCACATTCCAAAAAGATATATTCATCATTGTCTCCCCCCCCCCTCTATCCAATGTAGAGGGATCAATATCCAAAATATCTAGGTATGAAAAAGAATTAGTTGGGATTGATGACTTCATGTGTTTGCCTTTTTGAATATGTAACCATGAGCTACTGCCCTGTGTAGTACCCCCAGATCTGTGAACATTTCCAGTATTGGCTAGATTTTCATGCACCAAAACATGCACAGACTCATGCACAGGCTTTTGACCAGAAGCTGTAGACCCTTGCAGTTCTACCTTCCCATATTCACCCACTATTTTCTGCTTTGAGGTAACTTTTACTTGTTGCAAATGATGAGAGCACCCCACAAATCCATCAGCTTGTTGATCAGAATTTTTTTCCAGATTGTATAACAGGTTCATTTACAGCAGACTGAATTTGCACATTATTGGCCTGGCCTTCCTGTCTATGAGAATCATGTATATCATTAACATTCTCCTTCTCTACAATACCAGATATAGAAGTTTTCTTTGGAATCCATCTTTGAGTTCTCATTTTATTCCTGCAGAATTGTGTATCATGCCCCACTAACTTGCACTTTGGAATCCATCTTTGAGTTCTCATTTTATTCCTGCAGAATTGTGTATCATGCCCCACTAACTTGCACCGATTACACCATTTGGGATTTAACTCATATATCACCTTCTGTATGATTTGTTTCCCATTAGGACCTTGAATGGTGATTTGGTCTGGGAGAGGGGAGGGCATATTAACCTCAACCAGTACTCTTGCGTATGCCAAACGCTGCCTATTTGCTGTTAACCTGTCAGTAGCTATGGGACACCCAATAGCACTAACAATCTTACTAATACTTTTTGCATTCCAAAGATTTAATCTCAAAGCTGGAAGTTATATCCACATTGGATATACACAATCCCTAATTTTGTCAATATCATCTCCATTAGACCACGGCTTCAGCAATAAGGGTCTTGAACCAAAGAACCAAGGTCCCTTACTCAGAATTTCATTCATATCTTCTTTATCTTTGAATTTAAACAAAAAAATTCCAGGTTTTAGCAGACAGACTTCTGGCATTAACTGCTTCCAGACTTTTTGCACAAAAACTTCCATGGCCTTGAATTTGACATTTAATCCCAAAACTTGACCAATTAGAGAAGATTGCCAAACTGAGATATCTTCATTCCATTCATCATCATCAAAAATTATTGTATCTTTATTTTCAGGTTGAACATAGCTTAGATTCATTCCACTTCCAATTTTCCTATTATCAGAAAACAGGCTAACCCAGCTTTTTGCCATTTTTCCCCTGTTTCATTATCAATCGGGGGTAAATCCTTATCTTCTTTGTGTTTTTCTCCTTCCAAGACACTGGAATCCACATTCTCTCTACTTAACATTTCATTTTTACTCTTTTCTGCATTCAATGTAACAGTAACCTTCTCTTTTGACAGAATCGTTTTATGCCTTGAATCACTAAACGATTTCTGAATCTCATGATTTAAAGAAGAGTTAACAGAATTATTACCATTTTCCATCTCATCCACCCATGATACCCTAGTAGATCTACCAGATCCAGGAATGGGAAGACAATCTGACTCTCGTTCAAGCTGATCCACAGAATCACCTGGTAATCGATCTACACACACTCGATCTTTCACAGGATTGGCAGAACTCAGGATTTCCACCATAGATCTAGTCTTCTTCTCCCCTTTTGGTCCAGTTGAACCCATTTCAATGAAAACTTCATCATCATCTTCACTTCGAGCATCAGGATACTCCTCAGAGATAGCTGAATTCGATGTAGATGCTCGCAATCCAATCTCCAGGATTTTTTTCCCACTGATTTTCTTCTTTTTTGCCATCAAAAACTCAAAAAATCACGGCGGGGGAGCAAGATAGCAACCAAGGAATCGCCTGCTATCTTGCACCATAAGACCGCCCCTTTTTCTTCTGTTTTTTATTTGAATCAATCATGGATTATTTGTATCAAACAATGGAGTTATAGCAAAAACATTATTTCATCATGTTGAGCCATCAAAGAAGATCAGCATTCATTTGAATCCAATGATGGCTCAAGGAACTTTGGTTGAAGGATGGGAAGTTAGAGATCAGAGGTTGACTTCTTGAATACAAGAGACGACGCTGTGACCGTCGACCGCCGTGAGAACGACCTTGCGCTTGCGTTGTTCGACGGAACAACCGTCGCTCGTCCAGCGGCGCCCGTCTGGGAGGCGTTTGCGGACGAAGCGGATTGGGAGACTGCGCTCGTGGAGTCGGCCAGCAGTCTCTCCGGGCAGAGGACGGCGCTTGGCGGGGGATTCGATACGCTGCTGCTCGACGGGATGTATATATGACATACCTTCTTAATATTGTGAGTTCTTCTCTTCATTCTAACTATCACTAGTGTACGCTTCATATACATGCCTGGTTTTTGCAAATGCTTCGATATTGAAATTGAAGCATATGATTTTTATGGTTTTGCATCTCAGTAAGTACTTTCAAAGGATATAAATGAGCGTTGCAAGGGTAATATAAGCCTTCCATAAATGGAAGCTAATTGGTTGCATATAATCTCTTTTTCTTTGTTCATTGCTTTTTCTGCTTAATGCCTTTGGAATTCTTGCACCCTACTCTTTAGAGAGAGGTCATTTTTGTAACTTTGGGATGGTTTTCGCAATTCAAATGTTACGTTTCAATACCCAATGAAGGCATGATCTCCTTGGTTTAAAAAAAAAAGTCCTCTAACTTAGTTACTACTTTGTAATTTAAGAGTAGTCCGTAAAATTTAGCCAGCCAGGTGGTCTGGAATTGCTAAAAAAATTAAGAGTTGTATTTGTAACACAAGGATAGTTGTTATATGTATATACTAATCATCGTGGAACTTCTGAGACGATGATTAGTTGTTATATGTATATACTAATCATCGTGTAGTAACAACTTTTGGCTAAGTAACATATGGCATATTCTATCAAAGAATATTAAATTATATACATATAACAACTAGGCTTTTAACACAATGAATGAAATTAAGAGTTAATATTAAATTATAGCCTAGTTGTTATTTGTAACACAATGAATGAAATTAAGACTTAATATTAAATTATAGCCTAGTTGTTATATGTATATACTAATCATCGTGGATTCAGCGATAGTCTAAAGTTGTTAAGTGCTATATCCGTATATTAGTATCTGTAACACAAGGATACAATTTGCTGTACTTGCATTCTAATATAGGAAGACATAAGCAAGTTGTATTTGTAATTTGTATATGAAACTAGTGATAGGCTAAGTAACATATGGCATATTCTATCAAAGAAGAGTGTGTTATGAAGCTTTGGCATTTATTTGGTTAATCAAATTATATAGAAGAGTGTCTTATAAAATTAATCATGGTCATGTTCAACCTCTCATGTGCCTTGGGAAGCATTTCATTTAAATATATTGAAGGCAGGTCTCTGAACATTTGACAGTTAAAAATAGTCTTACCAACCGTCCCATTATCATATATAACGTAGATAGTTTGAATAATTTGCTAGTAGTACTAAATTATCTTATCATAGCTCTCTTTACCCAGCATTTTGAACAGTTCTAGATTTTTTTCATTAATTGGCATTGTAATACCTCATTCAAAGTTGCTTCCATCACTACCTAATAACTTGCGATATATGTCTTTTGTTTTGAACAGGCTCTCTTTTCTGATAAGATGTTTAGTCTAGCAATTCCACCATACATTGATGTCAGCGATGCACGCGAGGAAGAAATAGTATCCCCTAATTAAGTATGACAAGTTCTATGGAGAAGGTATCTTTGAGTGTGCTGGTTGTGGAACTCCACTATATAAATCTACTACGAAGTTCAACTCTGGATGTGGATGACCAGCTTCCTTATGTGATTTTCTCATATATTAATTGGATGCATGAATAAAGAGGCATCATCTTGTTTTACATTGTAATTTGTTGTCAGCAGAATATGTATTTTCACTGTCTCTTACTTTGGATGCTAAGGTAAACATTGGTTACAAATTTCATGGCGGTCGACGGTCACAGCGTCGTCTCTTGTATTCAAGAAGTCAACCTCTTCTTCTTCTTCGACTACTTTTACGATAGCCAAAGGATCCGGAGGAGGCTCTTCCGCCGTTTCCTCCTCTTCTTCTTGAACGGCTTCCTCCTCCTCTTTTATATATATATATATATATATATATATATATATATATATATATATATATATATATATATATATATATATATATATATATTAAAATTTCTAATTTAGGGATTTACTATCCATTTTCAGCATCTAAGAATAGTCTAAGTTGATACTGGTAAACAAAAACAATAAGAATTGATTAAAAACATCCGGTTAATGGATAAAATTTTTAAAAATATTATAGATTAAAAATTATCGGCACTATATAAATTAAAGTAATTTCATATAATTTTAGTAATAAGTTGGGGTAGCCAAAATACATTCGTAACATTAATTGATAGATGTTTAAATCCATAGAAATGATAAAACACTATAATATTATACCTTAGCATTAATTGATTTTAATTTAGAAACTTTAATCTTTGACGTTAATAATATTTATAGGGTAAAAGAATACAAGGAATTACATATGGAGAAACTATTAGAATATTTAGAGATAACTTTAAAAGAATTGAGTTATTTCCATTGCAAATGGGAAAGTGATGGAAATAAATCTAAAATTCAGAAAACGTCAATGAATCACTTGAATTGGCATTAACATAAGACATATCTATTAATGAAGCACTGAATGAGTTACATTAAAAAATAATTTAATAACTTTATCCTAATCAAAGAAAAAATCTCCATGGAAGACATAAGAAAAATTAGTAAGTATTCATAAATTCCATACTGTGTTCTTCAAATTAAATATTAATATTATAATCTAAGAGAAATTGGTAATGAATAATGCAGGTATTTAGTTTAGATCTTTATGGAAAATGACAGGGATAGAGCAAAGGTAATATTATTGAAATAACAGAAATTCTTATTGGATGCACATCAGAAGAATTCATTTTAGAGGAAAATAAAGAGATAGCTTCTAATTTATTTAAGTAATAAATTAGGAACACAAAGAATTTTATATATATGAAATTAATATTTATTCTCATTGAAATAGAAAAAAAATCAAAGTCTATATTTTGAGCAGTTTGTGTTGAACATCATAAGTACATTTGACTTCTTTGTAAAGTTAAATGAGATGATAAAAAATTAACGAGCCTAGGAAAGATAATAGCATAAAAAATACAAAATTAGCCTGATGTCACAATTGATGTAGATGATGAAGACAATACTCTAGAATTGTCCGAGAAATGATAAATGATAAACCTGAAGAAGGATTGATCTTAACTCAATAAAAAATAAAATAGAAGAAATAAAAACAATATTTTATGAATATTTTATAGAATAGTTTAATTATTTTGAGTGAAATTAGGAATCTTTAGAAGGGAGTTTCATGAATTTTTTCAGTACTTTTATATTCTTATGTGGATGTTTTTATCATATAAAAGTATACTAGAGTTAGCATTAATCTTTAATTTATATTTTTTTATGAAGTCTATCAATGATTAGGAATAAACTTCATATTCTCTTTTGCATCGTTTTAACATACTTTAAATCAATCATTTTGCCATATTGGTTTTAAATATTCACCTTCCTTGTATAACACTATTTTAATATTTTTCACTTTGCAATGCTATACTTTCTCAAATAAAGCTTAGTTTCATATCGGTCAAAAATAATATGAAAATTCAAATTATTTTTAAATTATATTTGTTTTTTGTCAATTCAAATATCAACATGAAAATTTAAATTGGGTGTATCACATTTAAACAAATATAAAAAAATAATCGGGATGTGTCTATTGTCCACATAAGTTCACTTCTAAATCTAATCAACCCGCCATCTATTGTGTCTGCTGCCTAATTTGCATGTGAATAACATCTAGTTATTCTTACAAGGATGGGGTGGTTTGCACCATAAAAAGTTAGGAGTGGGAGAGAACCAAATAATTAATAAAATAGTTCGTTAATTGTTGGCAGATTTGGTATTTGAATTTATTGATGAATACAAGTTAACTAGGTTTGCATTCGATTCGTTTGCTTATTAGATATTTGTTTAAAATTTGGTCCCTTGTAATTTGCATAATTACTCTATTTATAAAAGGATTATCCAAGAAGGGCAACAAAATAAATACTCTATTTATAAAAAAAATAAAAAAATAAATGGAGGTGTTCAAGTTGTAACTACATAGATATGACTAAAAGTATGGGACGACAATCTAAAGTCAAGGAAGTGAAACTTACAATTTGATTTTGTGTTTGCTTTGATTTAAAGATATACAAGATGTAAATGCATTGAGAAAGAACAATAACATATGCAAAAATTTGGACGAATACACACGTATTATATTGTTGTACAAGATGTACAACAATATAATATGTCGTCGATCAAGACTTGTTAGTGACAGACGTAAGATTGATTCAAAATTTTCCTTTTCTTATTAGCAAACACCTAATTGATTTCGGTTTCAATATTGGACCCGTATGAAGAAAGAACTAATGATTTGTGATGCGGTCCAGAATGGTTCTAGTTTTTTTTATGATTTTTTTTTTTTTTTTGTTATTTTTTGAAAATCTTGATTGGAATTGACATGGCCTAAGATGATAAGTTTGAAAAAAAATTATTAATTTCTTCGTAGTCTTCCAAAGAAAATTGAAATGAAGGGGAAAACAATCACTGAGTACTGAAGAAAAGTCATATTACACAGTTGAAAGTGAAATCAACACATAAACACTTCGGAGAGAATCAATCAACCTGAGAAAAACTTATGTCAACTTAAACGGACCATCCATCAAACTTTCTATTCATTGATGATACCTAGGGATCCATGCAAGATATGAAGAGACTTTATATATATATATATATATATATATATATATATATATATATATATATATATATATGAATCAATCAACCTGAGAAAAACTTATGTCAACTTAAACGGACCATCCATCAAACTTTCTATTCATTGATGATACCTAGGGATCCATGCAAGATATGAAGAGACTTTATATATATATATATATATATATATATATATATATATATATATATATATATATATAAACACTTCGGAGAGAATCAATCAACCTGAGAAAAACTTATGTCAACTTAAACGGACCATCCATCAAACTTTCTATTCATTGATGATACCTAGGGATCCATGCAAGATATGAAGAGACTTTATATATATATATATATATATATATATATATATATATATATATATATATATATAT
>NC_033800.1:12974138-13026958 GCF_001876935.1 Asparagus officinalis | reverse complement strand
CTGTGAATAACATCTAGTTATTCTTACAAGGGGTGGGGTGGTTTGCACCATAAAAAGTTAGGAGTGGAAGAGAATCAAATAATTAACAAAATAGTTCGTTAATTGTTCAAGCAACTAGTCAATTATATTTTATTTGGTATTTGAATTTCTGTGAATAACATCTAGTTATTCTTACAAGGGGTGGGGTGGTTTGCACCATAAAAAGTTAGGAGTGGAAGAGAATCAAATAATTAACAAAATAGTTCGTTAATTGTTCAAGCAACTAGTCAATTATATTTTATTTGGTATTTGAATTTATTGATGAATACAATTTAACTAGGTTTGCATTCCATTTGTTAGCTTATTAAATATTTGTTTAAAATTTGGTCCCTTCTAATTTGCATAATTACGCACATGATGTTATATTTTAGACCCATTTTTTATTTCTACTTAAGTTCTATATACTTTTTGATGTAGAACACACGACAGACATATTTATGTCAAAGTAGGACTGTCTCAAGCTCAAACGCGGGCCCGTTCGAGGAAAATAATTTGCTATGAAGAAACGGCCATAACTTTCAAACCGTACGTCGGAATTGAACAAATTATATATGAAAATCGACTATCTCGACGAGACGGACCCATCCAAACCTACCCTTAAGGGTTTGGTTTGCTTTTTCTGTTTCGCCAAATTCCTTACGGTTTGAAAGATTTATGCATTTTTGTCCGTTTTTAATATTTTCTGTAATATTTTAGGAGTCTGTATTGATTAGGAAACAAATTCGATTTCATCTCAGATTTGACCGGTGGACTTTCCTAGTCATAAGGAGTCTTTTAGGAGTTTTTAATATTTTAGGAATTCTTTTATTATTTTTTGTAAAGTTTGAGTCCTTGTAGGTGTTTGAGTACTTGTAAGAGTTTTGTTCCTTTTTCTATTTAAGTATAGTCTTGTAAGCCCTAGAGGCATAACTTTTAATTAAGAAAATTTTATTTTTTTTCCTTTAATATTTACTTCGTGGATTCGAAGATTGTCCTTGGTGGATTCTGAGGCTACACTTCCCACGCTACGTCACTTTTTTTTCTAAACCCCAACTAGGAATTGAACCAAGACTGTAAGAGCCATATTGAAACCTCCCAACCGATCGAATCACTCGCGGTGGGTAACTTTATATACTAATTTTGAGAGAATTAAAGAATCTTAAATTAGTTTTCTAATGAAATGTTTGAATTAAATATATATGCATCATAATTATTAATGAATAAAATTTTTAATAAATTTAAATACTATTTAAAAATCAAATTCTTCAGCTAAATAAATATACCTCGATATTCCATAAATATTCATGAAATTTGTCAAATATCGGGCATTCGAGTTTGAATTCGATAAACTCCAGATATTGATATTCGATTTCAGGTCCGAATTTGATAATTTTAAATAAGTACAAATATAAACACATTTGTATTTGATTCGATTTGATCGCTTACCATTACTATAAATAGTTAACAGCTATAAGCTAACTCTCTACCTATTCATGAATGGTACAAACATCTATGTTATTTATGCATGTTCTAATAAACGTAAAATACTCCACTTCTATAAGGAATATTCTCATATGACTTATTTTCTATTTTTATAGGGCATTCTATAGAAAATTATATGGAGGAAGGCAAGGAAGGCCTGTAACTCATGCAAACAAGAAATTAATCCCAAAAAAAGAATAGATAATCAGTAAATCAACAGAAAATAACAAAAACTTGAGCAATCATCTACTTGAAAATTGATGTTTGGACATAGAGAAGCTTCTTGTTCCTATCTATATGAATTTTTGCCGAAAGTTCTCTATATGATTTTTTCTACAGCTATAATTGTCTCCCTATTTACTCCAATGTTTTATTTTAGGGCCTGTTTGAATTTGTAGGGGGTGAAGGGAAGTTAAGGGAAACTGAGAGAAGGGAAGGGAAGGGAAGGGAAGGGAGTTCCATTCCCCTTGGTTACACCCCAATTTGGGGGGTAACAAATTTTATACTATTAGGGGGTGAACCAAGGGGAACTAGGGTGAATTAACTTCACCTCCTAAGTGTTCCCAAACAAGGTGAATGGTGGTGAATGGTTCCCCTAACTTCCATTCACCCTCATTCCCCTCAATCCAAACAAGCCCTTAGGGTGTGTTTAGTTCACTTTAAAAGACCCCGAAAACCCGTTTCCTTCTCCTGACAACATGGCCACTCGACAAAACTCATTCTAGGGTTTTCTTTTCTCTGCTTTGGTTCGCTTCTTCTCCTCGTCCCTCCAGCCGCGGAAATCCCCTCCACCTCAACTCTTTGTCTTTCCCCCATTTCCTTCGAAAATGAGAGGAAGTTAGTGTAAAATCACCAAAAATCTGTACTATTGTCAGATCTGTGGTTTATTTGGGGAAAACTTGTTGAGGGCTAGGGTTACTACCGCTTTCCCTCGTTTTTTCACTATTCGTGCCGTGATTCTTCGCCGATGCCTGCGGGAGTTCTAAAGTGTTGATTTTGTGCTTGATTTATCAAGCCTTGGGTCCTCAAATTCATATTTTTTTTTCTAGATCTTGCTAAAAAGGCAACGCCTTTATTGGGAAAATTTCGTTTTTTTGCTGAATTTTTTGCTAAATTTTTTGTTGAATCTTGCTATAAAGGCGATCTAAGGTAGGGTTTCTTCTCATTTTAGAAATATTATGATAAAATTTGGATGTTGTATTTTTTTAGAATTATTCTAGGCCTTTAAACATTTTAACTCATGAATGATAGATTAGTCATTAGCACGAATCATATAATCCTCATTATTATAGTAATAGTTGACAATATATTTTTTTTATCTGTTTCAAAAGTAAACAAATTTGTTATTTTAGTGGGATAAATAGGAACAATTTTGTGAAGCGAGATATTTTGATAAATAACATGGGATAAATTTTTATAATCATGAAATATATATTTATGTATTTTGAAGATATAAATACTATTTATGTATTTTAAACTTACTAATATTGATTGATAATTGCTTACAAAAATATTTTTTACTATTAAATAATTTTTAGTTAGATTATAAGATATTTATAATTATTATTATAATGATAGTCTAATGATGGTGATAACCATAATAGGAAAGAAGTAAAGAAAAAAAGAAATATAAAAAATAAAAAATAACAAAATAAATATGAGTTCTAGTTTTTTACCACATAGTTCCAAGCAAAACTTAAAATAAATTGAGAGACTAGAACTCTCATTTTTGTATAGGAAAACAAAAAAGTGGGATAATTTTGTACCATTTTCCTAATTCTAGTTTTGTTAGAGTTCTACTTGACTAACGCTGTAAAATTTTGTTCTAGTTTTTATTCTATATGACTAACACCCTAAAATTTTATCCCACAGATTATCTCAGTTCTAATTTTAAGTTCTAGGTGACTACCCCCCCTGAAGACTTTTTTGGTGTTTCGTTTAAGTTGTCTACACGAATACATCGATGAGAGGGATATATATGCTACTAAAAGTAAACAGAGTTATTCGCTTATTGTTCCTGAAATTAACATTTTGAGAAGAATAAAGTGTAGGTAACGTTAATAATCCAATTGGGAGGTATATAAATGCTACTAAATACATCGATGAGAGGGATTATACTGCAATTTTATCTTAAAAATAAATTGTTAGACCCTAATACCACCAATAAAGAAGCCTAGAGGGTGGGTGAATAGGGTTTATGTTAATCTAATCCGATTTAATACCAATTAAATCTAATTAACAAATATCCTAGCAAATTAGATATGCAACACTTAATATGAAAGGATATGAAGCTAAGGGTGATATAAACAAAAAGTAATATAAACAAGATAGTGGACAATATAAACAAAGAGCAATTGACAATGGCGTCAAGAATGTAATGAACACTAAGCACAAATGAAACGCCAAAACAACCTCAAACACAAGCAAATGATCACAGAGTTCGAACCTTCCGTTCTACATCTCCGCTCCCCACTCTCGGGGAGAAATCCAATATCACACCGGATTTTTGACGCTCACCCGAAAATGTTTACACCACACAATATTGGTTTTTAACACTCACCGATCAACGTTCATAATCACTCATAAAGTGACTACACAACTACCACCTCAAGTGTTCGCCTCTCACGTGTCTTCCTCAAGTGCTCGGAATTACTATCTCTCACTAGGCTTTACTACCGATGTCACTCCTCTTGGGACCAACCATATCTCTCACCTCTACACTCTTCTTGGTGTACTTGTGCCATACAATGTGACCTCACAAATTAGCTCAACAACAAATAAATGTTCTCTATACAAGGTGAGAACTCAATTAAGCCCAACTCTATATTACAATTTCACAACCCTAAATATACTATGTATGAAAATACTAAAAGCTCAAGTGGGTGTGTGTAACAAAGAGAATAAATCAAAATAAATATAAACTCAATGTAAAATCTAGCTTATGGAATTATAATCAAAACAATAATTAGCTAGAGACTGAGTTTAAGAAAAACTTTTCTAAGACAAGAGAGATGGTGATGTGAAATTGAAAGCTCAAACCCAAGTTGATCTCCTCTTCTTGTGAAAAAATCTTCACAAAACCAATTTTGTAAACAAATACTTAAACACACTTAAACCACACTTTAAAACTTGTTTAGAAACTCTCTTAGGTAGGTGGGAATGATAAATGCAATGGGGTATATATAGGGCAGAAGAAAACAACCCAAGAAAACCCTAAAATCCTACTAAAAACAAAAGCTAGAAACTAGTCGTTACTGTACAACGGTAACATTAGCGGTCGACTATAGAGTCATTGTCGGTCGACCACGAAAGACTGAAGAACAGAGCAAAGTCTCTGGACTTCATACGGTCGACCGCCGTGACCAATCCGGTCGATCGTGAACTGATATTGCAGATACACTGGTTTAAAACAAAAATGTTGATTTTTAAACTTGATTTAAAAAATGATAAACAAATTCAGAAAAATGTAAAACTTTGAAGAATACTTGTAAACATGATAATGAACATGTTATAAAAAGAATTTTTCAAATTGCATCTCCCAAATGAGAAATGTCTTTATTTTGCAAAATATCCAAGACATGAAAATGTGATATATTTGAAATTTGATGTTTCGACATAAACTAAAGTTTTGAAAACTCTCGTGTAGCTTTATAGACCTTATAAAAGGTATAAACTATTGTTCTTAAGTCTATAAACCAAAAACATAATATATTTCCAAATATAACAGAATATGAAACAAAAGAATGTGTATATGAGTATAACTATTGTTTCATATCTATGAAGCTAAACCAAAACAACTTATCCACATTAAAAATAAACATATATAAACAATTTTTGGAATTTATTTGTAAAAACTTTGTTTGTGGATAAAACCAAAAACCAAAATTGTGTGTGTGTGTGTGTGTGTGTGTGTGTGTGTGTGTGTGTGTGTGTGTGTATACACTGTGTGTGTGTGTGTGTGTGTGTGTGTGTGTGTGTGTGTGTGTGTGTGTGTACATAGAAACCAATAAAATGTGTTTGTATATGATATTAAGGTTTAAAGTATCTACACACAAGTATAAAACCTAAACTAATTATACTCAAGCAATTGGTCTTCAATAAGCTCTTCTTGGTAAACTTTGCGGATGAAGCTTGATCTTGGATCTTGACTTGAAATGTATTGCTTCACTTCACTATTCCTTCCATCCTCTAATGGATATGATCATGAATGCTCGATTCTATCCAACCTCTAATATATTGATTATCTAGAATACCTAATAAGAAATCACAAACACGAGACAAACCATATTAGGAATTATTTTTAATCATCAAAATAAGATTAGAGAGTAGGCTCATAAACATGAGGCCAACAATCTCCTTCTTTTTGATGATGACAAACAATCTACACAAAGAGTATCTAAAATATACAATAAAGCACAATACTCATAAATATACTCACAAATCCACTTGTTTCTCCCCCCTTTGGCAACATCAAAAATGGGAGAAACAAAGAAATAAAGAGAGCGAAGGCTCCCCTACCTATAAGCACGGTGAGTATGAAAACAAATAATAAAAATAGGGAATGCTCCCTTATCAACATGCCTTATGGATATATGCAATGAAATGCAAGGCAAAACATATGAGCAAGCATAAATAAAAAAACATGCTAAGAACTCACATATAAAGGAAATGAGAACACATATTGGTATGTCATTATGAAATAGTGTGTCTCAAAACACAAACCTAAAAACCATGTATAAAAATAGATTTATAAAATCAAAAAAAAAAGAACATGAGAACCATGCAAAAATGTTTTCAAATGAAAACAAATCAAACTAATGAAATCACAAATCAAGTGGAATCTCAAAAGTGATGTTTGATCAATAAAGGAAATCTGATTTGTAAAACTTGATCAAACCACACATAGAATATATTACAAAACACAAATAGATGATCCATAAGCACAAACACATAAGTATCATCATATAAGTGATTTACAATGAATTCAAGAGTACAAAATATATATATATATATATATTAAAATAAATAAAATTCTAAAATCTTAAACATAATTAATTTTATTTTGGCACCCAAGAATTTTTGGTGCCGAAAAACTTAGGGACATGACCTCTATCATTTAAGCTCAAGGCCCTTGGGTTATGAACCCATTTGGTCGTATATGGTGCACTAATCCGGTCATAGGAATAATTGTTCAAATGACCCTTCCGATTATAATAAGTGCAATGAAAGAGGCTCATTTATTTTTGTTGATCATAAACTTGTGCACGTGATTCATTTGCAAAAATAGATGGTCTTATAAATTTATTTTGCAAATTAGAAATATTTTGAAACAAGGTTGGTCCACTTAAAATATTTTACGATTTAGAAGCTTTTCGTAAATCAAAACAAAACTTAGCTAAGTGACCAACTCTACAACAAAAATCATAATGATACACATTAACCTGCTTATGAAGAATTTTGTGAGAATGAGCATGTAAATGTTATGTGTGCATGATGATGAAGCTATATGAGATGCATAAGGAATATTAGCATTCCTAGGTTTGTGTGCATCATAGCAAAATTTAGCTAAATGGTTTTTTTGGCCTCAAATGAAACACTTATAAATTTTACTATACATGTGTGCATAGTGGGTGTTTGATTTGGAAGTGTTAACATGGAACTTTGCACATAAGTTCATAAGCTTATCATTTTTAACAATACATGTTTTTAGAGTAGAATCAAGAGATGATATACGATGATTAACATGATTCAATTTATTATTAGGTGCATATGTATTGACACTAGAAGTAGAAAGAGCGTGATCATTTTTAACTGAATCAAATTCATTTCTAATATTTTCTACTTCTAATATGGCATCAATCTTCTCATGAGTTAAACTAGCAATAGATGGTATTAATTTTTTAATTTCCAAATTTAAAATATCATTGTTTTCTTTAAGTGAAACATTTTCTTTAGTAATGATATCAAATTTGGAAGCTAGCAGCTCATGATCAGATTTTAAACTAACATGCTTGCTTTTTAAATCAATAAAGTTATTATGCAACTTAGTATAGGCATGCATTAATCTCTCATAGGCACAAGCGAGTTTATCAATAGTTAATTCACTTTCGGAATCGGAATCGGAATCGCTTACCACAGTAGGGCTATCGCCTAGTGGGAGTGTGCACGATGAGGCTCCACATGAACTTAAAGAGGAAGCCACCAAAGCTTATTGGATTTCCTTCAAGTTCTCTTGATGTACTTCTATGAATTTTCACAATTTGTAAGCACTATCAAATGAATCAAGCTTGTTAGAAAGTGATGAATCAAAGGTATTTTGCAAAAATTCTAACGAAAGCTTATTCATTGTAAACATTCTTTTATCTTTATCACTCCATTTGGATTTCTCCATAGTGGGTATAATGTAAGCACAATCAATAATTTTTTACAAATCAAAATGTTTAGATCTAACAAAAAGCTTAAATCTAATACACCATTGAGCATAGGGGAAATTACTAAACAATGAGAAACATTAATGGCATAGCCTAGACTAGACACACCATGCATATCCATAATATATTATGCAATCAAAATACAAAAAATAATCTCAAAACTAGATTAGCAAAATTAAAGTGAGGATCTTTGATTCTAGGCGGTTAAACTTCTAATCAAAGGGTACCAAGCTCTGATACTAATTGTTAGACCCTAATGCCACTAGGAAAGAATCCTAGAGGGGGTGAATATGGTTTATGCTAATCTAATCCGATTTAATGCCAATTAAATCTAATTAACAAATATCCTAGCAAATTAGATTTGCAACACTTAATATGTAAGGATATGAAGCTATGGATGATATAAACACAAAGTAATATAAACAAGATAGTGGACAAGAATATAATGAATCCTAAGCACAAATAAAATGCCAAAGCAACCTTAAACACAAGCAAATGATCACGGAGTTCGGACCTTCCGTCCTACGTCTCCGCTCTCCAGTCCCGGAGAGAAATCCACTATCACACCCGCTTTTCGATGCTCACCCAAAAATATTTACACCACACAATATCGGTTTTCAACGTTCACAATCACTCATAAAGTGACTACACAACTACCACCTCAAGTGTTCGCCTCTCACGTGTCTTCCTCAAGTGCTCGGAATTACTATCTCTCACTAGGCTTTACTACCGATGTCACTCCTCTTGGGACCAACCATATCTATCACCTCTACACTCTTCTTGGTGTACTTGTGCCATACAATGTGACCTCACAAATTAGCTCAACAACAAATGAATATTTTCTATACAAGGTGAGAACTCAATTAAGCTCAACTTTATGTTACAATCTCACAACCCTAAATATACTATGTATGAAAATACTAAAAGCTCAAGTGGGTGTGTGTAACAAAGAGAATAAATCAAAATAAATATAAACTCAATGTAAAATCTAGCTTGTGGAATTATAATCAAAATAATAATTAGCTAGAGATTGAGTTTAAGGAAAACTTCTCTAAGACAAGAGAGATGGAGATGTGAAATTGAAAGCTCAAACCCAAGTTGATCTCTTCTTCTTGTAAAACAATTTTCACAAAACTAATTTTGTAAACAAACACTTAAATGCACTTAAAACCATACTTTAAAACTTGTTTAGAAACTCTCTTAGGTAGGTGGGAATGATAAATGCAATGAGGTATATATAGGGTAGAAGAAAACAACCCAAGAAGACCCCAAAATCCCACTAAAAACAAAAGTTGAAAACTAGTCGTTACTGTGCAACGGTAACATTAGCGGTTGACCGCAGAGCCATAGCCGGTCAACCGGGAAAGGCTGAAGAACAGAGCAAAGTCTCTGGACTTCAGGTGGTCGACGCCGCACCAATCCGATCGACCGCGAACGGATATTTCAGATACACAGGTTTAAAACAAAAATGCTGATTTTTAAACTTGATTTAAAAAATGACAAACAAATTTAGAAAAATATAAAAATTTAGGAAATGCTTGTAACATCATAATGAACATGTTATAAAAAGAATTTTTCAAATTGTATCTCCCAAATGAGAAATCTCTTCATTTTGTAAAAATGTCCAAAACATGAAAATGTGAAATATTTGAAATTTGATGTTTTGACATAAACTAAAGATTTGAAAACTCTTGTGTGGCTTTGTAAACTTGATAAAATGTATAAACTATTGTTCTTAAGTCTATAAACCAAAAACACAATATATTTCCAATATAATAGAATATGAAAAAAAAAAGAATGTGTATATGAATATAACTATTGTTTCATATCTATGAAGCTAAACCAAAACAACTTAGCCACATTGAAAATAAACATATATAAACAATTTTTGGAATTTATTTGTAAAAACTTTTTTTGTAGATAAAACCAAAAACCAAATATGACTACATATATATACAATGAAACCAATAAAATGTGTGTGTATATGATATTGAGCTTTAAAGTGTCTACACACAAGTATAAAACCTAAACTAATTGTACCCAAACAGTTGGTCTTCAATAAGCTCTTCTTGATAAACTTTGCGGATGAAGCTTGATCTTGGATCTTGACTTGAAATGTATTGCTTCACTCCACTATTCCTTTCATCCTCCAATGAATATGATCGTGAATGTGCGATTCTATCCAATCTCCAACACATTGTTTATCTAGAATACCTAATAAGAAATCACAAACACTAGATAAACAATATTAAGAATTGTTTGTAATCATCATAATAAGATCAGGGAGTAAGCTCATAAACATGAGACCACCAGAAATAAATTCTTAATAAGATTTTGGATCTTCTTCACCATAAAAAAACTAGAGGATTTCAGCCGCAACTTTTTATAGTTTAGTGAATGATTATTATTTGTTTTAAAAAAAATGAAAATCATATACAAATCATTGGAAGATTGGTAAAAGATTAGGAATGAATTATAATCATTTGAAAACTAATTGTAATTAAAGTACTCCTGGTCTTTCCATTATTTTTGTACAATAAAAATAATGATTTAAATTAGACCCTATGAACTGTATATGAGTATATAGGATATAAGACATGATAAAACACGTATCAATAGAAGAAATGGTAAAGAAGTTGTGCATAAAGACGACATTACTTTCAAAACTTTTCATACTTGCTCAGAAACAGTAATATTTCTATCATCACAATCTTGATATAAATGGTGTCTACGTATCTCTTGAGTTATGCATTAAAACATAAGACAAAATTAAGTTCTTTGTTTTTAATTGATAGAAGTTTTGATTATTAACATTGCATATGGATGCTTGCTAGCTATATTAATTATTTTAATTTGATGTTTGCATCATAGATGGATGGTGATGGGGATTGTATCGATGAACAAAGTGTTGTTAATATGGTTCAAGGTGTTGCACTATCTATTTTAGTTATAATGTTTACATTCATAAGGAGAATGCAAGCTTGACGTAAATCAATTTGTAGTGGTCCAAGCGAGAAAAAACAAGAGAGGACTAGGATTGAACACTGAGAGCGTATTTATAATGATTTTAGTGATAATTGTGTAAACTACATTAGAATGTAGAGTAGTGCTTTTGTTAAACTAGAAAATATAATGAGGAACAATGGGCTACTAAAAGACTCAAGGAATGTTACAGTGGAAGAATAACTTATTATGACACTGAACATTTTAGGTCATAAATCTAAAAATCGCATTGTGGGATCTCATTTTATAAGATCAGGGGAGATAGTCAGTAGATATTTCAATAAGGTATTACAAAAAATTATTTGTCTGCGTGGACGCTACATGAGAGAAGCCCCCATGACATTCTCTAAGAGATCATTAACAACCCGCTATACTATCCTTATGTTAAGGTATATCTACACTTTAAGTACAGTTACATGTATAATCAATAAAAATAAATGTTAACTTAGTAATGTGATACACGTATTTTAGGATTGCATTGGTATGATAGATGTGACTTATGTTGATGCAATGCTTCTGATTAATCTTGTTGCATGATTTTGAGGCCGCAAAGGTGTTACACAGAATGTGTTTACAGCTTGCACCCTATACAAACTATTCACATATATCTTAGCAGGTTAGGAGGAGTTTGTAAATGATTATAGGATTCTCCAGGATGTGTTATCTAGCCACAACCACATGGATTAAAAGTCTATGATGGTAATTATATAAAAATTAACTTAAAAACATTTTAATTTTAATATGAAAACTTGGCTTCCTTAACAATTTTATTAATAAAATTATAGGTAAATACTACCTGTGTGATGCTAGGTACCCCATCACGTCAGGTTTTATCTCTCCATATCGAGGTGTTCGATATCATTTGAAAGAACATTCGGGTAAAACCCCTTAGAATAGAAGTGAATTATTCAATCTAAGTCATTTTTCTTTGAGGTCTAAGATTGAATATGCATTTGGTACAATGAAGAATCGTTTTAAAATTTTATCTGCTAAACCGCATTACCCATTTCCTACACAATTAGATATCGTATTGACATGCACGGTACTTCATAATTTTATTGCAACTGTGGATCCAAGTGATGAACTACTTAACGAGTCTAAATTTAATAAAGATATTGAGGTGAGTTGACAAATGAGAATAGCAATAATTTAGTTAATTTTACTTAAACTCAAACCCAAAAAGAGCAAACTAAATCAAGAAATGAGTGGAAGACTTTTAGGGATGATATTGCTTGGGCGATGTGGGTGAACTACTGCGATAAGTATAATCATTGTGTAACCACAGAGACTTAATTTTTATATTTGTTGTACTATTTATGCTCATGTATGTACCTTTAACTCTATGTTTTGCTTTTTTCAATTATTATATTTTGCTTTTCATTCAAGTATTCATGTTTTACTTCTTCCAGTTATTATATTTTGCTTTTCATTCATGTATTCATGTTTTGCTTATTTTGTAAATTATATAATATCTAACTCTCTCTATTTAATTACTAATGACTGATAATACATCATTAAGTGGGAGAGATAATCATAAAGGCAAGGGTGTAGTTCCATCTCAACCTCCATCACCTCAACCCCCTCAGTCTAAGCATTAAGGCGATAGTGGGTATTTTTCATTTCAACAGTCATACTTTGGACAACTACCTCATGTATTTCCCAACATGTCATTCCATATGGCAGTTACTTCCTGATGCACCATCCTTTGGGTTCATTTATGAACATGCTAAGTTCTTCTTCTTTTCCTCCACAACTTCATAGTCCTAATATTAGTGGGTTACAACTTTCTCTCACTAGTGGTTATGACTCAACTCCCGAAGCAGGTTTCAAACGGGTGCTCATAGAAGAAGGGGAAGAAACATCACCAAATCCAAAAAAAGAAGAGGAAAAACACCTCAACAAAGAAAAAAAATAGTGAGACTAGTGGTTCTTAAGGGAACAAACATTTGTTTTAGGATTCCTATTATGATGATGAGCTCATTCCATTTTTTACTAACTTGGTAAGAAAGGATTACAAGCCCAACAAAAGCTTTAAGAGAACCGCTTATCATATGGTTTCCCAACATATTAACAAAAAGTTTAACACAATATTTAAGTGGGATAACGTCATGCACTGCAACAAAACTTTACGTACAAAATTTCATGATATGAAAACTTATTGTAATCTTAGTGGTACCGGATAGGATGATAACACCAAGACTATCATCATGAATCCTGAATGTTTGGATAGGTGAATTGAGGTAAATAAATTCTTGTTGCATTTTCATTAACTAATTATCTCATTTTCTTATTTTCATTAAATTAATTCACCTATACTTTTCAGGACAAGAGATTAATAATGCTAAGATTAGACAATACGTTAATAAACCATCATTATGATGATCTTGCACTCATCATCGGGGATGATCAAGCTAGGGGGGATTTTGCTACGATGCTTGGAAAACTTTAGTCGTAGCGAGTCCATAAATCTTGGAGATGATGCTGACTCACCTTTGCCTACCTCTCAATCCCCTCAAGTATATATTTTAGATAATGATGACACTCCTCCGCCTAAGAAAGCACTCGCCACATCAAGTTCTAAGGAAAAGTCATGTGTTGCTAAGGGAAAGGCTCGTAGGACCAACCTAGATAATGAGCTCAGGCAAAAATAATGGATAAGATAGATATATTTAGCGCAAATATGAAGTGTGTAAATATGCATTGGACCGAAAAGTTATCCACGGTCCTATATGCTCATTTGTAGGACTTTAGTGTTGAAAAGCTAGATACATACTATCGTCTTCTCTTTTTGAATGAGCACGAATCAAGACTATTTATGGGCATATCTCTGGTTGGTCAAAAAAAGATGATTGATGCATTTCTCAATAAAGAGGGTTGAAGACGAATAGAATATGGGTGTACGTGGTAGTTTGTGATTCTCACTTCTAACATACTTGTTAAATCCACTCACTTTTGGTGAAAGACTAGTCTTGCTTAATTTAGGGAACTACTCTTGGGGATGTTATTTTTGTGTTTGTGGAATATTATGATGATGGAATATATTATTGTAATATATATTAAATATTTTTATGCCTCCATATTGTAATATTTACCTTCCATGATGTGAATATTATAGAATACTAACTTTTACATTGAACTTATGATTGCAGGAACTTTATAAGTCACCATATACATGACAACTGATTAAATTTTTTAAGATGCAAGCAACCTACAATGTGCACACGTTATATTGGATGGCTATTGTTGTGGGTTATTAAGGTATTTGATTATAATACCAAGAGTTTACAGGACTGACGAGTTTGGCTAGCCTCAGGTTTTTTAGGGCTGACGAGCGAAGTAGATCTTAATTCTTCAGCAATATTTACATTGGTGACTTTTTTACTTTTAGGCTATGATAATTGTTAAATTTTCTAAGATTAGCAACCAATAATATTTATTAATATTGCACTGGATAGCTAATAATGATGATATTGACCAAGTTCTGAGCCCTCATCCATAATTTACATATACATGTGGATGGTTTATTTTATGTGATGTCAAGAAATAATTTTAAATATTTTTTTGCATATAAAGTTCATTAACATGCATAAATGATAAAAGTAGTACACGATAATAACAAAGTAGTACATATTTAGGCTTTCATTTTAATAATTTTAAATAGATTTCTAGACCACGATGCTCTTCAATACATTTCTTACTCAGATTGGCAACAGCTTCGTTGTAACCTACTTCATGGGCATGTGTTAGGAGTTCATTTTTGTTGCAAAAAAGTGTTGGGTATATCTTTGCACCAAGAGCACTTCCAATTTTCGTTTCGGACTATAACTTTTACAGCATTAGCTCTTAGCATAATTTTAGCTAATTCCATGATATCCCACATTTCATCTTGCTCTCGATCTGCATCCGTATAGGCAATCCATTCTTCAAAGGTTTGTTTATGCTTAGTGTTCCTTCCATGCTAATAAAAAACATAGTAAATTGACATTAGAATAAACAGCTCCATTGTTTATCATAAAAAATTTAAATATTTTTACCATTGATGATGGTGCAGATGAAGATTCACCAATATCTCTACTTTTCTTATTCATAGTTTTTTCTGGTTAGAATTTGGTATGCAAACATTACATTTTGTAGATATATATAGACCGGTATGTTTACTTGGTGGTTGGAGGTTGAATCTGACAATATTTATTTGAATCAATAAATTTTCTACTGGTATTGTTCATGGTTTTGAAGCACTCGTAGTTTTGAAACCTAACTAGTTTTGTTTTTGATAGTTGACTCAACTACTCAGTCTCCATTACGTACATTATTTGGTATTTCTAAGTTTGATGCGATTTGCCATGTCATATACATATTTATGACTAATCAGATTGTTATATGTTTTTTTACAGGTTTCATAAGAATTTTTTGCTAATTCAGATACGTATTTCATAAAATTATGAGTAATTAGGTTATTACAGGTTTTATTTGTTTTTTTTCACATCGAACAGGTTTCGTGTGATTTTTTTCATGTCAAACAGGTATATTTCATGTCAAATTAGGTACGTAGTTCATAGCAATTAATCATATTATTCCAAGTTTCGTATAATTTTTTATGTCAAACAGATATTTATAATAAATTTGGTTATTTACTATTTATTCATGTTACATCCGCATTTTTATTTAGGTAAGATTACCTTCCATAACGATCATAAATAAATTTATCTTTAGTAGGGGTAAACATACCATTGTGACCGTATATACTTTTTTCTACACACTTCAATACCAACCAAATATAAGAAAAGTAGAAAATATCTCATCAACAAAAGTTTTTCTTTTTTTTCATACCAACCAAGCATAAGAAAAGTACATACATTGGTTTCCTATCATATTTTATGTGTGGACCAAAACCAAACAATCTATTTCTTAGAAAAGTTTGAAAAACCCAAAACTTGGGTTTCTTTACACGGAATTGTATTTTCCAATATATGAGAAATGAACCAAAAAACCCCTTAAAAAGGCATGAAAAGACTTCAGCCAATTATTCCAAGTTTTTAATGAGATGTAACTAAGTTTTAGTGTTTAAAATGAAATTTAAAACTAAAGACCCACTAAAGCATTGCTCAACCAACTAAAACTCAATGCTAATAGAGGAAGGATATAGTGTATATATTCATATATAATGTGACATTTAGCTAGTACAAAGACTATGATCAATCTGAACATAAGATTTTGAAGATAAATATGTTGTGGGTCCAGCCCAAGATAAGGCCCACAGTCCACATGAATTAGAACTCTATCCAGAAGAGAATTTTTATGATCTATTTGAAATATGAATATGTTTGGAGAACTCTATATATGAAAACCTGTTTTTTGTTTTTTGGATGAACAGTAACCTGATGCTACAGTAATCCGAGAAGAGAGAGAAGTTCATATTTCGGATTGCTCGGTTGTCCAATTGTAGTGATTTAAAAGCCATTATCTTTAGAACGACGACGCCGTCAAGGGCATGGTGTTAGTTTCTCCGTGGGAGTTGGAGATTTTTGGTGAGACGGGTTTTAGGGTTTTTGTACCATAGAGGTAACACTGTATTTTCTATTATGATTTAATCCTCAAGTTCAGGTATAACTTAGAAGGATTATGATACGAATCGCCGTGCGAGCACCTTTGATCGTGGAATTCTCAAAGGTGGGTTAAGAAGAAAATAACAAGAATACAAGAATAATTCTGTGGTGGTGAAGAAAAATACCTTCTCTAGATTATGAGAATAAAATAGTTTACAATCTCTCACAATCTCACTAGAACTGAAGAATAATATCTCTCAATTCTCAAATACAATCTAATCTCTCTTGATTGCTTTTTTTTTATTTTTTAAAACCCTAAAACAATCCCTTATATAGGTGTAACAACGTAGATGGCAAAGTGATAAATAACTAAGCCCAAACCCCACAGGAATTCGTGCAAACATAAACCCAAATGAACCAGGAAACCGTTGATGAGTCGACTCATAAACATGCATGAGTCAACTCATGCTAAGTGAGTCGACTCATTATGAGGTGAGTTGACTCATCAGAAACTTTTAACAAAACTTGATGACAGGCAAGAGTCGACTCATTATGGGTTTCGTGAGTCGACTCATGACAGGCAAGAGTCGACTCAACTTGATGAGTCGACTCATGTACAAGTATGAGTCGACTCACGGGTTGAAAACTGGATACTTCGATACTTTGATTCGCCGTCTCGTTCCACGCTTCAACATGCATTCCACCATGTTGTTTTACCCCTCTATTCTCAAGTTACCATAAGAATCATCTATCCTCAAGCTCCCATGAGGATCGCTAAGTTCCAAAGAGAAGATACACCCATATCATGGCTCCACCCTTTAGGAACTTGAAGTCTCGTTCAAGTTAGAACTTCAACTGAGGAAACTCGCGAGCTCCTCCTTCCTTGTTGAACCACTTAGCCTTGCTAGGAACTTGACCTTGACGTCCAATGAGAAACAACTCCTTCGTCCCCTGCCTCGTTATGATCGTCTTCGCTCCAAAATGTAATCTTCCTTCAGCGGCTCCTCTCTATCAAACCACATGTCTTCAACATGCAGCAAGATCACCTTGTCGTCACCTTCACCATCCAGCAATGGAGGCTTGAACAACTTTAAATACTCGGTATTGATCACCGAATACATGCCTAAGTAAGGTGGCAAATCCAGCCTGAAGGCATTGTCACCAATCAGATCGAGAATCAAAAACGAACCATAACGTATAGACTTCAAATCCAGCTTCATGAAAAACCTCGTTCCTTCCAACTAGTCCATAAGATCATCAATTCAAGGTAATGGGTATCAATTCTTGATGGTTATCTTGTTGACCGCCTGGTAATCCATGCACATGCGCCAGCCTCCATCCTTTTTGGGCACCAACAATACTGGTGACCCGCAAGGGGAACAACTTGGCATAATCACTCCTGTCTCCAAAAGCCCCTACACCTGCCTCTTGATTTCCTTAGACTCCTCTACAGATGTATGGTATAGACCTATATTCAGCAAAGAACCCTCGCCGGTCAACATAATCTCATACTCCACACCCCGTCGTGGTGGTAATCCAGTGATCTCCGAAAACAAGTCCACGTACTTAGCCTTCAACCTGTCAAGATCTTCCTCCTGAAACTTACTCAAGGTAGTCAAGCACACCTTACTCAGCTGCTCCTCATAAGGCCTAATGACTAACAATACAAACCTCTTGCTCGCATTCACTAGCCTCTTCGTCTGAGTCACTGTCACTAAACTCGTCTCCTTTGAAAGAGGTGCCGAACGAAAGATGAATTGTTCGCCATCTTTGGTGTATGTATACTTCTGGGCTCGCCTATTATAGACCACAAACCTATCCCATAAATAAGAATTGCCCAGTATTACTTGGTAAACATCCAACGGAACGACGTCGCATATGACCTTGTTAATATACGACTCGTGGAGTGCAAATATGAAAGTGCATTGGTTGACCACACTCAATCCTGCATCCTTCTGAATCCACCCTAAAGGATAGGGTTTCATATGTTTAACCATCTTCAATCCTAGCTTCTGAACTAATACCTCAGATATCAAATTCTTCTGGCTCCCTGGATCCACTATAGCATCAACCAAGCTAGTCTTGACCTGCAATTTTAAAATAAAGAGTTGCTCCCTTGGGTCTTCGTCCTCAGTCATGGTCTGCTTCCCCGCCATAAGGTTGAGATTGCTATTGCGTTTTGTCATCCCAGGAACTTTCTTCGGACCTTGAGCTACTACATATGTCTTCTTCTCCTCCTTTTTCTTCAATCATTTTGGCTTCAGATGGGGATACTTCTCCTAGAAATGATCAGTTACATGCCTTGTCTGTTTGTAGTGATTGTATGTCAATCATGTTTTCCCCGAATCACCCTTCTTCTTCTCTTCCTTAGGCTGAGAGCCACTAGACTTGCCTCCCATCTGTTTGGAGTCTCCCTTCATTTTGTTGCCTTTTTTTGGTCTGCCCTCAATGGTAATAGCCTTCACACTCGGTTCTGCCATGGACTCAACTATGAACAACTTCATCTCCTTTCGGATATATTCATTCAGACCCGCCATATACTTCATAAAGATAGAATATTCCTCCGTTACGATGTTGAGAACCATCACCTGCTGCAAGAACTCCGTCGTATATTCTTGAACGGTCTGGTTGAACCTTTACCGCAATCCGTACCACTTATATCAACGCTCCTCAAGGAACCCTATTGGGTAGAACTGTTTTCTCAGTAGCTCCTTGAATTTATTTCACGACACTACCTTCCGTTCCTGCTTTTAATAGGATTTCCACTATGTCAATGCATGCCCCGAAAGCTTCAAAGTCACAAACACGAGTTTCTCCTTGGATGAATATCCGTAGAGGGTAAAATACATCTCCATCCGCTCGATCCAATCATCAAGCCTCTCGACGTTGACACTCTCATCATAAACAGGAATCTCTATCTTGAAGTCTATCTCCAAATTCTGGTAAGAACCCTTACCCCCTTGATACAGAACAGTTTTGACAATCTCAGCCTCCCTATCAGAATCAGATTCATCGCCTTCTCCATCGGACTCCATAAGTTTCTTCTTGCCTTTCGAAGAAGATTCCTCCTTTTTGTGCTTTTCTTGGAAGATATTGACGAGCTGTGTGAGAGTCGAACTCATTATCTCCATCTGTTTCTCCAATGCATCTAGTCTCGCTAAACTATCTCCTTCATTCATCTTCTTCTTCCTTAATTCCTAAACTCCTTCTAATGAAATAAGGATCTCGCCTAGCTTCTTGTATTACGATTGAGTCAGGACCATACACAGGATGCCCCCTTCATAGGATTTGATCGTTCTGATACCAACTTGAGAAGAAAATAACATGAACACAAGAACAATTCAGTGGTGGTGAAGGAAAATACCTTCTCTAGATTATAAGAATAAAGTAGTTTACAATCTCTCACAATCTTACTAGAATTGAAGAATAATCTCTCTTAATTCTCAAATACAATCTAATATCTCTTGATTGCTTTTTTCCTTTTTTTAAATCCTCAAACAATTCCTTATATAGGTGTAACAACGTGGATGACAAAGTGGTAAATAACCAAGCCCAAATCCTATAGGAATGCGTGTAAACAGAAACCCAAACGAACCAGAAAACTGTCGATGAGTCGACTCATAAACATGCATGAGTCGACTCATGCCAAGTTAGTCGACTCATGATGAGGTGAGTCGACTCGTCAGAAACTTTCGACAAAACGGCTGGGTTTCGTGAGTCGACTCATGACAGGCATGAGTCGACTCAACCTGATGAGTCAACTCATGTACATAAATGAGTCGACTCACGGGCTAAAAACTGGATACTTTGATTCTTCAATTCACCGTCTTGTTCAACCTGTGTTCCACCGTGTTGTTTTACCCCTCTATTCTCAAGTTATCATGAGAATCATCTATCCTCAAGCTCCCATAAGGATCACTAAGTTCCAAAGAGAAGATACACCCGTATCAGATTGTACTCTTGATTTATAGCGAAATATTTTTCTCTGGATTGCCCTATGGACATAGACAAGATTTGTCGAACCACGTTAAATATTGGTGCTTGCTTGCTTGTAATATTTTCATTGGTGTTGTTATTTATTTAGTGTTTAATTCCACAGGTTAATCTCCATAAAATTCCTAACAAGTGGTATCAGAGCTCTGGTTCGAGGCGTGTTTTGGAATGGAAAAGATGAGAGTTTTGGCACAATGATAAAATTGAATGGTTCTAATTAGCAAGTATGGAAGTCTAAGATAGAAAATATTCTGTATTGTAAAGATTTACATGACCCTATTGAGGGTGATGAAGTCAAGCCAAAAAAGATGACTAATAAATAAGAGAAGAAACAACATAAGAAGGTGATTGGTTATATTCGGATGTGGATCAAAGTTAGTGTGTTTCATCATGTATCGGGCGAGACTAATGCGAAGTCTCTTTGGAAGAAGATTGAGGATTTCTACGAGCAGAAGACCGAGCAACTATATATATGATCGGTACTTACAGCCCACAAGCTCACTAGTATAAACATTTTTAAAAAATAAAATAAATTGTGCTGAAGGTAATATCAAAAAGAAGAGGCTCTCCATATAACGTCTTTCAGCCAAAATCCCTAACCAAAAGTTCGGCTAGTATGAAGCTACGCTGGATCTAAAAAAAATTTAAAACAATGGGGTGAGCTAGCGCTCAGTGAGAACATTTTCCACTAAAGTTCCTAGATAACTAACAAAATAGAAATAAGAATAATTCTCAGAAAAAAAACGAATTATAAGTTATGCATGAGAAATTCAAAGATAGCAAAATACGATTCAAATAACATAATATTGTCATCTTCAAGACATAATGAAACAATTATATTTTCTTTCTTATGTGCAACTGAATATACTGTGATGTTTTCTTGGAATCAAACCCTTTTTGAATCAAGGTAAACATTAGGAAAGAAAAGAGCTACTAATTTGTACAAATCCAGAGGATTATTATTTTCTCAATTTCACAGTCAATTATCAGAATCTTAATTCTCGATGAGTTATTCATGAATGTAAAAGTCACCTTATAGGTCACACTAAGGCTACGAATTATAGCCCAGTAGTAAGGGAATGCGTAAAACGCATCATATAACAGATAATTCTCGGGAATCGAATGCACCTAACACTGCCATAGGTTACTGGCCAAATATAGAGGGGCCAGAACAAATTTTATCAATATAGAAGGGCCAATACAGAGGGGCCAATTAAAGGTGCATTCACCATATAACAGGCAGAAATAATCCATAGTGGGCTATTTGAGGGTTTGAAAACATCGAGATTACATGTCAAATGAGTAATATTTTGCATATCATAATTTACAGATATTTTCAAATGAAGTTGACAAGGTAAAGCTCCTCATTTCAGTTAAATTAGTTTATGGATATTTACTTTTTCTTTTATCAGTTACTAAGTCACGGAAAATCTTTTAATCCGTTAAACTGTTGAAATACGTTCCAAATACTTCATTAAAAACTTTCAGATAAAACGATGCCTACAATTATTTGAAATTTGCATGAGAGCCTAATTCATTTTTTTTATATTTTACATAAGAAAATCAAATTAGCTTTTCATATATTGTACAAGGCTAACATCATATTATAGGATAGAGTACAACAGAAATAGGTCAAATCTTTATATATATGAAATTGACATATTTTTTTTCAATCACAAGATAAATCAAATATAATACTCATGTAATTTTATATTATGAAATACTATTGAGAAATGAACTCACCTTAAGTGGACACGATTTCCCCCAAAATATTATTTCCCCTGGATATTAACGAGACCCTATAATATAAGATATAATACTAATTCTTAATTCAGAACAAACATATATTATAGGTAAATCAATTCAAAATCTAGAGCCTAATAATTTCAAATATAATCAATAATAATTAAATTCTACATTATATATGAGCTTATTGCTATCTTTAACAATTTATCAAAATTTTATAACTCTCATATACTAGCTTCTGGATTTCCTAATAATTTATGATAAGACAGAGGGTTATAGGGAATTAATCAAGCCCATAATTATCTTTTACTCTTCAAATTGGACTTGTTTGTAAATAGAGTAATTGATAAGGGTCTATATGTAATTATTTTGTTCATATATGATCCTAGATTTTTCTGTTAGTGTTTATTTATAATCTTTGTGGCTTTTAGGGACTTAGAATGAATTATCCTCCACCCAAGAGGGTTTGTTAACAAAGCTAAAAATAACTAAGGGTTTTTTATAAAATTTCCTCCCTTTATATTAATATACATCTGATCTTTTTCGTTCTTCCTTCTTCGTTTCTTTTCTTCTTTCCCCTTTTTTTCCATTCCCTTTTTTCTGGTTTTCTTCTTTTTTCTACTTCCTTCTCCCCCCCTGGTGACTTAGCGCGGCTATTCAAGTTCCGCCGACGGAGCGGCCACCCGAGGCGAACCCCCTCCTCCGGCGAGTGGGGTCGCCGACGATTCCGCCGACGGAGCGGCCACCCGAGGCGAACCCCCTCCTCCGGCGAGTGGGGTCGCCGACGATCCCCATCGGTGGTCAGGTAAGTTCTATCTCATTTTTTTTAGAAATCAATAAATGAAATCAAGAAATTAACAAAGGAATGGGTTTATACCTTTGTGATAACTTGAACTTTGAGTAAAATCCTCTCTTTTCCTTTCCCTTTTCACTGTCTCCTTCCTCTTCTTCTTCTTTTTTTATTTCTTTTCACAATCTTAATCTAGTTCTCAGAGAGTTTGGTTGAAGATGAGAGGATATTTTCCATTATTATTATTTTTTTTCCTTATTTTTCTGTGGGTTTTCTTTGATTTCCCTATTTTAATCCTCCGTTAAGGAGGTGCCGACCCATTTGTCGAATGGATTTTAGCCACTAAACACGAACGTGATAGAAAATTAAGAGTTAGGGGTGAAATCTCAAAAACACCCTTAATTAGTTCCCTAATCTGTAAAAAAAATTCTCCATTAATCAAGTTTTAAGCCACTAATTATTTAGGCTACTACAGCATAGCAAGATACTTGAATGAGTTTAAGATTTTAATTAATCAGTTAGCTACCATGAAGATGACTATCGATGATGAGCTACATGATTTATTGCTATTGGGTTCTTTGCTAAATAGTTAGGAGACACTGGTTATGAAAGTCAGCAACGCAGCCCCAGATAGTGTGTTATCGATGAGTATGGTTACTAATAGTTTATTCAATTAGGAGACTCGGAAAAAGTCTACCAGCACAGATAACTCATTGTTTTCATCAAAAGTTGATTTCATTGTGGAATTCATTATATCTTCAGTCGATTACAACAAATTCGAAAGAAATAGCCTTTTTATAAGACTTCCTTTACACAATAAAATAAAAATTATAACTTTTTAGAAAATAACACAGGAATCGTTTATTGATTTCTGTTTTGCGGGACTTTGCCTGTGCCGGGAGTGCTTTGGCTCGAGGACCACCGATTCACAGATCGTGAAGGTCTTTGATATTCTTCCTTTGTTTAGAAGCAAGAATGAAAATCAGTGAATATCTTATCAAAGTAAGATGAACACTCTTCTTAAGATCAAGTCAAAGCTCAAATCTCAAGGAATCACACAAATAACTCAAGTTTGCTGCTCTTTCTGCTCTCTATTCTCAGATCCCAGATCCCCGTCAATAATGGCCCTAGGGGGTATTTATAGCCCTCAGGAGAAGTTCAACTGAAAATACAGCGTTATGAAGAAATCGTGCCTGCGACAGTGTTGTCTGTCTCGACGGCCGAGACATTGTTGGCTGTCTCGGCTTTCGAGACGGCCATGACTATCTCAGAAATCATCAACTGTCTGTCAGTTTCTTCTGTAACTGTCTTCCCACGTTCTAAACTCTGTTATTTTGATAGTTATCCATGTGATTCTCGCCCATAATGTTTCCCACGTTCTTTGTCAGTTAACGGACACGTGTCATGTAGTTATTTCAGCAGCTTTTGAACATTTCAGAGCTGAACACTATCTCACGTGCGAGACAGTCAACACTGTCTCGCATTGCAAGACAGTAGACACTGTCTCGCACTGCGATACAGTCTACACTATCTCGCATTTGCGAGACAGTCATCACTGTCTCGCAATGCGAGACAGTCGACACTTCTCACTGTGAGACAGACTACACTGTCATGATCATTTTGAGATAGCGTAAAGTTTTTTTTATGATCTTTGGATGATCTTCTCTTGTCTTGAGCTGTGTTTGGATATACTATTAGTATTTTTTTATGCCCACAGATACCCCCTCCAAAGTATTCCAGACTCATCCTTTTATAAAGGAGTCTGGGACACTTTGGATAAGACAGGCCTGACTTACATTCCTTTCAATAACTTGATTGAGTAGATCATGTAGAGGGACCCGTAAATGCTTAAAACCTTGACATCTTTATCTCTTCAATTTATTCAGTGCTTTGTAGAATAGCTAAGATTTTCCGGTACTAGCTCTTATCGCTTGACCATTGTCGAGATTCTTGAATCGAACGTGTGAATTCACTTTTGTCACCAAATGATACCGGATTCTCTATCACTGTATCAATCTTCATAGAACACAGTTTATACTATGTATTTTTTTGTTTCGGGAAATAGTTTAACCTCGTCATACCCGTTGGGAGGTAATCAGGTTATTCTTAAGAATATTCTAAGTGATATTCTCCAGAAACTTCCTGTTGAGGGCAGGGAAACAGTTTAGACTCATGTACCTATTGGAGTATTCATGTGTGTTATATGTGGGTCGAGTTTTCTTCGTCACAACACCACGACATTGCATATTATACCCGAGACAGTCGTCACTGTCTCGCTTAATCAAGACAGTGTATATTGTCTCACACGGCGAGACAGTGTTTACTGTCTTGTTGTCCGAGACAGTGGAGACTGTCTCAGTCAGCGGAGTTGGGGGTATAAAACCCCAACTTAGGGTTTTTTCCAGATACTTTTTCACGTCGAATTCCAGTCGATTTTTTTGGGCAATTTTTTGACGATTTTCGACGAGTTTTCCGCCTCTTCTTCCTCTCTTTGTTTCTGATTTGTGTAGGGCTCTTGTTTGGAGAGATTTCTTTTGAAGTTTGAGGGGTTTCTTTAGGTTTGTTCTCCTTTGATTTTGTTTTAAAAATTTCAACTTTCTTTGCTTCATCTCCATGCATGCAGTCTTGGTGATATATTTGTCGATTCTAACTCCAAAACCTTAACTTTCTCGTTGGATTTCGACAGGTATCTTATTTCCATCATGTCACCGAGAAGATCTCGAGTTTCCCAAGGCCGTTCAGCTTCCCAGGCTACCGAGGGGGCTGATCCCGCTACCGCTTCTTATGGAGGTACATTCCTTTCACCCTTTCACGAATTTAAATGTCGTATCTTGTAAAATTTATATGTACTTATCCCTCTTTGTATGTAAATCCTCATTTGTCATCCTTTGAGATGCATTCGGGAAGAGCCGGTATCCTCTTTTGAGGGGATCGATGCTGGAAAGTGTTTGTTTTGCTTGGACAAAACACACTTCAGAGTATACAGGGGCGATTTCATATTATCCCACGTATTTTGAAAGGTTCTGATATGCTGTTATAATGCTCGTGCATAATAACGTATATCTCTTTTGTAGTGTGGTAAATGCAACTCGTCACACCTGTTACTAGATGGCGATTCTATCTTATAGAATAAGATATACTGCCTTCTCTAAAATTTTAGGACTATTCTTACATATTTTATGTGTACTTCTTCTTTGTCAGTCCATTTTCCTTCTGTAATCTTCACCGCTAGTGAAGTCACGGGTCAAAGTAGTGCCACCCACTCCTACTATGAAGGACTCCCGTTAGTTGAATCATCTCCCCAGTTCAAATCGGATTATAGCGAAGGAGCAATAGAGTTGATACGACGAGGTAGTTGTCGTGTTCTGCGACAGTTGATTACGGATGCGACTTTAATCTCAAAGCAGGACTTGAACCAGTGTATAAGGAAACCATATTTCTTATTTGGTGACTCTGTGAAGGACCCGAAAATTGTTTCTTGTAGATCTGCACAGTGGTTGCATGAGAATAGGTTGACATTCTTATATCTGCCCTAGATTCCTCGCGATCATTCGCTTTTGAAGTTCAGAAACTTGGCAGTTAATCGGGAGATGTTTTGAAGATTGACCGAAAACCACGAGCGTGTTCACTGTGGTTTCATTGGTAAAGAGGCCACCCCAGGTTCTAGTGACAGAGCTTCTGTGCGAGGACTTCACCCTGGTATTTTAGGCCAAGATAATCTGCCCCAGAATGAAAAGGCAGCACAAGCAAACACCATGAAGAACAGGTTAGCTGTGTTGGGAAAAGAATTCCCCATCAAGAAATTCAGATGTTATGGATGGGTCTATTATTTTGGAGATAAGTGGTGGACAAGAATGACCCGATATGTATTGAATCGCTGGGGGTGAGAATTAGCAGAGTTAGGGTTGTCAGTTCCGATTCGCGCCAGCATGTACGGTCTGCAGATCAGCGTGGATCACTTCTTCTCTTTGTTCGAGATTTATAATCCCGACACCAATACTTTTTTCACCAAGAATGGAGAGCTTGGACTACCATTACTCTAGCTGTCTAAAAATCACTACAGATAACTGATCCCCATCAAATACTGATGATGAAAGTTACAATTCGATGGCTTCTAGAAGACTACAATTTGAAGACTTTCGTGTAGATCGATGAAGGTTACAATCTAACGAGCTTCATAACAACTGATGAAAGCTCTAATCAACAGTCTTTATAATCAACATCGGGAGTTACAATTTGATAACTCTCACATATCAATGAGCTAAAGCAAAGATTATAAAATTATGATTTTTGCAATGCTTTGACAGAAAGAGACTACAAATCGACGGTCTCTTCAAATCAAGACGCGAAAGTCCTCCCCGCGTACCAACATCAAGACGCAACTCAAGCTCGGCCACTAACGCAGCGCAAATGCAGCTCAAACCTGAACACAAACATAGCTCACATTCAGCTCCAAACGTTGCAAATGCAGCTCAGATCCAGCTACCAACGCAGCTCATGTTCAGCTATAAACGCAGCCTCCGAAAGCTGCCAACACAGCTTCCATCCGCTGCCAAACGCGACTTACATCCGCTACCAAACGCAGCTTCCATCCGTTGCCAAACACAGCTTTCAAGCTGCCAAACGTAGCTTCCAACAAGATGCTAACGTAGCTTCCAAATGCTACAAACACAGCTTCCAGACGCTGCAAACGAGCTTCCAGATACTGCGTTTGAACGCAGAATTCATGCCAGAACGCGGATTTTGCGTTTGACTCGTTCAAACACAAGCTGAACGGTTTCAAAACCATTTCCCACGATCTGAGGGGATCACAACTCCACTCAGGAGTGATTTAAGGGGTGGTTACATCCTATTAGCCCCACCGAGGAGTGAATTAAGGGGGCGATTACACCCCTTAATCCCCGATAAATAACTAAAAAATTAGTTTAGAGGGGCTGGCTTTTGGATCCTTCTCCTTGGCAACAAAGAAGAGATCTTGGGGGGAATTGCTGGAGCTTTGGAGATCGGCAACAGGAGCTTTCTTCATCCTTGGCTTATAGACCGATTTTGGTTAAAACAACTCTTTCATAGAGTTTTAAACTCGTTCGGAGTTCTAAAACTTATCACTCAAGTTCTCCACAACGTCAAATCGTGAGGAGAAGACCACGTTCCAGTGAATCAAGACGTTCGGATCATCAACGGAGAGCAAACTCGACACGAGCATTCGAGGGAGGCACTCCATCGCCACCGTGAAGAACCCAAAATTAAACAAAGGGGACAATCCAGATCATTCTTCTCTCTTTTGTAATTAGAAAATCTAATTATAATCGAGATTAAAGGAATACAGATCAATATTTCTTTCATTTCTCTTACTACAAAATTTCCAACAAACAGTAGCTGCCAGATTGCAATGCTGAAACGATGACTTTGGCTCTTCAGGGGTTAGCTTAATCTGAGTGAGAAATACCTCAGAATCAGCCAATGCTTCTTGCAAAGCTTCTCTGGTATCCTTTGAAAGGCGCAGTAACTCGTACATCGTGATCCTTACTGGGATATTAGCTAACTGAGCCATGACGTCGAAACGATATGGAGCGTTCGAGCTTTCCGGTTTATCTCGTCCAATCGGTCGATTGAAACGAGACTGCCTCGGAACTTGAACCTCTTTACGAGCTTTCCGGTTTATCTCGTCCAATCGGTCGATTGAAACGAGACTGCCTCGGAACTTGAACCTCTTTATGTTGGGATTCTTTCTCCTTTTGTTTAGCTGGTTGTTGAGGTTTTCCAGCAGCCATAGGAGGAGTTGCAACTACCCCCAGCTCTGCAAGGGTTTTAGAAGGCCCGACTTTTACTACCCCCTGTTCAGCTAGTTGCTCAGACGCACTTGGGTAATTAAAACGGTATTCATTTCCACTCCTTGTAGCGAAAGATTCTTGCTCCTCCTCAGAAAGCGATAGAGTTGGAATTTCTTCATCATTTTTCTCAGGGATCGCTGAAGCTCCGAAACAAGACTTCCCCTTTCCTTTGCCCTTCAACTTAGACGCGGATGTCGTCCATTGTTCATCTTCAAGCAAATCAGGATGAACCCAAAGGATTTCACCATTTGGTATTGTATGTGACACAAGTCCCTTCTGGCGCTGTCCATGAGGGTCATCGTTGACGATTTGCATTTTAACCTTTGATACAGGTTCGGGTTAGAACCAGGATAAAGGCACCAAGCCGAAGCTAATAGACATCATGTTTGCACCTACTTTCTTCTCTTTCGTCTTTTGAGTCACGATACCAACATCGATCAAGGTTTGTATTTTGTCTTTTAAGACATAATATGCCTTGGTAGGATGATGAACCCTTCTGTGGTATGCACAATATTTTGAGTCATTAGTCTTCTTTGCCTCTTCCTGGTTTGTGACCGGCGGAAGTTTGATCTTGTTGTTGTCCAAAAGATACTTAAATATGATCGGTACTTCATCGTCTTTAAAAGAGTATTGTTTTGGGAACCTGGGTTCTGAAGCCTCGGGCTGCCTCGGAGACTGTTGAGTCTGATGTTGTACAAGTTGGAAAGATGATTGTTGAGATTGTTGTTATTGCGGTTGTTGTGACGTTTGATGAGCATCCACAGCAGCCGTGCACTCTCTTCCTCTGCCTCGAGGGTTAAAATTCTATTTTTGGGGATTAGCTGGTGGCTGACCCCTTTCAAGTTTCTTCCTCTTGAGGAAACGTTCGGCTTGTTCTCCTCTCACTTTCAATTCTTTTCATGTTTTAGAAGGCATAACCCCCATGACTTCTAGCACGTCTAAAGACAAGTTATTATGACATGTCTGAAGAATGAACTCCTCCGTGAGTGGATCCCGACAGTTCACCGCCTTGTTTCGGAATCGCTTGACAAAGACATCAACTGACTCCCTATCTTTCTGCTTCTCATCCAGCAAAGTGCCAATAGAGACCACGGTATGATCGTCAAAGAAATTGGTAAGAAATAATCCTTCCATATCTTCCCAGCTATTGATACTCCCAGGCTTAAGACGTTGGTACCAATCGAAGACAGGTTCACGAAGGGTTCCTACGAATGACCGGACCATCAAAGCTTCGTTTTCGGATATTGCGCCAAGATGAGACTTGAAATAAATCAAGTGTTGAGTGGGTGAACCCCTGCCATCAAAAGGAGTAAAGTTAATCAAACTAAATTTTGGGGGATAAGGAATCAGATCCCACTCCCTTGGGTACGGATATGGGATGTCCGTTTTCTTCACTTCCTGGGCTGTCATCAGAGTATTGACTTTGCTTTCAAGATCTTGTATCTTCTTGTCCTCTTCCTCACTCTTCTTTAAATAGATTTGAGAAGGTTGAGTAGATGACTTAGCCGGACCGCTTCTCGAATTGTCTTTTTCAGAAGGAGGATCAGCGAAGATGGTTTCTTCCTCTTCATGGTCATTATTGACCTCAGTTATACGCACAGGTATGTTATCACGCCGGTTAGATTCAGCCTTTTGACTCGATTCTGGCTGTTGTTGTTGAGCCTGCAAATCTCTCATCTGTTGTATCGTCAACTCCATCTCAGTCTTTATCTCAGTCTTGATCTCGGCCCTGATTTCTTCGTGCTGCTTAGCTAATGCTTCCTGTAATATCTGGGCTAGTTAATCCGGTGTAATTGCAAATGATTCTCTGACTTTTCCAACACTGGATATAGTATCATCCGAGGCAACCGCAGAACAAGTGTCTGATAGTTCCTCATCTGAAGATAACCCTTCATGCATTTTCCTATAATCTCGATGTCAGTTGGCCCTTCGTTGTAGCCGTGACATCCTTTGGGAAAGACCCTGCTCAACTCTCCCTCCTGGAGAGAAATTAGGATTCGGGTTGACCGAATGTTGCTTTCCTCTACCGGTCATATTAATAGTGACCTTTGGGAACTCATCTTTTCGAATTGCATGTTTCTTCTTGTTAAAACGCCTCATTTTGGGTTTTGATGTTTCAGCGGAAAGTCTTTGAAATACTGAGACTCTTATCGGTTCAGTCTTGGAACAATCGTATTCTGTCAGTACTGCCTTAATGAGCCTTTCACACGCGTAATGAGACTCCGTTTCTCGAGCAACCCTTCTTGTGACTTATTAGTTTTATAGTACAGCTCTTCATTACTATGATTTGAGCAACCTATCTTCTGCCTTTGAGCCTTGTTAACATGCGCAGGACAACTTATCATCGCATCTGAGTGATCCAAGGCTATGTGTTTACCTCCCACCGCCTGTGAGTGTGGAGTATTTACAAGCCCTAAACGAGAGTGAATTGGTATTTTCTCGTTTTTGGTTTGTTTTGTTCTAATCGGAGGATACTTACGACCCCCAGTATAAGAAACTATTAAGGGTTTATTCGTCATTGTAGGCGTCGAAAAATGCTGAAAGATATCCAAATACAGCTCAAGAAAAGATCATCCAAAGATCAAAAGAATACCAAGAATAGAGTAGACTGTCTCGGCACGCGAGGCAGTGTTTACTGTCTCGCCGTGCAAGACTTGCTGTCTCGCCGTGCGGGACAGCCTTTGCTGTCTCGCCATGCGAGACAGTGTTTTCTGTCTCGCACGCGAGACAGTGTTTACTGTCTCGCACGCGAGATAGCTCTCAAAGGCTCAGAAACTGTTTTAAAACCCGCCGACACGTAGCCATTAACTGCCAAAGAACATGGGAAACGTCGTGGGCGAGAATCACGTTGATAACTGCCAAAATAACAGAGTTTTAAAACGTGGGAAAGTAGTTACAAAACTGTCAGGCAGTTTAAGTTTTCCAAGATAGTGTTTACTGTCTTGGAAGCACTGTTCATCCAGGGGTTATAAATACCCTCCTGAGATCGATTTTTGAAGGGCGGATCAGGGAGCGGAAGGCTGGGCATTTTTAGAGCAGACATAGCAGAGTTCCTGAGCTTCTGGCAATTCCTTGAGATTCGAGCTTTGACTTGATCTTAAGAAGAGTGATCGAGTTCCTGAGCTTCTGGCAATTCCTTGAGATTCGAGCTTTGACTTGATCTTAAGAAGAGTGATCATCTAACTTTGATAAGATATTCACTTCAAATTTCTACTTCGATAAACGAAGGAAGAATCACTAAACCCCTCACGATTCAATCAGAATCTGTGATTTGATGGTCCACGAGTCAAAGTGCTCCCGGTACAGGTAAAGATCCCGCGCAAGCAGCGATCCAAACAACGATCCTGCGTTTGTTTCTAAAAAGTTATAATTTTCTTTTTGTTGTGTAAAAGAAGTCTTATAAAAAGGCTATTTCTTTTGAATTTGTTGTAATCGACCGAAGATATAAATGAATTCCATAACGAGACCAACTTTTGACGAAAACAAACTAGCGACCAAGAGACCGTCGTGTCGCAGCCGATCAAGATTCCAGTTGAATCCACAGTCGAATACGAGTTTGACCAAACCAAGTTTGAGGAATATCTCTCATCATCCTCTTCAAGATCTTTATTATCTCTCAAGTACAAGAGGATCTCATCATTAAATAAGGCTTATACGCCAAAGAAGGCTAAAAGTGAAGACTCTCGCCCAACAGTTGTTGAGGCCTTACCTCGCAACATTATCCTGGCGACCCCCAAAGCCGGAAGCTCTGCTCATAATGATTCTACCCTAATTAAGGAGTCGTTCGATCGAAGTTCGCCAACTCTGACGAAGAGGGCTCGTCAGAGGCGACGCCAACGCCGCGCTCGTTAATTGGCTAAGGCCTTGGAACAAACCGATGGAGTTCGTTACTATGCGGACTTAGAATCGAGGAAACATCAAGTGGTTTAGTCACCTCAACGTCAAATCACTCACATCTCAGCAAAACTTACGTCGGAGGAATGGACTCTTGTCAAAAGGACCCGTTCGACCCTCAAAGAACGCATACAAAAGCGTATGGCAAACACCGCTCGTGCCCGTGCTCTTTTACAACAAAGACGAGAAGGAAAGAAGAAAACAGTGTCTAAGGAAGCACCAAAGAATCATAAAGTATGGATCCCCAAATCCAAACTCGTACGAAAATTGGGTCTGCAGAACACAACCTTTGACCGCGGCAGTCTTCACTGCCGTGGCGCTTCTTTCAACCGCGACAGCTCATACTGTCGCGGCATCTCCTTCAACCGCGGCAGTTTTCACTGCCGCGGCACACTGTTCGACCGCGACACCAATCACTGTCGCGGCCAAAAGAAGTTTCACAAGAGCACTCCTTCGACTCCATCAACGTCCGTTCCGGATCCGTCTACTGTGTCAACACACGTTGTGTCACCAGTGAAACCCTGGGTCAGTCCTGACCTGTCGAAATCCAAAATTATAATGGCGGATGGCCTCGATCCTTTACCTGAAGATCGAGGCAAAGCTCCGGTCAAAGAACGCTTGGGTCCGGTGAATGAACCCCAAATAGATTCTTACACTGTGGGTCGTAAGTATCCTCCTATCAAGTTAAAACAACTCCAAGATGGGAAAACTCTAATTTCTACCCGTTTGGGAGTTCATAATGAAACTCAGGAGCCCGTTAAGACTCTGCACTCACAAGGGGGTGGTTCTAAACATGCGACTCCTGACGTGACCTTGGATCGCTCAAATGTGACAACAAGTTATCCTGAGAACGCCAACAAGGCTTTACATCATCAGAAGAAGACATGTTCGTCAAAAGACATTGTTATACCTGGGGGCTCATACCAACAGACAATAGGATTCTCCGGTAATTATACCGATGAGTTGTACTATCAAGCTGGGGGTGTGAACAAAACTCAAAAGAGGATTGTCCGAGAAATGAGCTCTCATTATTTCTGTATGCGACTCATTAGAGCAGTACTGTCAGAATGTGACTACTCCAAACGAGAAGCCATCCTGCAAAGAGTCTCAGTGTTCCAGAGGCTTTTCACCGAAATGTCGAAGCCTAAGCCGAGACATTTCCGCAAGAGAAGATCAGCTGTCCAAGATGACGAATTCCCTAAAGTCACCATCAACATGGTTGATAAAAGAAAGTCTAAGCGGTATTCAAGTGACTCAAATCCTGACTTTTTCCCGGGAGGAAAAGTCAATTCAAGAATTGCCCAACAGATATCTCGACTCCAGTTAGGAGCTATCAGACGTAGAGATTACAAGAGAATGCATGAAGGAATATCCTCGGAGGATGAACTCTCGGACACTTATTCTGCGATCGCTTCTGATGATACAATGTCTAGCACGGGACAAACCAAAGAAGTGTTCATAATCACTTCTGATCAGTTTGCTCAAATGCTTCAAGAAGCTCTAACGAATATCCAACAAATGAGAGAATTGCTAACTCAACGGCCTCAACCTCCTGAGTCTAGTCAGCGAGCTGAATCCAGCCGCCACACTCAGAATGTTGTAGATGACAGTGATCCAGAAGTAGATGAAGTCATTATGGCTGATACACCTCCCAATGACAATAACACTAGGGGTGGTTCAACAGATCCTCCCAACAACAATATTGTGGGTGGTTCAATTGCACCTCTTAATAACACTAAGGGTGGCCCAATTATTTCTGCTCAACATCAAGTCCGCTCAGGAAGTAAAGAAGACGGGTATTCCGTGTCCCTATCCAAGAGAATGGGATTCAATACCGTACCCGATAAAATTCAATCTGATCAACTTCACACCGTTTGATGGGAACAGCTCGCCTATTCAGCACTTGATTTATTTCAAATCTCATTTGGGTATGATCTCTGGAAATGAGGCTTTAATGGTCCAGTCATTCGTTGGCACCCTTCGTGGGCCCGCCTTCGATTGGTACCGACGTCTTAAGCCAGGGAGCATCAATTGCTGGGATGATATAAAAAGTTTATTCCTCAGAAATTTCTTCGATGATGACACCGAAGTGTCAATCGGAACCCTTCTGGATGAGAAGCAAAAAGACGGAGAGATCCTAGGTAGAGATGACATGGCGATGACTGCCCTAACCGACTCTGAAGAAGACACCAACGTCTTCGCCACAAGGGCAGGGAAAGAATTCGCGAAAGAGTATCCCGCGAGGGCGGAGAACCTGGCAGGACCTCCCGCGAGGCCGGTCACAGCAATCCCTCAAAAGACGGAGAGTCAGTCGACAATTTTGTCAAGCGCTTCCGTAACAAGGTAATGAATTGTAGAGATCCTGTTACAGAGGAGTTCATTTATATATGTATATCCACAAATTGAACGATCAAACCTTTAAACAGTTAGGATCGTCTCAAGTCCTCATTTGGTCAAACCTTTAAACAGTTATGACCAAAGCCAAAATCCCCTCTCGATTCCTTCCATGAATGAGAGGTCCACAAATTGAACGATCAAACATTTAAACAGTTAGGATCGTCTCAAGTCCCCATTTGGTCAAACCTTTAAACAGTTAGGACCAAAGCCAAAATCCCCTCTCTGCTAGACCCTAGAGGGGGGGTGATTAGGGTCTTATGCTAATCTAATCCGATTATATGCCAATTAAAACTAATCCCGCGAGGGCGGAGAACCTGGCAGGACCTCCCGCGAGGCCGGTCACAGCAATCCCTCCCAATCAGGACAGACCAAGCACAAGCCGCCAGCCTTTCCAGTTCAACGTGCTCGCGTAACTGAAAAGCATTCCCGCGCGAATTACTATGTATGACCTCCTCCGGTTGTCCAGGTCCACCCGAGAGGCCCTCCAAGAGAAGCTGGCCGACTCAGAGGCATTCTATACCCATTTCTCGAAAGAAACAGAGGCAGAACAGGGATGTACAACTTGCTGCCAAGTCTCTGAAAGACGGGTCCCGTGCATTACTTTCACCCTGAAGATATGCTCATCAAGAGCACATCTCACGACCGTCCGCTGTACTTCACGGGATACGTCGGCTCGTCGAAAGTGGATCGGATTCAGGTCGATCCAGGGTCCGCGCTGAGCATCGTGCCCCTGAAGTTGATCAAGCACTTGGGGATACCGCCAAAGAGCCTCTCCTCAACTGCGACTACCATCTTCGGCTTTAACGCCACGGGGACTCGGCCGCTCGGCAAAATCCGCCTGAAATGTCGGATAGGCAACATAAAGACGGAGGTGACGTGCTACGTCATCGACACCGAACCCTCGTACAACATACTTCTGGGGCGGCCATGGATCCATGGCAACAGGATAGTCCCGTCCACATTACACCAGTGCTTGAAGTATGTGGACAACTACGAATGAGTCAGGACAGTAGTGGCCGACAAGCAGCCCTTCAAAGGCGTTGAAAACTACTTCACGGATTCCCTGTTGTACTAGGACCCCGACGCGCCACCGGCGGAGGAGCCAGAGAGCGGCAACGAGGCGGATAGCGAGCCTGAATACGCCGTCTCTCACCACACACTTCTCTCGGTGTACAAGTGTATTACAAGTGAATCCTCACAATTAGGCACAATGTGACAAATAATTGTTCTCTCTAACAAGGTGAGAACTCAATTAAGCACAACTCTTAGTCACAAACCCACAACCCCAAATTATACTATGAATGTAAATACAATAAGCTCAATAGGTTGTGTGTGTAAACATAGAGAAAATAAAATCAACTAAACTCAATATGAATACTAGCTTGAGCCTTCCATACACCTACCAGTATGCTCGTCATACGCCGCCAAGACGCAGCCGATCAGGTCATCGCAAGCTGTGTTCGTCGTACCGGCCCGAATGAATTATCGAAAGGATATTATTTTTGGTTGGATCGATTATCCCCTGCGCACGCTATGGGACGAATCCGAGGACGAGGACCCAGCGCCCCAGTTTTCGCAGTACGGTCGAGTTGCGAGACGAATGATGAGCGACATGGGGTACGACCTCACCAGCTTGGAGGGCCTAAATTACGGCCAAGGACGTAAGACGGTTATCAAACCCGCCTACGTCCCCAAAGGAAAGCCGTCAAATTACTTCAACAGGACTCGGAGAGGCTTAGGCTACCTCTCCTCCTCGTTGGAGCTGTGCTTTTACGTCGACGAGGACTCCGATTATGCATGTTCGGGGGACCAATCATCGACGACCTCGGCTTGGGACTCAGACGTCAGCGTGAGGGATCTATTTGATGGCCTTACAGTCAACATGGAGAAAACTAGCCGTTGGAAGCTGAAAAAGCTCTCGTCGGTCGACCGGAAAATTCATCGGTCGACCGGAAGTTTTATCGGTCGACCGGACCGGTCGACCGACAGACTTTCTGTCGCCCAGTGAGCATTTGAACTTAGGTTCGGTCGACCGGTGCGGTTGACCGAAATTTGATATACTCAAAACATGTTTTTAAAGCTATTTTTGAGACTTTTAAAAATGTGTTAAAAATAACAAATGAAGTCCGGGACTCAGACGTCAGCGTGAGGGATCTATTTGATGGCCTTACAGTCAACATGGCTACAGTAGACCCCGTTGAGATGGCGGAGGATGAACAACTTCCACTCTACGACGAGACATGGGATCGCCATGTTAACGCCCAGTGGAACAGTCGCTTCGAACAGCGCGAACCACCAACCGAAGACGAAGTCCTCCAGGTGAACATGGGTACTGAGGCAAATCCCAAACCTATATTCATCAGCGGCAGTCTGCCCCCACAGGAAAAAGAAGACCTCGTCGCCCTCGTATGGGAATACATCGACGTTTTCGTCTGGAATTACGAGGACATGCCTGGTTTGGATCCGCGGGTAGCCACGCATCGTCTCAACATCAGCCCTGACGCCAAACCGATCAAACAACAGCAGAGGCGGTTTCGCCCCCAGATCATGGAGGCGATCGAAGCTGAAGTAAAGAAGCTGATCGAGTCCGGTTTCATCAGAGAAGAGCAACACCCCGACTGGGTGGCGAATATTGTTCCAGTCTTGAAGAAGAACGGCAAGATCCGCATCTGCATCGACTTTAGGAACCTCAACGCCGCGTGCCCTAAAGACGAATTCCCTCTGCCCATCACGGATGTCATCATTGATAATACGTGCGGATTCGAGAGGATGTCCTTCATGGACGGCTTCTCGGGGTACAACCAAATCAAAATGCACCCCGAAGACGAGAAGCACACTGCATTCAGGACCCCCATGGGGGTGTACTGCTATACCGTCATGCCGTTCGGACTCAAGAACGCTGGCGCAACCTACCAGCGCGCCATGAGCATGATCTTTCGAGATCATTTGCGAAAGACGGTCGAATGCCATGTGGACGACTTGGTCGTGAAGAGTCGCCATAAGGAGGATCACCTCCAAGACTTGAAGGCTATGTTCGAACTTATGAGGACTCATCAGCTCAAGATGAACCCTACCAAGTCATTCTTGGGGATGTCTAGCGGAAAATTCCTCGGTTTCGTCGTCACGACAAAAGGGATCCGGATTGATCCAGACAAGGTGCGAGCCATTCAAGAGCTCCAGCCACCCCGAAATCTTAAAGAGCTAAGGGGCCTTCAGGGACGACTGGCTTATATCCGAAGATTCATCTTAAATCTCTCGGGCAAGTGCCAACCCTTCTCTAAGCTGATGAAGGAAGGTACCTCCTTCGTCTGGGATGAGCCATGCCAAAAGGCCTTTGAAGAGATCAAAGCTTATCTCTCAAATCCGCCTGTCCTTGCGGCGCCAATCTCAGAGAGGCCATTCCTCATATACATACGGGCCATGGAACATTCTCTAGGCGCCCTCTTGGGTCAGAACGACGATGCAGGCCACGAGCAAGGCATCTACTACATGAGCAGAACCTTGCAGGGCGCCGAACAACGGTACCCAATGGTCGAGAAGGAATGCTTAGCCTTGGTGTAACAACGGTACCCAATGGTCGAGAAGGAATGCTTAGCCTTGGTGTTCGCCATCCAAAAGATACGGCACTACTTGGTCGGCCAGACAATCCATGTCATCTCTCGAATGAACCCCATTCGGGTCTTCATGACACAACCTGCAGCGTTGAACTGGCGCCTGGCCAGGTGGGCACTTCTGCTCTCTCAATACGACATCCACTTCATGCCCCAGAAATCGATCAAGGGCCAGGCCATCTGTGATCTCATGGCTAGTCACCCGCTGGGGGTGAAAACCGATCTATTTGAAGATCTACCAGATGAACCTCCTGAAGCCAATGTGACTTCATCACCAGAGGTGTGGCAGATGTACTTCGACAGCGCGTCTCGCGCAGGTGCGAGCGGTTCTATCTCTGCAGGAGTGGGGGTGGTCCTCACCTCTCCGCAGGGCCATGTGTTACCTCGGGCCTTTTCCTTAACGGAACCGTGCACCAACAACGTAGCCGAATACAACGCGTTGCTCATAGGGCTCGAGCTGGCCAAAGAGTTAGGGATCAAGCATCTGGAGGCTTATGACGACTCCCAACTCATCGTTAAGCAAATGACCGGCGAGTACGAAGTCAGGAACAATGACAGACTGGTGGAGTTATTCGAGAGTTTCCGCATTGAGCACGTGCTCCGTTCCAGGAACACTCATGCAGATGCCCTCGCATCCTTGGCAACCAATTTGGCCCAGCCCTTGGGAACGACCCAACGAGTCACTGTCGCCAGCCGAAAACTATTTCGACTAAAAGACGTCCCGGAGGCGAACGCCACTCATCAAACGCCAGATCAGCCTGATCAAGAAGACTGGCGTCTCCCGATCATCGACTATGTCCTATACGGCATATTGCCTGAAGACGCGATCCGACGACGTGCCTCGTGGTTCTACTACGATTCAACCACTAAAACGTTGTATCGCAGGTCATACGATGGCTTATTGCTTTGCTGTCTTTCAAAGGCGGAGGCGCAAGAGGCCATACGCGAAGCGCATGACGGCGTGTGCGGAGCCCATCAGCCTGGACCCAAACTTTGGGATCGCCTAAGGAGGATAGGCTACTTCTGGCCTGGGATGGTTACTGACGCAGTCGCCTATGCGAAGCGATGCTACGAATGTCAAATCCACGCCAACTACATGCACCAGCCTCCTGAGGACCTGCATCCGACGAGGGCGTCTTGGCCCTTCGAAGCATGGGGGATGGACATAGTCGGGCCGATTTCTCCACCATCGGCGAAAGGCCATCGCTTTATTCTCGCGATCACCGATTACTTCTCTAAGTGGGCTGAAACCATCCCCTTAAGAGAAGTCAAGACTAGCGACGTAATCAAATTCATCAAGCACCATGTCATATATCGATACGGCGTACCCCGGCGTATCATTCATGACAATAGTACGCAATTCGTTAGCCATGCCTTCACCAGGTTCTGTGACAAATTCAGAATACAGAACCTCTCTTCCACAGCCTACAACCCTTCGGCGAATGGCTTGGCCGAGGCCTTCAACAAAACGATCATCAAGATCTTGACCAAGCTGACTTCCACTAGCAAACGCGATTGGAATGAAAAGCTAGGCGAGAGCCTGTGGGCATATCGCACGACGGTCCGCACGCCGACCGGCACCACGCCCTACTCATTGGTATACGGCTGTGAAGCCGTATTGCCATTGGAGATTCAAATTCCATCCCTCCGCGTCGCCTTAGCAACAGGAATGACAACCGAGGAAAATCACCAGCTACGACTCGCAGAGCTCGAAGCCTTGGATGACAAACGACTGGAAGCTCAGCAGCACATTGAGTTTTATCAAGCTCGGATGGCCAAGAACTTCGACAAAAAAGTTAAGCGCCGAGCCTTCAAAGAGGGAGAACTCGTGCTCTCCGTTCGCCGACCAATGCTCCTCACTTCCAAGAAGAAGGGGAAATTCCAGTCCAAATGGGAACGACCGTTCGTAGTAGAGACAGTCTACTCGAACAGCGCCTATCGCCTCGTCAAACCCAATGGCGATAAGATCATGATGCCCATCAACGGCAAGTATCTGAAGAAGTACTACCCCTAGTTCTCCTTCACCAACTCCCATGAGTGCACGAGTCTAAACTGGCCCTCACACCCTCCAACTGGTACACGAGGCTAAACTGTTCCTACTTTACCCGCTCTGGCGAAAGCCTCTGGTGGAACTCAATTCGCCTATCTTCTCCAATGAGATGGCGGATCCACTAAAGTCGTTCACAACACGACAAACACATTCAATTCGCCTATCTTCTCCAATGATATGGCGAATCCACCAAAGTCGTTCTAATCGCGACGTTCCCTGTCACGTAAACATTAAACCTCTGACAAAATCACTCTCCCATCCTCTTCCAAAGGATGGTGGGTCCTCAAAGTCGTTCCAATCACGACATTTCCTGTCACGTTAACATTAAACCTCTGACACAATTCACTTACCAGTCTTCTTCAGAAGAATGGTAGGCCCCCGCAGTCGCTCCAATCGCGACGAGACCCCATCAAGTTAATGACCACCTCTGATGATTGGCGTCGTTATTCCTACGAATAGCACAGCCTGAGTAATGGCCTACCACGCGACGTGCTATTACTTCTGTCAATAGTCATACTCCTACGTCCCTGAACTATTTGACCTCTCCCAGATATTCTAACATTCCCTTAGAATAACTGAAGCGTAGCAGTCTACCATGCGATGGCTCCTACCACAATCAATTGTCACATTCCCAAATGACGACAATTGTCGAAGGCAGTTCGACAGACGACCTGTCTGCCAGTTCTCCAAGCAACAACTCGCCGAGAGGCGAGCTGAAGTTGAGTTCTTCAATTGGCTGCAGAAGTGGACGATCGTTCTTTGCTGAAAGCTAAGTGTTTCTCTCTCGATCCCATTGGAGCTACAACGCGAAAATCGGGATTGACCCGATCCCACGTTGTGAGCAACCGAGAGCAGAGCAAGAGCCTAAAACGACTAAGTCCAAAGCAAGATAGTCGAGGGCTCGCCAAATTCAACTCAGATGCCAGACAGCACATACAAAGAAAAAAGGAGACTGTGCATGCAAAGCAAGGATAAGCAAAATAAGTAAAAGAGCCACAACGGGCTAGGATTTACATAAGTTTTCAGTTTAACTGTGATGCCCGAGGCACCAATTAAGTTAACAAAACAAACAAAAGAAACGAGGACCTAGACAAGCGCGAGCGTTACAGAAATTTTAGCAAGCTAAAGGAGCCAATCTTGGCCTTGATCGCCGCACGCTCCGCCGCACGTCGGATCATCGCCTCCACCTTCTCCCTCTGTTGCCGCTTGACCAAGTCCGCCTTACTGGCCTCTTCCTCCTGGTGAAGAAGCTGAAGTGCCTTCTCCACCTCCCTGGCAGTCTCGCCGAGTCTCCTAGCCTCGTGCTCGCGCTCCCGCAGCTTCGCCTCGCCGCGAAGAGAACCAGCGTCCTCAAAGAAGGCTCTGTCCAGATAAGCGTCCATCCGGTCCAAAACAGCCCGGTGCCGCTTTCGCAGACGTCGGAGCTCGGCCTCTCCGCTTCCACGAGAGGAAGCGCCTCGAAACATCGCCCGTCGCCCACGCTAACCGAGAGGGCGATCCCATGCACTAAACCCACTAAGCTCTGGAGGGGCACAAATGCGGGGTGAGCCACGGGGTCGGGAATGGAATACCCCTGGGCCGAGCTTGCAGTGGGAGCAGCCGGAACGCCGACGTCGACGACGGTCGCGGAAGAGCCGACGCCTTCGGAATCGCTGTGGTCAGAAGCAGAGGCCATGGGGGAAGAGAAGTTCTCTGCGGTAATCTCCTTCTAGCGAATTCTTCTCGAAGCAGTAAGAACTCTGCTGAAGAGAGGCAAGTACTAATACATGTTCGAAAAGAACTCAACGGCTGAGATTCATTACCCCAAGCGATCAAGCGGTCCAGATGCTCTGCGGCGCTTCGAACTCAATGCCAATAAAGGTTATTCCTCTCGAGACTCCAAACCGACCGATCGGATTGGGCACGAGAGGCGAAGCGTTCGGTCGCTTCACCATTAATGAGCATTAATGCGCCTGCAGAGTCTTGGCTGGCAAGCACTTGGGCCCGCCTGTGGTTGGATCTCCGACTTTCGGACAAACTCACCACCATCCAAGGTTCTCCTGTAGTACAAACTCGCCATCATACAAGTTTCGCCTACAGTTCAAATTCACCATGGATCGAGTTTAGGTTTTTCGGCACAACTCAAAATCATACGTGTTTCGCCTGCAGTGTAAACTCGCCAGCAATTGAGTTTGGCCACCTGCTCGAACTCGCCAGCAGTTGAGTTTAGTTTCCAAAACAAAACTCACCACAATCGAGTCTCGCCTGCAAACGAACTCACTAATCAAATGAGTTTCGCCAGCGGCGTGAACTCGTCAGGAGCAGAGCTTCATCATCTTAGCGAACTCGCCGTCGCCCTAGTTTCGCCGCCAGCGTAAACTCATCAGGATAGAGTTTGACCTCGAAAATAGGTTCGTCGTCATGAAAGAAGCTTCGCCTGCAGTACGAGACTGTCGGCAACTGCAGAGCGAAACACTGGAAATCGATGCTTTAAAACAGTACATTTGAACAAAGTTATGGTTTTTGCAGTTGCGAAAGTCATAATATTACGTTCAAAGAAGCAAAGCATGCACCCAGTGTTTAAGACAATACATTTGAACAAAGTTATGACTTCATAAACAAACAAGTCATAAATAAAATGTCTTAACTCAACCACAAAGCAGAGGTCTTAGTCGAACACGCTAAAAGTGGAGATCTCTTCTTTGGCCGCCTCCATTCGCCTCCGCCTGTCCCAATTCGGCCCTCAGGCGAGCCATAGTGCGATTGAGGTCAATGATTTGCTCCTCTAGCAAATGTTGTTGACCCACCCAGAAGTTGGCAACAGACTCCAAATCCGCTATTTCTTTGGAACGGGTCTCCTGCTCCAGGGCTTCCTGATGCCTAACATGAGCCAGGCAAGACTCCATGTTGGCTTCCGGACCTTGCCGTAGCAAGGCCTCTAACCCTATCATGCGTGGCTCCAAGAGACGAAGTTCACGCATGCAACGGGTAGCGAGCTAATTTTCACCCGATCGCCGCAAGTCAGCCACGCGATCATAGAGGGATTGCCTGAAGCTGTCGAAACTGCCCATGCCGAGTTCGACAAGGGAGATCACCTGCCTCACGGCGCTCTCAAACTCTTCGATGCGAGCTTGCCAGGACAAGGACTCGGAGGGAACAGGCTCTTGGCCTGGAGCGAGCGCCATGATAGGCGGGACCTCGAGGCAGGGTTCAGGTCCCGCTGGGGGGCAGGATCTGAGGCGGCGGAGTTCTCAGAACCTTCGGATTCGTCGTCCGAAATCAAGATAGGCTCGGCCGCATATATTTTTTTTGTGTTTATAACTTAGTTGATGCCTCTGCGGGGCGCTCATCAAACATTCGCAGTGGTATACGAACCACGCCATCAAGTAGGTGTACGGTAGCCCCACCCTAGGATTGGGAGTTTTGATAACTACTCCTCCTCCCTCATCGAGGACCGACACGCGGCAGAATTGGGCCGTCAGAATACGGAGCCCTCGATGAATGCACGCTATCGTCACCGATACCAGGGAATAAGACTTCCCATGAGCTAAGCAAACCGCCGGATACACGACCTCCACAGGAAGAGCCTCAAAGGAGTGAGTGGGGATTACGTACCTCTTCAACCATAATATGAGGTACCCCGCCAGCAACGCCTTCCCCGAGATGAGAAACTTCGCCTGATGATGGAATGAGTGAAGGACAGTACCAGAGTCATGGTCTGGTGCTTCCTTCTTTAGCTGTCCTCGTCGCGGTCAAGAGTCATGGTGCTTCCTTCTTTAGCTGTCCTCGCCTCCACTTCGGGCTGGTCGCACGCCGGGAACAGGTAATCAGCCCAATTCTTGTGGCTGATCCCCGGGGTCTTCTTCTTCTTCCCTTTGTGATCCGATGCCCCTAAGGTACTCAGGCAGATGTGGTAGTGGCAGAGTAGCTCCCACAGAGTTTCAACCGCCAAAGAGGAATGGTTCGACAGCTGATCGATCTCATCTTGATCGGGGACGTACTCCTCGTAAGGAAAGTCTCCCAGAGGCAGCCCCGACACGTCGTGCATCTCGTGAGGGGTTATACCAAGCTCACCATTGGGGATGAAAAATGTGCCGCTTTCCGCGCAATACAGTTCCAGGATGCTATGGAACTGAGAAGCGTTGATCCGCAGGCCATGTCGAGTGGCTTCAATGGCCACATACAGCTCTATGTCCTTGAGGTCAGCATTTTCGGCCAGAACATAGTTGGTGATCTTAGACCACCACGTGTCGCTGCCAGGTGCAGAATAGACCCACCCCGGGGCTCTAAAGTCCTTCGGGGGAAAGCTCCCACCAGCTCGAAAGAAGCGGTGACGGAAGGTCTCCGCCACCGTTGTCGACTCCCCCACGGGCGGTTCAGCGGACATTAAGCCAGGGCGCAGACCCGTCACACGCTTGCACGAACTCTCCACTCCATACCCAGCCGTAGAGCCCGTAAAGACGCCACAAGTGACCCCGTCCTGAGAGGGGGTCAAATCCCAGTTCATCGTCCGAGGAATCGCGAGGGACCGCAGCTCGACAATCGAAAACCCTCTCGACATGTTGGGGAGGTAGTAATGAGTCCCTTCTACCGTGCGGAACCACCGGCTCTCTTTGAGCAACAGGGCGGAAGGGTAGGCCATAGCGTCGCCGAACAAAAAATGAGGCTTCGGCAGCTCTGCCCTGTCCTCATCTGTCAGCGCCGCGTTGGTCGTCAACTCGCGTAATGTCAAGTGATGACCATCCGTGACTCTCTGTACCAGACCATGCGGCTTATCAGCGGTGAATACGGGCACTGGAGCCAAAGAAGGAAATCGAGAAGGTGCCATGTAGCCCGTAGCCCCGGCATGGCCAACGGCCACACCCTCCGGAAAAGCCTCATCGGAAAAGGTCGCTGCAACAAGAAATAAAAAATCAATCGAAACAAAATCCGTTGTAGGGGCAAAATCGCCCATCAAACAGAGGTGGGCGAAATCGCCTGTCAAAAGGGGGAACCCACTTCGAATGAGGTCTATCCGTACAGAGGGCACCCCCCCCCTCTAACAAGAAAGGGCCGAACTCGCCTATCGGAAAGGGAGTTCGCCTCCTTCCCGCTGAAGGATTCGCCCGCGGAGACAGTAATCATCCCCTAAGGGCAGACAGAGCAAACCTTGCCCCAAATCGGGGAAGCTACCAAGCATAGTGAACAACACTCATCTCCCTAAATCCGACACCTAAGACCCACAAGAGGTCGTCCAGCGAACCCATCGACGTACCTGGGAGCGACTCCAGAGCACTGGCAGGCTTGCCGGCGGAGAGACGGTCAGAGTAACGTCCGGGGCCTGCACCCCTCACTTTGCACCTCTTAGATTTCGGAGCCATTGTAGGAGGAAGCGGGAATTCTTTCCGTGGAAGTTCCTTTCGAGATTTGAGAGCACGGTAACTCCCAAAAGAGGAAAATGGCTGGTTTAGAAAGGCGGAGTTGTCCACGTGGCCACGACTGCCCTCGAAAGGCGAAAACCCTAACGGACGGAAGACGTGGCCACGATCAAATTCGACGGTGGCCACGACTGCCCTCGAAAGGCGAAAACCCTAACGGACGGAAGACGTGGCCACGATCAAATTCGACGGCCTAGAACACCCTCAGTATATCGAAGGAACCAAGATTGGGGGTTGCATCCGACGCTTGAGTTCGAAAACCACGGCCACGATGCGTCGTGGGGCGAAACACACGAAAATCGTGTTGTCAGGTCACGATCGCCACGACTCGACGAGAACGCGCCGCCTTAGCTGGGAAGCACGAAGCTCTATCGGCAGACACGTGGCTCATCTCCCATCAGATCTGGTTCCGCCCTAAAAAGGGGAGATCTCGCCTACGAATTCGCGGTTGACTGGGACGAATTTTCGGAATACTTTGGATCTCAACTCTGATCTTGGAGCTGTTGATTCCTTGTGGTTAAGAATTTGTTCTCTGCACTTGCTTCGAAGGCATCTTGGTTGAAGGGATTTGCCACGTAGGACATGTGTGAAGGTATGTGCCATAATCCTGCTTCTGGAATGTTGGGGGTGCATTTTGAACTTGAGACGCGGGTGTGACCTCGGCGTTCAGTTTTTGCATCGCGGGTTGTAGACGGTAAAAAATACCTCTATGGGTCTACAGGAAATTTGCCTACGAGAAGAGTTCGCACGCCCAATTCTCTGGCACGGACCTAAACCGCGTAGACGTCGACTGTACTCAAGTCCAGGTTCGCCTAACGGTCGACTCGCCAGCATGAGTCAGGGTCGATCAGGATGGCAGAAATTCGCTCTTCGCTCAACTCGCCTGCCCGAGTTCGGAGTCGAATCCGCCAGCAAGCCCCAAAAAAAACCGTCAGTACAGCTGGGTATCCACTACCCCACGTGCTGAGATGGGCCTTCCCATCCCTCTCTCTCAAGGGAGAGAGCACAGTACCCCAAGACCGTCAAAACGGCCGCTCACAGTACGCACAGCACGAAGGTCTGGACAGGTGTCGAGTCAACCTGAGCATTCATAAATGCGACTCACCTCGGCTGTCTGAGTCAAGAGCTGGATCCGCCGGCACTCGGCAAGTTGGCTAGACCCACTCGAGTACTGTGCACCTACCTCGCCGCCTCTCCTGACCGGAAAGGAGAAAGCACCGTGCTCAAAGCACGCTGGGCGGTCACGCACAGTACGAGTGATCGGACAGACACCTCATCAACCTGCGAACTCATAAATGCGGTTCATTAATGCTGGTCAAGTCCACTCGGATAGCAGTCGGTTGTTGCCTCACATACTAGAATGGGCCTTCCCATCGTAGGTGACAGGACATAAAGCACAATCCCTGGAATGACCATTCCAAACTTTGAGAGGGGTCGAAAAACTTGGAGAAAAGCAGTTGAGACCAAGCTGTTCGCATAATCCTTGCATTACAGCACCACTGCCTAGTCCCGAGCTCCGATCGCCGGCAAACTAAGCAGACCCGAACTCCATCGATTCGAGCTTCTACTGCGAACTGAAGCTCTCCAGCAACCTCGATCGAACGGTCCAAGGGAAGCAGACTCGTCACGAGCATCGAGCGAAGCGTCCTATAGCCACCTAAAGTGCCCACACAAAACAAAGAGGGCTTTCCCTCTGCTTCTGTTGTAAACATTTGATTTGTTAGTTTGTAATAAGCCTTCTTATTAATACAAACAAACACTCCCTGTTTTCGGGAAATCAAATTTTCACCCTACAGATACTTGCCATTGATGGGCATCATGATCTTATCGCCATTCGGCTTGACGAGGCGATAGGCGCCGTTCGAGTAGACTGTCTCTACTACGAATGGTCCTTCCCATTTGGATTGGAATTTCCCCTTCTTCTTGGAAGTGAGGATCATTGGTCGGCGAACGGAGAGCACGAGCTCTCCCTCTTTGAAGGCTCGGCGCTTGACTTTCTTGTCGAAACTCTTGGCCATCCGAGCTTGGTAAAACTCAATGTGCTGCTGAGCAACGCTTCGAGCTCTGCGAGTCGCAGTTGGTGATTTTCCTCGGCCGTCATCCCTGTTGCTAAGGCGACACGGAGGGACGAAATCTGAATCTCTAGTGGCAATACGGCCTCACAACCGTATACCAATGAGTAGGGCGTGGTGCCGGTCGGTGTGCGAACCGTCGTGCAATATGCCCACAGGCTCTCGCCTAGCTTTTCGTTCCAATCGCGTTTGCTAGTGGAGGTCAGCTTGGTCAAGATCTTGATAATTATTTTGTTGAAGGCCTCGGCCAAACCATTCGCTGAAGGGTTGTAGGCCGTGGAAGAGAGATTCTGTATTCGGAATTTGTCACAGAACCTGGTGAATGCATGGCTAATGAATTGTGTACCATTGTCATGAATAATACGCCGGGGTACGCCGTATCAATATATGACATGGTTCTTGATGAATTTGATCACGTCATTAGTCTTGACCTCTCTTAAGGGGATAGCTTCGGCCCACTTAGAGAAGTAATCGGTGATCGCGAGGATGAAGCGATGGCCTTTCGCCGATATAGGAGATATTGGCCCGACTATGTCCATCCCCCATGCTTTGAAGGGCCAAGACGCCCTCGTCGGATGCAGGTCCTCAGGAGGCTGGTGCATGTAGTTGGCGTGGATTTGGCATTCGTAGCAGCGCTTTGCATAAGCGACTGCGTCAGTAACCATCCCAGGCCAAAAGTAGCCTATCCTCCACAGGCGATCCCAAAGTTTGGGTCCAGGCTGATGAGCCCCGCACGCGCCGTCATGGGCTTCGCGTAGGGCCTCTTGCGCCTCTGCCTTTGAAAGACAGCGAAGCAACAAGCCGTCGTACGACCTCCGATACAGCGTTTTAGTGGTTGAGTCATAGTAGAACCGCGAGGCACGCCGTCGGATAGACTCTCGTTCCTTCGCGTCTTCGGGCAATATACCGTATAGGACATAATCGATGATCGGGAGACGCCAGTCTTCCTGATCAGGCTGATCTGGTGTTTGATGGGTGGCGTTCACCTCCGGGATATCTTTTAGTCGAAAGAGTTTTCGGCTGGCGACTGTAACCCGTTGGGTCGTCCCCAAAGGCTGGGCCAAGTTAGCTGCCAAGGAAGCGAGAGCGTCTGCATGCGTGTTCCTGGAACGGAGCATGTGCTCGATGCGGAAACTCTCGAGCGACTCCACTAGTCTGATAGCCGCTTTGTGGAGCGGGATGAGATCGTCGTTCCTGACTTCATACTCGCCGGTCATTTGCTTAACGCCGTAAGCCTCCAGATGCTTTATCCCTAACTCTTTGGCCAACTCGAGCCCTATGAGTAGCGTGTTGTACTCAGCCACGTTGTTGGTGCACGGTTCCGTCAAGGAAAAGGCTCGGGGTAACACGTGGCCATGCGGAGAGGTGAGGACCACCCCCACTCCTGCAGCGATAGAGCCGCTCGCGCCTGCTCCAGCACCAAAGCATTCCACCCAACGCGCACCAGAGAGCGCGTCAAAAAATCTCCCGTACACTCACACGAGTGACTCCTCTGAAGCTGGGGTTATCACTAACCGCCCACGGAGGACCTCAGGGAATACTTAACTCACAAGCGCACTATACATGAGGCGAATCCTCAGTGCCACTGCGAGAGACTCATCCACACGGTCCTCGCCGAATCCTCAGTGCCACTGCGAGAGACTCATCCACACGGTCCTCGCCGACTGCCAATGCGTCGGAACGGCGATACCTTCAGTGTTCGAGAGACTGTCGCAATAGTCTTCTCGGCCAAAGCCCTCCCGTCAAAGGCGTCGTCACCAAAAAAGACGCGCTGCTGACGACCTAGACCTCTCATCCGCCACGGTTAACATGACGGATAAGGGGAAGGCGGTACTTTCCGACTCGCCAGACTCGGACTCCGTCCTAAGACCCAACACTCGGTTCGCATATTCCAGCGAACGCGTAGTCGCAGGGGGGCAAGCATTGGGTTTGATTACTCTACCCTGGTACCCCCCTCCTGCGGTGAAGACGAGGTTCATTCGGCGGCGGCCACGTCCCAGACCTCGCGTTCAAGTCAAGACGCACGGGCGAGAGTGCACATGACCGAACTCAACGCCGACCAGTCGATGGCTCAAAAGCTGGAGGAACAGCAGGCAACCATCGACTCTCTAAGAGAGATGATAGAGCAACTGCTGAACAAGAAGAAGAAGAAGAGGACCCAACGCCCCTTACCCCGGCAAACTAGGGACAAGGAGTGGGTACCTCCTCACCGACCAGCGGCTGAGACAGACATCGATAGGAACGTCGCACACTGCGGATAGCACCCGTGACAAGAGGTTCGATGAATTCCAAGACCAGCTGAACGCGCTGAAGCTTCAGCAAAATATGAACAAGCTGGGGGTGGTACGTCCCTACCCTATCGAATGGGACACGGGCCCATACCCAGCAAAGTTCAAGCCAATCAGCTTGGTACAGTTTGATGGCAAGGGATCACCTTCTCAGCACATCTACTATTTTATGGCGCAGACCGAATTCCTTACAGGGAATGATGCCATCCTCACACGACTATTCATAGGTACCCTCAAGGGGGTGGCCTTTGAATGGTTCCGCAAACTGGAGCCCGGCTCTATCAAGGCATGGGCCGACGTCGAGAAGCTCTTCCTTGCCCGCTTCTTCGACGACGACACGGAAGTGTCAATGGCCACTCTCCTTGCTGAGAAGCAGCGGAAGTCGGAGTCGGTCAATGACTTCGTGAAGAGATTTCGGAATCGATCAGTCCACTGTCGGGACCAAGTTTCCGACGCGACGCTGATTGAGATGTGCTGCAACAATCTGTCGATCCATATCCTATCCAAAATAGGGGCGGTAGAGACCCGGACTTGGAAGGAGCTTGTCCACCAAGGCGAACAAGTTAAAAATATGATCAAGAGGCTGGAGGCCGAAGATGCGCCAAAGAATCCTCCTCGGTCGAGGGGAAAAGAAATCATGGCAGTCGACACCGCCCCGGCGCCGAAAGCTGCTCAAAAGCCAAAACCCAGGCAATTTGAACCACGCCCCCAGCGGCAATATGATTTCAAAGAAGACCAGGTAGTGGCGACTTTCGATACTCTACTCAAGAGTGGGCGAATTAAGTTGCCAGAAGCTGCCAAACCTGAGGAGGCTGACAAAACCGGTGACCCAAGTTACTGTACATATCACAGGTTCCTTGGCCATCACACAACCAAATGTTACCTCCTCAAGGACAAGCTCCAAGCCCTCTACGACGCGGGGGTTTTGAAGAAAGAGAAAGTCCAGAAGCAAGTGACTACGAACATGGTCACTTTAAGATTCGGGACAGGTCTCCCAGAGGTTCAAGCCCCTGCAGGGGTAATCCCTATCCCCAAGGCAGTCTTGAAGTCAAGCCCCTGCAGGGGTAATCCCTATCCCCAAGGCAGTCTTGAAGATCACTAACGATGATCCTCACCAATAGCGGGAAAAGGGTTTGGTCCCACAAACTCTGCCAGATGGGCAGGTGATGTGGGTCCATCCAGACCTCCTCCATGACGAGCAGTGGACTGCACAGCCTTCCAAGGAGGCTAAGAAGAAGCACTGCAATGTTGTCTCCGCCATCCTAGGTAGAGATGACATGGCGATGACTGCCCTAACCGACTCTGAAGAAGACACCAACGTCTTCGCCACAAGGGCAGGGAAAGAATTTGCGAAAGAATATCCCGCGAGGGCGGAGAACCTGGCAGGACCTCCCGCGAGGCCGGTCACAGCAATCCCTCCCAATCAGGACAGACCAAGCACAAGCCGCCAGCCTTTCCGGTTCAACGTGCTCGCGCAACTGAAAAGCATTCCCGCGCGAATTACCATGTATGACCTCCTCCGGTTGTCCAGGTCCACCCGAGAGGCCCTCCAAGAGGCGCTGGCCGACTCAGAGGCGTTCTATACCCATTTCTCGAAAGAAACGGAGGCAGAACAGGGATGTGCAACTTGCTGCCAAGTCTCTGAAAGACGAGTCCCGTGCATTACTTTCACCCCTGAAGATATGCTCATCAAGAGCACATCTCATGACCGGCCGCTGTACTTCACAGGATACGTCGGCTCGTCGAAAGTGGATCGGATTCAGGTCGATCCAGGGTCCGCGCTGAGCATCGTGCCCCTGAAGTTGATCAAGCACTTGGGGATACCGCCAAAGAGCCTCACCTCAACTGCGACTACCATCTTCGGCTTTAACGCCACGGGGACTCGGCCGCTCGGCAAAATCCGCCTGAAATGTCGGATAGGCAACATGAAGACGGAGGTGACGTGCTACGTCATCGACGCCGAACCCTCGTACAACATACTTCTGGGGCGCCCATGGATCCATGGCAACAGAATAGTCCCGTCCACATTACACCAGTGCTTGAAGTATGTGGACAACTATGAACGAGTCAGGACAGTAGTGGCCGACAAGCAGCCCTTCAAAGGCGTCGAAAACTACTTCACGGATTCCCTGTTGTACCAGGACCCCGACGCGCCACCAGCGGAGGAGCCAGAGAGCGGCAACGAGGCGGATAGCGAGCCTGAATACGGTGACAGCTTAATTCTGAATGACTTTGAGTCAATTGTAATTGGCTACGAGAGTCACCATGTAAC
>NC_033800.1:12963637-12965279 GCF_001876935.1 Asparagus officinalis | reverse complement strand
AATCGCCTGTCGAAAGGGGGAACCCACTTCGAACGAGGTCTATCCGTACAGAGGGCACCCCCCCCCCCCTAACAAGAAAGGGCCGAACTCGCCTATCGGAAAGGGAGTTCGCCTCCTTCCCGCTGAAGGATTCGCCCGCGGAGACAGTAATCATCCCCTAAGGGCAGACAGAGCAAACCTTGCCCGGGCGAAATCGCCTGTCGAAAGGGGGAACCCACTTCGAACGAGGTCTATCCGTACAGAGGACACCCCCCTCTAACAAGAAAGGGCCGAACTCGCCTATCGGAAAGGGAGTTCGCCTCTTTCCCGCTGAAGGATTCGCCCGCGGAGACAGTAATCATCCCCTAAGGGCAGACAGAGCAAACCTTGCCCCAAATCGGGGAAGCTACCAAGCATAGTGAACAACACTCATCTCCCTAAATCCGACACCTAAGACCCACAAGAGGTCGTCCAGCGAACCCATCGACGTACCTGGGCGCGACTCCAGAGCACCGGCAGGCATGCCAGCGGAGAGACGGTCGGAGTAACGTCCGGGGCCTGCACCCCTCACTTTGCACCTCTTAGATTTCGGAGCCATTGTAGGAGGAAGCGGGAATTCTTTCCGTGGAAGTTCCTTTCGAGATTTGAGAGCACGGTAACTCCACGATGCGTCGTGGGGCGAAACACACGAAAATCGTGTTGTCAGGTCACGATCGCCACGACCCGACGAGACCGCGCCGCCTTAGCTGGGAAGCACGAAGCTCTATCGGCAGACACGTGGCTCATCTCCCATCAGATCTGGTTCCGCCCTAAAAAGGGGAGATCTCGCCTACGAATACTCACGATTGCCACGACCCGACGAGACAGCGCCACCTTAGCTGGGAAGCACGAAGCTCTATCGGCAGACACGTGGCTCATCTCCCATCAGATCTGGTTCCGCCCTAAAAAGGGGAGATCTCGCCTACGAATACTTGGCCTGACCCCACGAGTCGCGCGAAATTTGGCTCCCAAAGACTAATTTCGCCTTGACGATTCATTCGCCCTTAAAGGTAAAATTACGAATGAAGCCAATAGAATGACCTTGCTTAAACGGTTAAACCCACGCCTCAGACGGCTAAGGGTTAGAGCAGAAATCTTAGCATTAAGCCTAAGAGAAACTGTTCAGCAACTCATCATACTGAGGGGAATAGTATGGCTAGCCCGATTCAAACGGTAATCGGTAAAGGCACATCAAACCCGTTGATAGCTGAGGGTTTGCTAAAAATCCTAAAAGAAATCAAATGCGCTTACTTCGCCGAAAATTTCTTCATTCAAAGTATTCCAGACCACACGCGAGCTGGTTTAGGTCTGAAAACTTTGAAGGGGGTCTTGTAGAACGGTAAAAAAATACCTCTGATGAGCCTACAGGAAATTCGCCCACGAGAAGTCGCCTGCCCAAACAGCATGGCCGTCAAATGTGCTCGGTTCCAGATTCGCCTGAATAATCGGCTCGCTTGCACGAGTTGAGATCAGTTGGAATAGCGGAAGTTCGCCTTTCACGCAACTCGCCTGCCCGAGTCCAAAGACGAATCCTCCTGCAAACCTCAAGGCCACAAGTACAGCTGGTATCCGCTACCCCGCGTGCTGGGATGGGCCATCCCATCTCTCTCGACCTGAAGGGAGA
>NC_033800.1:12949570-12962637 GCF_001876935.1 Asparagus officinalis | reverse complement strand
CATTAGATTTCATAAACACTATTCAACCCCCCTTCTAGTGTTTGAGTGCCATTGCAGCGATCCTACATGGTTCTTAAAACAAATTCCAGTAATGTGATACGAAGAAAATAAAAGATGCTAGGATATGACACATATATGAACATAATTCTGGGAACTGGCATCTCCTTAACCTGCTAGCATCATAATGTGTCGTTTAATCTTCCTGTACAAACTAAATAATATGAAGTATGCAGGCAACAAGAAAGTTCGGCTCAGATTAAATCTGAATCCTGATCATGGAACAATCATATGAGACTTACAACTATTTAATTGTTGGATCATGTTGAGTTTATATATGCAAATAAATAAAATCAAATTTCAAAGGAGCATAATGACCTATTTAAGACTTGAAGCACATCAAGGACTACTAAAGCATTTATTGTAAAACATTTTTGTTAAATCAGGTCGAATTAATTAACGCTTGAGTTACATTGTTCTATGGACATCCAACCTGGGTAGTCAAGAACAAAATTAGACTAATTATCTTCAAAATCAAGAAAAAGAAGTTCAAAATCAATAGTGATATAGTGACAGTAATCAAGCTCGAATTATGTGTAACTGGAAAACAGATCATATACACAACATACAAGGACGTCATAAAAACTTCATTCAAATAGACAGCATCCTTGCAAAAAGATTATCTAACATAAAAACCATCCAACATATGATATATAATCTAAACATTCAAAATCATAATTTGTTTGACAATAAGAAAATCACTCTTTGGAACATGAACTTCATAATCTAAACATTCAAAATCATAATTTGTTTGACAATAAGAAAATCACTCTTTGGAACATGAACTTCAACTAAAAGCAAGAAAACATACTACCTCTTTGGAACATGAACTTCAACTAAAAGCAAGAAAACATACTACTAAACTAAATTTGATTAGTCTTGATTCTTGAGACTTGAACATAAAGCATCAACTCGGATGAAAGTTTTGTTTCTCCTTAAGTAAGCTGACAAATGACCCCATTTCCTGCATGGTGCTCTCATGAGCTTGTGACATTCGTGATTGACCGTGAGAAGTTTGAGAAAACCCTTGCCAGCTCGGTTGATTAAAAGACTCATTTTGGAACTGGTGCATTTGAGATGGCTGATGTTGGAAATTGTAAATAGGCGATGGATAACCGGTCATTGCATTTTGTAAATCCATTTGTTTCTTGAGCCATGATAACAACATTTGACCGTTAAGCATATTAACGACATGCCTATTCTCCTTCTTTTTAATAGTTTCTGCTCCTGCCACACATACATCACTAGTTACACCTGATAAATTCATTATCTTATCCATGCACTCTTTCATTTCAGTGGGCACCCCTTTCTTGGAATCTACTAGCTCTTTTGTAATTTCAACTCGCTGCTTTTGTAGCTCAATCATCTTTGACAAATTATTTTCAACTTCAATATCCGATACTCGACGACGAGATATATTTTTAAATTTACGCTTTAAACCTGATGGTTGAGCATGACGCTTTATGCTCGGAGTAGAAATAGGTATTGGTTGTGATGGTGATTGTGTACCATTAAAAGGAACTTGTGTCTCTTCCACTTCTTGTACCTCCTCTGAATCACTCAAATCTATCTCGTTATTGTGTGGCCCCTCAGTATCCTCTAATTCATTGTCTGAACTAGTGCTTCCTTCACGTTCATTGAAGTCATCAGTAGTCCCAAACCACCAGCGTCCCTTAGATGTGTTACCTCCACATAGAAAATCCATATCATCAAACTGAGGAAAAGGTTTTTCTTAATTCTTAAATACTCATCATTCTCCTACGGTAGAAAGTTCATAATAAATATATCATAGTTTTAATTATAAAATATTCAAATTCAATAATTCTAGAAATTTAAATAATACCTTTATCAATGCCTCCCAATCTTTTGCAGTAGGTGCAATCACCATATTTTTACCTTCATCCCAACCCCAACCTGATTTATTTTGGAGTTTGTAATTAAGGGAATATTGCTTTTTTAAAATTTCATAACGGTTTTGCATTTGTAGTTTGCCTCTGTCCTTTTGTCCAGTCCTTTCTTTATACTCATCAGTAACCTTTTGCCATTGCTCCGTAGTGAAATGACCTCCGTTGCTCTTTCCTTTAAGGACCATTTCCTTTAATATTCCCAACAAATAATTATCTTCAGTTATAGTCCAGTTCCTTGCTCGAGGTCTTGACTGCCCACCTTCGGGTTGAGATTGTGCTATGAAGTTCTTCTTAGACATTCTATATCATTAATGAGAATTTTAAAATAAGTTAATTAATTGAACAATAAACTAACCAATTATAATTTATGAATTTTAGCACTTTAGCTGATGAAAGAGAATAAACTGCATTTAGAAGCATAATTAATAAATAGACCTCACCAATATTATATGCTCTTAAGTGAAAATAATCTGTGCCGTGTGCAAATGTTAATGGGTTTAGAAGGAACTGGCACATTCGTAATTGCTAGAAGCGTGAAGATGAAACTCGGGGTGCACTGAGAAACTAGAAAAAACTTATTGTTGTTACTTCTATTTGGGATTAAACTAAAAAGATTGAAAACCCAAAAATGTAAAATTTGGGATAGTTTATAGGTTTTGGGGGACGTATTTTATAATATCGCATCTAGTGGGACTTGTTTCAAAATGGTGACCAATATATCAGAAACCCAAAAACCAAACAAATGTCTCAGATTTCATTTGTTGTAGATTCAAGATTAATAAGTGAGAAGGGAAATTTGCCTTTACAAAATAATGCACCAGGTGAAAAAAATAGAGTGGAACATACCAGGTGCAGTATATGGACTTACTTCTCTTTGCTAAAAGCTAATCAATTTGGACATGAGTGGAACATACGGACATACCCAGTCAAAGGGATTTAGATGGGATAATCAAATTGATGTAGGAAAACATACCCATTCAAAGGAGCAAACAAAAATCTAATCCACTTATATACACATTTTAACTGCAATCATTCCTAACAAAAATCTAATCCACTTAATTAACTTAAACAGGGTGACTATCATGGAAAGATAACCACTTCATCAGACACGATAATTTTAACATCAGTCATGTATCATAATATAGCCTCATACTACTAGTTAAACTTGTCAAAAAATTATGTCATGTAATTAACAGGTTTGCAAAGAGATATAAGGCTAACTCTCTGTCTCACAGGCTCTATTATGTTCTCAAATTGCTTTTATACAATTACAAAATGGCTTCAAGCTTGAAGATTAATTAATCTAAAAGCTCAGTAATGATCCTTGGTGATAATAGACCTCTCCAAACCCAGATAGCAACTTTGCTTAGTTACAAAACTGGCATTTTCCCCTTAGTTTACATAGGTATATATCCCCTTAAGACCAGGTAGGCTTCATAGGAATGATTGACTGCCTTCACTTGATAAATTTGACAAAAGACCAAAAAAATGAGACCAGCTTAATATTTCGAAGTAATATATTGTAACAAAATTGGATTTAAGATAAGGTTAGCATTATCTTCTCTTTTTCCTATTAAACCTACTTCCGCCATGGGATTCTGATACAAACTCAGATCCGATATTGCAAAATCAAACAAAGAGATTCATAAAACATCATTTGTATGGCAAAGATTTGGAAACCAAGTCGATATTTGTAAAATCAACATACCTCACTTTTCTTTGCCTCCTGTCGCTTGAGATCCCCAATCTGCTGAAAACCCTAGCTTCTTCTTGTTTGTTCCCCCTTAAATATTCCTATTAATAGCTCTCTCAGGTGAAAAAAATAGAGGGAAAATTCTGGAGGGAAAGAAGTAGAGGGAAACAATTTGGGGGGCGGATTCTTTGCTGCGAATTTCACTACAACTGGACGATTTTTTTCTCCGAAATTAGCTGCAACGATTCCCCTAATTCCGATGCGAGATCTGGAACTGGAAAATTTCCACCGCCTACCCTCCCGTGAGAAGGCGGAACAAGCTTGTTCCGCCTATTTACAAGGAATAGTTATCCCCTCTTATGACGGGTTAAATGGACAAAACAGATCACGTGAGGGTTTGTTAACCCTTCCCCTTTTTTTTCTGTTTGGCAGGCTAATAGAGGGTTAAACCCACTTAACCCCCTATTTATCCCCTTGCCAAACACAACCTAATAGTAAAAAATTTGTTACCCCCAAATTGGGGTGTAACCAAGGGGAAGGGAACTCCCTTCCCTTCCCTTCCAATCTCTCACCTAGTTTCTCTTAACTTTTCTTCACCCCCTACAAATCCAAACAGACTCTTGGTAAATAACTTCACCTCTTAAATGTTCCCAAACAAGATGAATAGTTCCCTAACTTCCCTTCTCGCTTATTCCCCACAATACAAACAAGCCCTAAACTTTGTGGGTGAATATTGCAATTCGCAAAAGTTCGGAATATCTGCAAGCGGCGTAACCCTCTCATTTTTTGCTTTCTTCTCCCACTTCACCCGCAGTCGCCGACGCTGATCCATCGTCTTCTTCTTTAAACACAAGACGGGAAGAGGGACGATGGGTACTGAAAATTGCTTTGAATCTTCGCCAGAGATGGAGAAACTTCTATGCGAAAAGCTCCTCGATCAGCAGCAGCCCATCTCCGAGCGCTTCAGATCCCTCTTCTCTCTCCGCAATCTCCGCGGTCCTGCCCCTCGCCGAGCCCTAATGATCGGTATGATTTAATTATAGTTAGTATATCTTGAGCAATTTTTTAGGGGTATTTGCAGTTCAATACCCCAAAGTTTCATTCTTTTTTTTTTAAACTTTTGATGCCTTGAAGTTCTATTGTGGCAATTGGATAACCCCAAAGTGTAAACTTTGACGTTAATTTTGTCGTATATTAACATAGAAAAGTGAAAGAGAAACAATTTTCTTACCAAATTTCAGTTTTTTGAGTTTGGGAAAGTGAAGAACGAAGTTAGGGATCTGTGTAATCAAATTATCACGTTGACGTCAATTTGGAACTTTTGGGGATATCAAATTTTCAGTAAAGGATGAAACTTTGGAGTATTGAAGTGTAAATAAGCCTTTTATTTCTTCTTTAATGGTGGAGAGTACCTCTTGCTGGCAAAGGTAATTCATTGTGCGGCAAACAATGTTCAAATTTGATGCCACTGGCAATTCGTATTTATATTTTTAAATACAATCTTTACATGGTGGCATTGCAGAAATGGAACTATGTTCATCATTTTACTAGTTACCTGTGCCAGTAACATATCTTTTAACACTGTGACTGTATGAAGTTGGAGTTTATGTGTCGGGACTTGTTTTATGGTGGGAGATTACTGATCAAGAAACTGATGAATCTTAAGCAGCTTTGTGTAGATTTTATACTTGTTCACTTTTTGTTTCGGGATTTGGCCAATGAACTCCGGTGCCTATGGGCTATAACTGTACTAGGTTATTTGTAATCCGTGTCCAGAATTAGCTTGTTTGTGGGCGTCGGATTAGTGTGCCCATTGTTTCTTCAGTCTCCTTCGCTGATAAACTCGGCGAAAATCCCGTGTATGTGTCCGGATGTCCTCATCATTCTCCCCGGGTGGGAGAGAACTCGACCCTGTCGAGTGTAAATCAGAAAGGCTGTCATACTGTTCAAGAAGATCTGGATCCAGCCTCTGCAAGTCATCCCTATCGAGCCAAGTATCATCTGACTCAGGTCGTCCTTTCCAACGTACCAAATACCTGCGGATACCACCATTGCTAGTAGAAACAATGTTATCATCAATAATAGTATCAATGTCGTGTGCTGTATACGTGGGTCTTGTGTTGTATATGTGGGTGATATCTGGGGAAGTGGAGGTAAAGGGGAGCTCTCAGAAATAGGCTCAGGGGTAGGCTCATCAACCAGTGGGTTGTCAGGGTTAAAATGTGGGCCTTTGTACTCTACTAAATCCTTAATATTAAAAGTCGAACCAATATTAAAACCTTCGGGAAGGTCGAGAACATAAGCATTATCATTAATTTTCTTGAGAATTTTAAAAGGTCCTGCACTTCGCGCATGCAACTTTTTAACAGTTCCCGGAGGAAACCGTTCCGGACGTATCCGAACCATCACGTAATCACCAACATTAAATTCTTTAAACTTTCTTCTTAGATCTGCTCGCATTTTATAGTTAGCATTGCTGTCATTGATCTTCTTACTGATGTCTTTATGCAAGTCATGAATGCGAGATGCAAATGCAGATGCTGACTCAGATACTCTATGATGTGCAGACACGGGGGCAAGATCTATAGGCTGTCTAGGTTTGTAACCATACACGACTTCAGCTGGACTGACACTTGTAGACCTATTAACAGAGTTATTATAAGCAAATTCAGCAGTAGGCAAATGTTGATCCCAACTCCTAAGATTCTCACCAACTAGCGATCTCAAAAGGTTACCTAAGCTCCGATTGGCTACCTCAGTTTGACCGTCAGTCTGGGGATGAAAGGCCGTAGAGAATTGAAGTTTAGTTCCCATTTTGTGCCAAAGGGTTTTCCAGAAATAACTTGTAAATTTAACATCCCTATCTGACACGATTGTTTTCGGAAGCCCGTGCAGTTTAACAACTTCGTTGAAGTATAGCTTGGCCACATGAGAAGCGTCGGAAGTTTTGAAACATGGTATGAAGTGTGCCATTTTGGAGAAGCGGTCCACAACAACAAAGATAGAATCATGTTTTCTGATCGTTTTTGGGAGTCCTAACACGAAATCCATACTAACATCCTGCCAGGGACAATTTGGCACAGGGAGAGGAGTGTACAAGCCAGTGTTCTGCTTACGTTGTTTCGCCAGCTGGCAGATGTGACATCGACCCACTAGTTTAACAACGTCTCGTTTCATGCTTGGCCAATAGAAGCGACTTTCAACTGCCTCGACAGTCTTGCTATTTCCAAAATGTCCTGCAAGGCCTCCAGCGTGTAATTCCCAAATTAAGAATTCTCTCAGGGAGGTGTCGGGAATACACAACTTGCGAAAATGGAAGAGATATCCATCCTTCAGGAGAAAGCCATCAATTTCACGGATCACTCCATCATTCAGCAAAGTATAAACTTCGCTAAAATCAGGGCACGATTCATATTGGTCTTTGATTTTCTCAAAGCCGATAACTTCCGCACTCAAAGTGGAGAGGAGGTGCATGCGACGACTGAGTGCGTCGGCGGCTTTATTTTCTACTCCCGCTTTATGTTTGATCGTGTAGGTATAATCCTGGAGGAATTCAACCCATCGACCATGTCTAGCGTTCAATTTCTTTTGGGAGTGAATATATCGAAGAGCTTCGTGGTCAGAATATATGACGAATTCTTGTGGGAGCAGATAGTGACGCCAGTGTCGAAGAGATTGTATCACCGCATAGAACTCTTTATCATAGGTGGAATAACGTTGCCTAGTGTCATTAAGCTTCTCACTGAAGTAAGCAACGGGATGTCCTTCTTGAGATAGGACTCCACCTATTCCAATACCAGAGGCATCACACGCAATTTCGAAGACTTTAGAAAAATCGGGCAGGCGCATAACAGGAGCCTGCAACATCCTTTGCTTGATCTCTTCAAATGCCTTGGTAGCAGCTTTTGACCACTCGAACTCACCTTTCTTCAAGCAATCGGTAATAGGGGCCATGATGGTACTGAAACCCTTGATAAACCGACGATAAAAAGTAGCGAGTCCGTGAAAACTTCGAACGTCTCTAATGCTCTTGGGTTCGGGCCATTCTTTGATAGCTCTGACTTTCTCAGGGTCAGCGGATACTCCTTCAGACGAGACCACGAATCCTAGAAAAATGACTTGCTGTGTAAGAAAAGTACATTTCTTAGGATTAGCATAAAGTTGCTCTTTTCTCAACACGGCACAGACTTGACGCAGATGGTCCACGTGCTGCTCACGAGAGTTACTGTAAATAAGGATATCGTCGAAGTACACAACCAAAAATTTTCCCGTGAAGGGGCGGAGTACTTGAGTCATCACTCTCATAAAGGTGCTCGGAGCATTAGTCAACCCAAAGGGCATGACCATCCATTCGTACAATCCATCTTTGGTCTTAAAAGCGGTCTTCCATTCATCACCGGGACGGATGCGAATCTGATGGTAACCACTCTTTAGATCAATCTTAGAAAAGATAGTGGCTCCAGACATAAGGTCAAGCATATCATCCAACCGTGGAATGGGGAAACGGTATTTCACCGTGATCTTGTTAATCGCACGGCTATCCACACACATACGCCATGTTCCATCTTTCTTTGGCGTCAGTAATGCGGGGACCGCACAAGGGCTCATGCTTTCTTTCACAAAGCCCTTCTTCAACAATTCATCAACTTGCCTTTTCAACTCTGTATGTTCATTGGGATTCATCCGATAGTGAGGCAAATTGGGAAGGGATGCTCCCGGGACTAAATCAATTGCGTGTTGGATATCACGCATCGGGGGTAATTGGTCCGGGAGGTCTTCAGGGAAGATGTTAGAAAATTCTTCCAACACAGTAGCGACTTCTGGGGGAACCATGTTAGAAATATCCTTCGGAGCTTCTCTAGCAGCGAGGGCAAAAATAGGAGCTCCATTGGCCAGTTCGCGATCAATCTCTTTAGCTCCAATCAGGTTAACGCCTTGGGAAGATTCGTTTGGATCGGGTTTCTTGTCACTCCCTTTCGGCTGAACGGGAAGGATCTTGACCTTTTTTCCGTCATGCTCAAACAATAGCATGTTGGATCGCCCGAAAATATGCACATCGTTATCGAATAACCAAGGCCTTCCAAGAATAACCTGATTTGTCTAAGACAACTCAAGATAGTATCATCAGCATCATCCTCGAAATCATCGGTATCATCGTCAATTTGGTGGACAAACTCATCATTATCAGGTTCAGGTTCATATTCGTGTTGACCATCGATGATAGTCACCTTGTGACGGGTCGGACAGTTCGCAGAAACATGCCCATACCCTTGGCATTTGTAGCACTTGACGTGAGCTCCAATCTTGGAGAAATCTCTCTCCGGTTCCTTGCCTTTGGGGTCGACTTTAGATTGGGAAGAACTGGGGTTAGATCGACTCGGAGGATGACTAGAAGTAGTGGCACGGGAAGGTTGGGAGGAATGATTTCTAAAATCCTGACTCCTATAAGATTGATGGGATTTTGATTCATCTAGATCCTGAACTAACGCGTAAGCTTTTTCAAGGGTGTCTACTCCCCGAGCAAAGAGTTCGGTTTGCAGATCATTTCTTAATCCAGCTCTAAACTTCGACAAGACTTTCATTGGCGCCTCTTGTTCAATAGTGTTGCATCGAGTGAACAGTTCGTCAAATTGTGCGACGTAGTCTTTCGCAGATTTGGTTCCTTGAGTGAGGCGATGCCACTTATCTAACAACCGATGATAAAAGGATGGCGGAAGGTATTTCTGTTTAAGTTCGTTGGTCATTTCTCGCCAAGTTGTAATCGGTAACTCGCCTCTAATGTGCCTCAACGTTTCGAGGTTGGTCCAATATTGGCAGGCAGGTCCGGTAAGTTTCATTGCGGCGAATTTGACCTTTCGGGGTTCCGTCAGGGCGTACCAATCAAAATAACGATCCATGCTCTTCAGCCAGTCCAAGAAAGCTTGTGGGTCGAGCTTGCCGTCAAAGGTTGGGGCGTTGATCTTAATACTCCTCAGGTATTGCGCATCCGGATCAGGTACCGGTTGATGTGGGGGTCGCTGAACGACGTTTCCATAGCCTTGACCTTGCAGCGGCGGGGCGATATGTTGATAACCTTGATCTGGCGGCGGTGGAGTTGCAACACGAGCTTCTTCGAGCCTAGCAAACTTTTCGTTGGTTTCATTTCGGAGATTGGTTAAACCCTGGACTACGGCACCTAATTGTCCTGCTAGCTCATCGAGTTTCTTATAGAGTTCGGGATCGCTACTGCCTGACATACTGGACTCACTAGTCGACTCACTTGACTCTCCTAAGCGATAGGGTAGACCGGTACGAGTGGGCATGCACTAAATGCAATGAAATGAGTGGGTGCAAAAAAAAAAAAAATTTAAATGAGATGACTAATTTTTTTTTTTTTTATTATAAAGACACAAATTTCCTAACCTAGAACCGGGTGCTCTGATACCAAAAATGATGCGAAACAATGTGATGCAGGTATGAAGATTAACAACAGCAATGCTTCGCCAAATCAGCGATCGATCTAGGCAGGAAGCTCATGAATAAAGTGTAGCTTTTGATGGGTTTTAAGCAAAAGTTGCAATGTACTAAGTTCAAATCTTTGTAAATGATCCAGAAAATAAATGTAATGATTCGTTCTCTCAATACAGTTCAAAGTGTAATATTTGGATAAGTAAAAATACTTAGCAACAGATTCGCTCGCTCACTTAGTCAAACTGATTACAGCACAAATACGATCGATAGTAATATTGATAACAACATGCAAGCAATAGCAGTTCCGAAAATAATTGGGCGAAAGAAAGTTGAACCTTCGTCGGGTTGAACTGGTTCGACGGGAGGATCCTCTGGAGGTGGTTCAACGACGCCAAATATGAGGGGTGGAAGCTCTCCACCGAGGGCGGCGTAATTCGGATGGAGTGGTGTATCTGGATGGAAACGCCGATGCCACGAACTGATTCCCAAACTACTCTCTACGCTGTCAACGATCTGATGAGTCACACGCTCAACGTACTCGGGCACGCTCTCGAATGACTGATAATCAAACCACGGGGAAAGCTGTAAATCTGCGATGCCGGTCTCTGGATCTAGCACGATTCCGTCATCTGCATCAGGATCTGCCATACACCATCAATTGTAAAATCAGGGATCAAATGGTTGAATCTGACTCAACTAGCTTCAACAACTCCGGATTGGGTCAAGTGGGTCTGGTCCACACTTGACTCAAATCAAATGGGTTGGTTGAGTGAATAGGGACTCTGCTTTAAATCACTCAAGCCAAATAGTCTTCAATAGGATCTGGATCTGAGGACAAGCGGAAAAGGGGGAGCAGGAACGAATCGACGCTCGACGAATGAGGACGGCGCTTGAGTCGGGATGGACGGCGTTCGGATCGGAGTGAGCGGCGGTCCAGGCGGCGGTGCTGACTGGGCGGGACTGGACGAGGAGCTCGAGGATCCTGGGCTGGCTGGTCGTCGTCGCGGGGAGAGACGAAGACTTCGTCGGCGTCGAGGATGGCGTCGGGCTGGAAAGAGGTCTCGGCTGGAAGGCGGCGGCGCTTGTGCTGGTCGGGAGGCGTGCGGGGCTCGGATCAACGATGGCTCGGAAGGGGGAGGGGGGGCGTCGGTTCGGTGGGCTTCAACTGAGAAGAGGGAGGTGGAGTGGGTTCTGACTGTTCTGGAGGAGGAAGAAGGTGATGAACAGTGCAAACTTAGATTTCTTTTGTTTTTTTTTTCTTTGTGAGGAAGAGGAGTTACGGCTGATGACAAGAAACTAATCACGCTTAGGTTTCACACCATGTTTAAGCAAATTAATTTCATTCATCAATTATCTTCTTCAATCTGATTACAAGAGAGTTAAATAAGAAAAGTACAGATTTGGAAAATCCTCTAAATCCCTCAAATCTCTCTCATAACCAAAATACAACCACTTAACTAATTAGCTGCCAAATGAAATTCGAAATTCAAAAATAAATTCAAATTTCAAACTAATTTATTACAATTGAAATCAAATCCATAGTGCTGCAACCTGGCGTCTCCTTCGCTGATAAACTCGGCGAAAATCCCGTGTATGTGTCCGGATGTCCCCATCACTAATAGAGGGTTAAACCCACTTAACCCCCTATTTATCCCTTTGCCAAACACAGCCTTAGTGTTTAATTCAGCAGGTTAATCTCCATAAAATTCCCAACAAAATATACTAGTTCAAAATTTCTCTTCCTCTTAAGTAACCAGGTGAATTCTTTGAACTCGTCATGCACTTCCCTTTAAAGTAATCTATAACAATATTGTCTTCTATAAGCTCAATAATCCATCCATCCAAATTTAATCATTTCTCAAAATTCAACCCGAAGATAGAGGTCTACATTAGGATGCCTTCTCATCCCCACACCCAAATTCATCAATCTTTGCTAAGTCTCACATTATTCAAGTCATCCCAATAAAAATCTATCTCAAATGCTTTCAACACAAGCAACCTCTTATTATATCCATTAACTTATATAATTGGCACCTAATATCACATCACTAATCCATACCTAAATTTTGAATTATATTACAGTTTTGGGTTATATTAAACAAAATAGGAAGTATATTAATTATTCCTTGTGTTGACTACATCTGGGAAACAACATTGCAATTTGCAAAAGCAAAGTTTTGACCCAAAATCCAAAATTTTATCATCTTATCAACTTCTCGTGGCGGGAAGAGTCTTATTGTTTGATTAGGGTCAAATTTCATCTAAAAATAGCATAGTTTTTGTCTTAATCACTGGGTTTTCTGCTGGGTCAGAACCTTAATTTCCATGGTATTTGTATAAGATCATTTCAAAGCTATCCGTAGGAGTCAATTAATGAGGGCTAGCTAGTTTTTTTTTTTAAGCAAATAAGTAGGGTGATATACCCTACTCAAAAAATATATTAGATATGAAAGAAATAATGTTTACAAAATTTGTTGCAGTCTCTTTTTAATTATTGTAAATGAATCAAATTCGTTGCAGTCTATTTTTAGTTAAATTTTGAGAGTGCTATTATGATTTTAGTTCTGAGTCAAGAATAATTATAACTTCAATTGAAGCACACAAAAAAACACCCGTAAATATTATTTGTTGCAGTTGAATATAGTAGGAAACATATTAAATAGGAGGATATGATTTATATTATTTCATATCCTTTATGTTTGGCGGTGATTATGTCCTTAATTCCTGTCTATTATTGAGAATATCTATATTAAGTCTCTCATTCTGAGTCAAGAATAATTATAACTTCAATTGAAGCACACAAAAAAACACCCGTAAATATTATTTGTTGCAGTTGAATATAGTAGGAAACATATTAAATAGGAGGATATGATTTATATTATTTCATATCCTTTATGTTTGGCGGTGATTATGTCCTTAATTCCTGTCTATTATTGAGAATATCTATATTAAGTCTCTCA
>NC_033800.1:12940637-12947701 GCF_001876935.1 Asparagus officinalis | reverse complement strand
AGTTGGAAAGCGAAGTATTTGGTCCTAGAAGTATCTCTTTCGTTTGAGTCTTGGGACTATCAAGCATTTTCCCTCAAAGTTGGAAAGCGAAGTATTTGGTCCTAGAAGTATCTCTTTCGTTTGAGTCTTGGGACTATCAAGCATTTTCCCTCAACCGTAGTTGGAAAGCGAAGTATTTGGTCCTAGAAGTATCTCTTTCGTTTGAGTCTTGGGACTATCAAGCATTTTCCCTCAACCGCTTCGACATCTTCACATTTCTATTTTTAGCTTTATTCATCATTCCTCGAGTCTAACACTACTTGCTAATTTTATAACTTTCAAATTATTAAAGTTTGTTAGATTTGCTATTAAACCTATCACAATTCTGTTTAAAAATAGAATTAGGATATGTTGAAAATGGAATAGGTGAGTTTAATGGTAAATTTAACTAATATAAATGGTTTACGAGTTCTGAATTAGCATGCAATGGTCATGTGGGAATGTTCTGGTGAAAATTTTCCACGTTTGTATAGTAAAGGGTATTAACATACCAATTTTTAAAACTTACGATATATAAGCGCTACCAAAAAAAAGTGAGACGGATACAAGTGCGTTAATGAAAATGTATGGTTTTAAATGCTATTTAGGGAAATATTGGTGATGAAGCTTGAATTTAGTTGATTAATTATAGAAAAGATTATCACTTTGAAACATGTTAATCATATGTCCTTGTTATATGTTCTTCTTTCTCAATATTTGAAGCGGCAATAAAGAGTGTGACGATCGTTGGCGATTTATAATCTATGATCTCCGTTGATCAGGACACTTTTTTTTTAAATAAGGATCAACTATTCCTATTCCATCATTTTATATACATCATCTATTGTGTGCATAGTAATGTTTAATTAAGCTAGTGGATACTTTTGGTCATATTTTCCTTTTGTTAAGGATATTTTAGCCACAGGCCCACAAATTAGACGGAATCACAATTATTTGTTGCTTTATTCTCAAGTCATCCGCGTGAAATTAGTGCGTCGAGATATATTGTAGTACTGGTTACACGTACGCAGTTAGCTACATGCATGCATTATTGCATTAATTGATTTAATGGGGAATATTTGGGCATTAATATAACTTATGGTTGCATTTTGATCCAATCATTGGCAGTAGATTTTTATATAACAACTTATGAAACCGGAACGCCAAATAATTGTCCTACACGTTTGACAATGGGGCAATAATATTGATGAATAAGGATTCCCTTTTGCTAACTTGGATGCATTTATTTTTTCACAAAGCGGAAAGCGCGCGCACGCGCACACATTATATATATATATAATATATATATATATATAATATATATATATAGTATATATATATATATATATATATATATATATATATAGTATATATATGTAGTAATTATGTAGAAGCTATAGACGAGTAGGTAGGGAAAATTTGAAATAACAAATAAAATGGAATGGTTTTTTATAAGTGCCTGCTTTCGCAATATTTTAGGCTAATAAAAAAACAATACCTATTACTTGCCCTTATGGTTCCATAAAAATTATACTTTATAATAAAATTATAGAACGTATTTAAGAATCCAGTAGACCGATTATATTCTATTAGGATTTAGTTAGATTTTCAGCTAGCCAGGAATCAAAAATTTTTTTTGGTTTTTTTTTCGAATTTTTTTAAATGTTTTTTTTTATGTTAAGATCCGTAGAATCTTAATCCTGACATATGTTCGTATTTCATGGTAAATATTTTACGGTAAGATTTTAAAAGAGATAAAAGAACTGCAAGTAAAAAAAAATATACGCATCATTTTCATGTATATCCCTAAACTTTTTTACACGATGAATATTAGAATTAAGAAAGTTCGCCTTGTATTTCATTCCTGACCTTGGGAATTAATTATCGTAATACATGCAAAAGAAGGTTTTATCCCTTCCTCTAGAATCCTCTAAATAGAGTAAGTAATATGATAATCACCTTTTAATATTTTAGCTTTATATATAAAGCCATCTATAAAATACGGTTTTTATTGAATCAAACCACCCTTTAAGTTAAATTTGCACTTAATAAAGTTTAAAAAATTCAAATTCAAAATCACGTGAGTTTTGTATATTAAGCAAGGCCTGAATGGCAAAAAAATATGAGTGCAAGGTGTTATGACTGTGAGTTGTTTAATGGCTAAATTTGGTTTTTAGTTAAAAAATATTTAGAGGTGGAAATTCATTTGCAAGCAAATAACAGCACTTTAAATATGATTTATATATACAATTAAAAATAAAATATAATTTATGTTATAATTAATCTACATGGACAAATTTTTAAAAGCAAGCGCAACTTTCAAATATTTAAAATAGCTAAAACAACCCTCCTTTATAGAAAAAACATAAGCAAAAGCCGACCCTTTTCACAAGAAATGGTCGTTTTGCCAAACTGAACCCCCACGCAAAGCTTCTTTCTTCGCTCTTAATCCTCGAATCCGCAAGCCCCGCCGTCCTACAGGTGGCGGCGATCCCCCCGACGCAGGAACCTCCGCACCGGGTCTCTCCACGTGGCCAGCTCCTCCACTAGTGGACCGCGCTCCTCGCCCTCCGCACCCTTCCCTTCGGCCCAACCGTCCGTCAGGCCCATCGCCCGCTCCTGCGGCCGCCGCTCCCGCCTCCTCCTGCAGGCTCCCCCAGCCCCTCTCGCGGTCTCCTCCTCACATCGGCGATGAACGGCGCCTTCCTCCTTCCATCATCGCTCCCCCGCATCCTCCGACCTCTCGGGCAACCGAACTCCTCCTTGTCTGCCTTAAGTCGTCGCTGGCCTGCTGACCCATTAGCATCCCTGAACAACCTCAAGGCCCAAGGCCAGAGTTCTTGACGGCGGGAGATGGGGAGGGACGTCGATGAGCTCAGGGGACTTCCCCCAGTACTTCTCCTTTCAGCTTGGAGGGGAGATCAAGCCAGGCACACCACAGGCGTTGCTGCGACCGAAGCTGGCAGATGCCGCTGCCCGAACATGCTGCAAGGCCACGACGGCGCATTTCGCGGGTGAGGCTGCTGGAGATGCGCCTGCAAAGGCAGAAAAGGTTGGTTTTTTGCTAGCGGACCGGGCTGCAGATGGCCGGCTGCTGCGACATGCTCAAAGCCAACGACGGCATGGAGTTGTCGGGGGGGGAGGCCCGATGGGGTTGGAGAGGGAGGCGTAGGGCATCGTAGGCGGGCGGCGGCCGAGGTAGAAGGGCGCTGGAGGCGGAGGGAGGGGTAGTGAGGAGGCCGCCAACGGAGTCCGAAGAGTCGAGGAGGATGGAAGGGGACGGAGGAGTGGAGGTGTGTGGCTGCGGGCGAGCTGGGAGGGCCGACGCTATGAGAACGGGCAGTTGGAGGTAGATTGAGGAAGGGGGAGGAGAGGGGGTGGCTTGGCGGGAGGAGAGGGGGTAGGTGAGCGAGGAGACGAGAGAGATGGCGGTGGTGAGGAGGGAGATAGCGACTGCACGGGACTAGCAGTCCGTGCTTTTCGATTTTGCTTATTATTTGTTGAGCACGGTGCGATTTTGCGCTATTAAAGTTAAAAAACGGTTGAATTTTAAAAAATTTGTGCTTAATCTTATTTTTAAGTGCTGGTTTCTATGAAAAGGCTTAGAGAATTTCTCATAAAAAATTACAAAAATTGGAAACTGAAAAATATATGTTGATGCAAGTTGATCACCTAAAGAGTCTAAGGGTTTTGTTCGGCAATTGGATTGAAAATTGGGCTAGGTTGGCCATTTGGCCTAGTTTTAAGAGTGTGTTTTCGTGGAGTTTTATTTTTTGGTCAAACGAAGCTTTTAAACTAACTTTTTAATATCTAAGCTATTTTGTAAAATATGCAATAAGTTTGTTTATAAGCCTGGCGTTTTTAAAAAAGCTGGTATACATTAGTTTTTGAAAGACTAACTTATAAGGTCATCTAAATAAGTTAGGTTAACTAAAAAATTATTATTCTGGGCCAAATAATTTTTTATAGCATTTGTTATCATAAAAGCTAAAACTAGTAAAAAACTAGCATAACTTATAAGGCTTCAAATAATAAGCTCACCCAAACATTCTCTAAGTGCTAAACCGATACTAGCTTAGACCAAAGAGGCTTGGTGCCTAATACAGAAACTAGTTTAAAAAGCCAAGATTTGATCTAAAAAAAATTGTTCAAGAAAGTGGCGCTTAAGTTTACCAAACATAATAATTACTTAAAATTTAGCAGTTTTTGAATGATTATCAAACTCACGACGAAGAGCGTCGATCGATGAAGACAAATATTGAAGCATCAAGGCTCTACTGCTAGTAGCTGCAATAAGTCTAGTCATGGCATACAATAAAGACACAATGGCGAACCGTGTCCTTCTCATCTGCACAACGATGGCCTTTGAAAAGTGATGTTGATTGAAATTAAAGATAGTTCGATTATGTTTTTATCTTATTTTATTTTATTTAGTAAGGAAAATAAGATAGTTGGGCTTACTATTATTTACGATATAATAGGCAACAGACTAAGGAGCGACGTTAGTAATATGGAGTGTCGAGAAATTTGTTGAATTTTATCATTATGAGCTATCCAAAATAACTTCGAAGACGCTATTGGCCACTGCAGCATAACTTTTTCCCTCAATTTTAATCCATAAAGTTCCTCAGTTGGGTGGGCATACCAGAAAAGGTGTTGGTAACTATCGCAAAGACTAAAAATGCTAGCGCGCTGATGCTACAGCTCGAACATAGAGCTTATCTACGTCCTCTATACAAATGGAAGAGCAACCGCCGAAGATTCAGCTATACATAACTATAGTAAGTACTATAAAAAAAAAATAATTATTTGATGTAGGGCATTATTATGGTAACAAATATGAATTGGATATTGTAGCAATTTTGAAAAAAAATTATTGCTGTATTCACAAGGAAACATTGTAGGCATTTTAAAATCTGTAAGCGGCGGCAGAACTGTAGGCAATCGGCAAAAATTTTAAAAAAGCATTATTGTAGCATTTAAAAAATCGGGATTACTGTAAAATCGAAAAAAAAAAATATGTCGTGTTTTGCACGGTGTTCAACAGACTAGTGTTTACAAATGGAATTCCGAAAAAATTAATGTTGTTAACACGCATGCACTACCAACGAATAAAAATTGAAAAGGCTATTGCTATTTGAAAATTTTGATTTCACATATACGAAAAATACATGGGCGTAAAGTGTAAATATAATTTAAAAAACTTTATCTCTAAATAATTGAGGAATAGTGGAGCAGCACCGTAAAATTTATTTTTATATTGGATGCACCTATACTTCAAACGGCAATCAATACTGGTCTAGCACAATTCTGAAAATTACGAACGACGCGATAATAAGTTTTTTTGACTAATTGACGGTGTCGTTACTCTCTGTCATGATAGCGATGGATAAAACATTTTTCTTTTGAACTTAGACATGCAGTCGTTGCACGAGTGTGGCATCCGCGCCCAAAAATGAAGCGGTCAGATGGGAGCGGCAGCTAGCAAGAAACAATGTTTAAAATAGATCGCTAATCTCATGCCGCAACCGATCGGCGACAAGTATCAAGCTGCTCCCTTTCAATGATCTAACGTTTGTTTTACCGTACCGCTTTTCTCGGCGAAAAAGACAAATTACAGTTGAAATCGGTGCCTTAACAAACGAGCATACATGGATTAATTTTAGGCTAACGCACGAGAACTAAAACAAATCAACAGGTCATTATTGAATTCGGGTTACGATGATGGGGATTTGAGCAGCGAGAGGGTAGCGATTTTGGGTTTGCAGGAATCAAATATGTAAAAAAAACCGGCGCACTATGCTGCAGCGCTCGTGGGGCCCGCGTCCCTTTTCACCTCTGAACGATTGGCTACCAATTTTGAAGATTCCAACGCGGGGAGCTGAATTTGATGTATTCAGATTGATCTGCGGCCGTTGGATCTTCCTTACCGTCGTTGCTAATGCGGCCGGATTGGAGTTGGCTGTTCTAGAAGGCAAGGGCGCGCGGGCGGTATCCTTACCGTTGAGTGGGGGAACCGGCGATGCTCGTAGGAAAGGCGGTAGCGAAAGCGACCCTCAGCCACTCGTGGAGTGAAATATGGAGGAATTAATATCTTGGTTTTGTTTCCTGGGCGAATTTGAAAGGGACCCTGTTTGTTTTTCACCTAAGTTTGCGCAGGCACCCGCGAATCAACACGGTAAGGGACCCGTCTCGCGCTAGGGTATAATTCTTTCAGAGCATTAAGTTGTTTTTGTACGCGGTCTAAGGTTGCATTACGCTTGGAAATAGATAATTATTGTCAATTCATTCTCATCATGCCGAATTAAAGTAATGAAGCAATTAAAAGTAATAAATAATGCCTTACGGATTAAAGAAAAAGTAATAGGCAAAAACTTTTATCGGGTGCTTATTCGTCGCAATAAATAAAATTGAAGTCTTGTCTAGGAAGATAACAAAGAGATATATGGTACAAAATATAATCTATTTTTAAAATGATTAAGATTTTATTAGCCATTTTGGTTTCAATGGATTTTCATAACTTTATAGAAAGAGAAACGCCTACTTTCTAAAAGTTAAGTTTTCGTTGCGATTCGCTAAATCGAGTGTAAGTGAGAATGAAATGAGCAAGGCTAAATAATTTCTATCCGTAATGCAAAGCTAGATTTGGCCAAAGATCCAATACATAGTAGGTAAAGCAGAAATTGATAAATGCTATCTTCACTATGTGGGTGTTTACATGAAAAAACTAATCTTAAATTTTGTCCAAAATTAATACTTATATATTTTTTTATTTTTATTTTTGATCAAAACTACCATTTACTTGCATACATGTTTGAAATGTTCAGCACTTAATAGACTTTTAAGTTAAAAATTGTGGTGAATTTCCATTTTGCCCCCAACCCATAGCAATGTGTAAAACTACATAACTTTCTTAATTACAACTTAGGGTCTTTGGATATTAGTCCTTCAAATCTTTCATATTTTGAAGCTAGACCCTCAAATTTGTCTGCAAAAATAGCCTATCGGATTTTCAAAATCCCAAATCTAATAATACCGCTAGCGCC
>NC_033800.1:12926101-12940612 GCF_001876935.1 Asparagus officinalis | reverse complement strand
TATATATATATATATATATATATATATATATATATATATATATATGATAGTATTATGTTAGAGGCTATAACGAGTAGGAGGAAAATTTTGAATAACAAATAAAATGGAATGGTTTTTATAAGTGCCTCTTTCCAATATTTTACCTAATAAAAAAACAATACCTATTACTTGCCCTATGGTTCCATAAAATTATACTTTATAATAAAATTATAGAGTATTTAAGATCCAGTAGACGATTATATTCTATTAGGATTTAGTTAGATTTTCACTAGCAGGAATCAAAAATTTGTTTTCGATTTATGTATTTAAGATCCGGTAGAATCTTAATCTGACATATTGTTCGATTTCATGTAATATTTACGGTAGATTTAAAGAGATAAAAGAACTGCAAGTAAAAAAAATATACGCATCATTTCATGTATATCCTAAACTTTTTTACACGATGAATATTAGTAATTAAGAAGTTCCTTGTATTTCATTCCTAAGACCTTGGAATAATATCGTAATACATGCAAAAGAAGGTTTTCTTCCTCTAGAAATCCTCTTAAATAGAGTAATAATATGAAAATCACCTTTTAATTTTACTTTATATATAAACCATCTATAAAATAGGTTTTTATTGCAATCAACCACCCTTAAGTTAAAATTTCACTTAATATAAGTTTAAAAAATTCAAATTCAAATCACGTGAGTTGTATATTAACAAGGCCTGAATGCAAAAAATATGAGTCAAGTGTTATGACTGTGAGTTGTTTATGGCTAATTTGGGTTTTTAGTAAAAAAAATATTTAGAGGTGGAATTCATTGCAACAAAAACACACTTTAAATATGATTTATATATAAATTAAAAATAAAATATAATTTATGTATAATTAATCTATGGACAAATTTTTAAAAGCAACCACTTTCAAAATTTAAATAGCAAAAACAACCTCTTATAGAAAAAAATAAGCAAAACCGACCCTTTTCACAAGAAAATGGTCGGTTTTGCCAAACTGAACCCCCCACGCAAAGCTTCTTTCTTCGCTCTTAATCCTCGAATCCGCAAGCCCCGCCGTCCTACAGGTGGCGGCGATCCCCCCGACCAGGACCCCCCGCACCGGGTCTCCCTCCAGCCGCCTTGGGCCAGCTCCTCCACTGTGGACCGCCTCCTCGCCCTCCCACCCTTCCCTTCGCCCCCTCGCCCCATCCGTCAGGACCCATCGCCCGCTCCTTTCGGCCGCCGCTCCCGCCTCCTCCTCGGCTCCCCCGAGCCCCTCCGCGTCTCGCCCTCACACGGCGATGATACGTTGCGCCTTCATCCTTCATCATCGCAACCCGCGCATACCCCGACCTCTCGGCAACCGAACTCCTCCTTGTCTGCCTTAGTCGTGCGCTGGCCTGCTGACTGCTTCAGCATCCCTGAACAACCTCAAGCCCAAGGCCAGAGTTCTTGACGCGGGGAGATGGGGAGGGACGTCGATGAGCTCAGGGGCTTCCCCCAGTACTTCTCCTTTCAGCTTGAGGGGAAAGAATCAAGCGCAGGCACACCAGGCGTTGCTGGCGACCGAAGCTGGCAGATCCGCTGCCCGAACATGCTCAAGCCACGACGCGCATTCCGGGTGAGGCTGCTGGAGATGCCGGCCTCAAGGCAGCAAAGGGTTGGTTTTTGCTAGCGACCGGGCTGCAGATGGCCGCTGCTGCGACATGCTCAAAGGCCAACGACGGCATGGAGTTCGTCGGGGGAGGGAGGCCGATGGGGTTGGAGAGGGAGGCGTAGGGCAATCGAGGCGGGCGGCGGCCGAAGGTAGAAGGGCGTGGAGGCGGAAGGGAGGGGTAGTGAGGAGGCCGCCAACGGAGTCCGAAGAGATCGAGGAGGATGGAAGGGGACGGAGCGAGTGGAGGTGTGTGGCTGCGGGTCGAGCTGGGAGGGCCGACGCCTATGAGAACGGGCAGTTGGAGGAAGATGAGGAAGGGGGAGGAGAGGGGGTGGCTTGCGGGAGGAGAGGGGGGTAGGTGAGCGAGGAGAGAGAGAGATGGGCAGGTGGTGAGGAGGGAGATAGCGACTGCACGGGACTAGCAGTCCCGTGCGGTCGATTTTGCTTATTATTTGTTGACACGGTCGATTTTGCCTATTAAAGTTAAAAAACGGTTGATTTTAAAAATTTGTCCTTAATCTATTTTTAAGCTGGTTTCTATGAAAAAGCTTAGAGATTTCCATAAAAATTACAATTGGAAACTGAAAAATATATGTGATCAGTTGATCACCTAAGAGTCTAAGGGTTTGTTCGGCAATTGATTGAAAATTGGGCTAGGTTGGCATTTGGCCTAGTTTAAGAGTGTGTTTCGATGGAGTTTATTTTTTGGTCAAACGAGCTTTTAAACTAACTTTTTAATATCTACTTATTTTGTAAAATATCAAATAAGTTTGTTTATAAGCCTCGTTTTAAAAAGCTGGTATACATTAGTTTTTGAAAGACTAACTTATAAGCTCATCTAAATAAGTTAGGTTTAACTAAAAAATTATTATTCTGCCCAAATAATTTTTATAGCATTTTTATCATAAAAGCTAAAACTAGTAAAAACTAGCATAACTTATAAGCTTCAAATAATAAGCTCACCCAAACATTCTCTAAGTCTAAACCGATACTAGCTTAGACCAAAGAGGGCTGGTCCAATACAGAACTAGTTTAAAAGCCAAGATTTGATCTAAAAAAAATTGTTCAAAAGTGGCCCTTAAGTTTACCAAACATAAAATTACTTAAAATTTAGCAGTTTTGAATGATTATCAAACTCACACGAAGACGATCGACGATGAAGACAAATATTGAAGCATCAAGGCTCGTACGCTAGTACTCAAAAAGTCTAGTCATGCATACAATAAAGACACAATGGCGAACCGTGTCCTTCTCATCTGCACAACGATGGCCTTTGAAAGTGATGTTGATTGAAATTAAAGATAGTTCATTATTTTATCTTATTTTATTTTATTTAGTAAGGAAAATAAGATAGTTGCTTACTATTATTACGATATAATAGCAAAGACAAGGAGCGAGTTAGTAATATGGAGTGTGAGAAATTGTTGAATTTTATCATTATGAGCTATCCAAATAACTCGAAACGCTATTGGCCACTGCAGCATAACTTTTTCCTCAATTTAATCCATAAAGTTCTCAAGTTGGGTGCATACAGAAAGGTGTTGGTACTATCCAAAGACTAAAATGCTACAGCTCGAACATAGAGCTTATCTACTCCTCTATACAAATGGAAGAACCCAAGATTCACTATACATACTATAGTAAGTACTACAATAATATTTGATGTAGCATTATTATGGTAACAAATATGAATTGGATATTGTAGCAATTTTGAAAAAAAAATATTGCTGTATCACAAGGAAACATTGTAGCATTTTAAAATCTGTAGCGGCGGCAGAACTGTAGCAATCCAAAAATTTTAAAAACATTATTGTAGCATTTAAAAATCGGGATTACTGTAACGAAAAAAAAAATATGTCGTGTTTTGCACGGTGTTCACGACTAGTGTTTACAAATTGGAATTCCGAAAAATTAATGTTGTTCAACACGCATGCACTACCAACGAATAAAAATTGAAAAGGCTTTGCTATTTGAAATTTTGATTTTCACAATACGAAAATACATGGGCGTAAAGTGTAAATATAATTTAAAACTTTATCTCTAAATAATTGAGGAATAGTGGACAGCACCTAAAATTTATTTTTATATTGGATGCTACCTATACTTCAAACGCAATCAATACTGGTCTAGCACAATTCTGAAAATTACGAACGACGATAATAATTTTTTGACTAATTGACGGTGTCGTTACTCTCTGTCATGATACGAGGATAAATACATTTTCTTTTGAAATTAGACATACAGTCGTTCACGTGGCATCCCGCGCCAAAATGAACGGTTCAGATTGGAGCCAGCTAGCAAGAAACAGTTAAATAGAAATCCTAATCTCAACGATCCGACAAGATCAACTGCTCCCTTTCATGATCTAACCTTTGTTTACCCTTTTCTCGCGAGACAAATTACAGTTGAATCGGTCCTTAACAACGACATACATGGATTAATTTTAGGCTACGCACGAGAACTAAAAACAAATCAACAGGTCATTATTAAATTCGGGGTTACGATGATGGGGATTTGACAGCGAGAGGGTACGATTTTGGGTTTGACAGGAATAAATATGTAAAAAAAACCGGCGCACTATCTCACGCGCGTGGGGCCCGCCGTCCTTTTCCTCTGACTTGGCTACCAATTTTGAAGATTCCAACCGGGGAGCTGATTTGATGTATTCAGATTGATCTCGGCCGTTGGATCTCCTTCCGCGTTGCTAATCGGGCGGATGGAGTTGGCTGTTCTAGAAGGAAGGGCCGGGGCGGTATCCTTACCGGTTGAGTGGGGGAACCGCGGATGCTCGTAGGAAAGGCGGTAGCGAAAGGACCCTCCCACTCGTGAGTGAATATGGGAGGAATTAATATCTTGTTTTGTTCTGCGAATTTGAAAGGGACCCGTTTGTTTTTCACCTAAGTTTGCACCCAATCACACGGTAGGGACCCTCCCGCTAGGGTATAATTCTTTCAGAGCATTAAGTTTGTTTTTGTACGCGGCAAGGTTCATTACCTTTGGAATAGATAATTATTGTCAATTCAATTCTCATCATGCCGAATTAAAAGTAATGAACAATTAAAAGTAATAAATAATCTACGATTAAAGAAAAAGTAATAGGCAAAACTTTTTATCGGGTCTTATTCGTCCCAATAAATAAAATTGACGTCTTGTCTAGGAGATAACAAAGAGATATATGGTACAAAATATAATCTATTTTTAAAATGATTAAGATTTTATTAGCCATTTTGGTTTCATGGAATTTTCATACTTTATAGAAAGAGATACGCCTACTTTCTAAAAGTTAAGTTTCGTTCGATTCGCTAAATCGAGTGTAAGTGAGAATGAATGACAAGGCTAAATAATTTCTTATCCGTATGCAACTAGATTTGGCCAAAGATCCAATACCATTAGTAGGTAAACAGAAATTGATAAATCTATCTTCACTATGTGGGTGTTTACATGAAAACTATCTTAATTTTGTCCAAATTAATACTTATTATTTTTTATTTTTATTTTTGATCAAAACTACATTTACTTGCATACATGTTTGAAATGTCACACTTAATAGACTTTTTAGTTAAAAATTGTGTGAAATTTCCATTTTGCCCCCAACCCATAGCATGTGTAAAACACATATTTCTTAATTAACAACTTAGGGTTCTTTGGATATTAGTCCTTCAAATCTTTCATATTTTGAACTAGACCCTCAAATTTGTCTCAAAAATACCTATGGATTTTCAAAATCCAAATCTAAAAACCCTAGCCCGACCCCCAAATATTGATCCCCAGTCATCAAATCCTAACCTCACCTTCTCTCGGTCCTCCCTCCCTCTCACCCTCTAGTCTATACCAAAATAATAATAGTAATAATAATAACCTTCCACAATCCTCCCCCAAATCCTAACTTCACCTCCCCTGAGTCGTCTCTCTCTCCCATCCTCCAATCCTAAAAGAAAATAAAAAAAACACCGCAACCCTAGCTAAGGAGCAAAAAATGGACGATCTTGACTTCTCCATAACCCTCTCCGGTAAGGATGACCTCACTTTAGGGGATTAATTTCAAAATATTATAGCTTTGGAAGTTAATACCAAAATATGAAAGGTTTGGGGGAGTAATATTAAGAAAACCTTTTTTTTCGGGATACACGCGCTTTCCATGTGTTGAATGAAGGCATTTCAGAAGTTTAGGTCTTTTCTTAGCTTAAAAAATAGATTGAGTATGACATTTCAAACATGTATGCAAGTAAAGGTGGTTTTGATTAAAAATAGAAAGGAAATACAACAAATATCAATTTGAACAAAAAATAAGATGGTTTCTATGTGAAAAAACCTACTATATATATTAGGAGAGCCTTCTTTCTATTTTAGTTCGTATGAGCCATAATTTAAAATGTCAGAAATATCCTCGCACTTAACAAAACTAAAAGAAAGCTTCATTGTAGAATGAATGATCATACTAAATTTAGGGTTGTGCGCATAGTCTGTGTTGTGCGCGACGGCCAAATTGTTTTACTTCGAGGAACCAAACCAAAACATCGAAATAGAAGGCTAAACAATCCAAGATAACAGCACAAACAACTAATTTTTATGTGGTTCGGCAAGTTGCCTACGTCTACGGGGCAAGAAGGGGATGAGTTTTTACTAATAGAGACGAAGAGTACAAACTAAGATTACAAATCACTCAAAACAACCAACTAATCTCACCAACAAATCTCTAATTCTCTCCAAATAATCTCTAATTCTCTCCAAATAAAACCCTAACTAATAGCTCAGGAAATATCTCTTTTCTATGCTCCAAATATCCCCCAGTTAATGCTTAATCAAAGCCCAATCAAAACCAAAAAAACCCTAAAAACGTGTCTCTATTTATAACAAAACACAACCCCAAACATATTAGGATTCTAAAAAACAAGTCTACCACACTCTTAAAAACACGGCAAATTCTACCATAACTGGGTGTGACAGACACTACACCCATGTCAATAGGGACAGATTCTGCCACCTGAGTGTGGCAGATACCATACCAGGGTATGGTAGGGCATGTCTTGCTTATTTTTTACGTTTTCTCAAATTCCTTCATCGTTTTTACAATTTTCAACCTCGACGAAGTTTTTCCAAAACTGAGCTGACACCAACCAAATCAAACGTCTCACTTGTTACGTCCAATACAAAGTAGAATAAAACCACGATAACGGACTCAATCCACAACAAGTCGAGAACCCAAACGAGAATGCGAACAAACTCTAAATGTCGGCCATAAACAAATGCGATCTATGTAAACCAGCTGTATCATAAATGACTGCCTACGTATCCTCTTACCTAAGGAATAAAACCTTCGTGTAGTTCACCCAACGGCCTCCAAAGACCCTCAATCAACTAGAAAAGTTCACAACCATTCTCCAACATCATCAACAAATCTGCAGCCGATAGCTCTCCAAATAGTCTCAAAGTGAAACAATCTAAACACCTCCACCTGAGGTAAACCAACGGCCATAAACAAATGCGAACTATGTCCACCAGCTGCACTCGAATCCAAAACTAACTCATCATCTACATCCAAATCCAAATGATCCCTAAACTGTGTCACCTCAGCTGGAATCTCAAACGATGTAGTATGATCTGGAGTATGTGGAGTAATCTCCACCCAACGCGGAGTAGCATCACTCTCCACCCGTTACGATATCCCAACGATCTGATCAACACTCTCCACCTGCTGATAGTCGAATGTAACATACATGCTCAGAACAAAATCAGAGTCTCCCAATTGATAACTCAATGAACCTCTGAATCCCAAATGTGTAATCGGATCAAATCTCACACCCTCAATGTGACCGAATGTTGAGAAATCAAATATCCGACGTAACCTAAAATCTGAAGCAGCTTCACTAGATCCTAAATTTCCAAACGCAGTAATCGGCAACCTATGACTAAGATGACCCAAATATGTCGAAGCCCAAACACCAAAACCAATGTTCAACATCAAACGCTGATCCTCCTCCAGTAAGGAACAACTCACCAAATCTGATATTTTATCTTGTCGCCCTAACATTTCCTCTCTAATAAAGTATCTCAAACTGCCATGAGCTCGGCACAAATGCAATAAATGACCCCTACCAAAACCAGAACGACGTGTTATCTTTCGGCCAATACACTTACTCCACTTGTTATTGACTTCTAGAACTTTAAACCAACGGGATTTGGTTGCAACCCATCAATGCCTAAAACAATCACCAACTACTAAATCTAAATACCGATTACCTCCCAATGATGCCTCCTTGGAAGGCCCTCAAATGCATGAATGAACACCACCTGAATACCCCTCGATTGATGGATAGAAGTGCCAAACTCCACCTCGGTCTTCTTGCTCATACCAATATGCTCATAGTACTTCAATCTGCAGGTCAAAGCACTCCTCAACAAACCATGCACAGCACAACCAATCAAATACCTCAGCCTCAACAAATGCCACGGTCTAGCCAAATCCAAAAAGTCGTCAGCTCTCTACCAATCACCGTGCTTCCAATCAAATAATACAAATTTTTTCTCCTGACGGCCTTCATCACAACCATGAACCCAAATGTAACATTTAGAGATGCATCCCCCAAGGTCATCCTATAGTCTGCTGCCTCCAAAAATCCAAGTGAAATAATGTTCTTCTTCAACTGAGGAACGAACCTCACTTTATTCAACTCCTGAATCACCCCGTCACACATTCTAATCCGAATGGTACCAATACCATCAACAGGGCATTCATAATCATTACCCATGAGTATGACATCCTCTCTTTCCAACTCCTAAAAGCTGGAGAACCAATCTCTCCTAGGGCAAATATGGTATGAAGCACCCGAATCTAACATCCACTCTGTAGAGTCGGCAACACAAACTGACGGTAGTACAGATAACGAGTAGCTCGAAGAATCCGAATTTGAATTATCATCACTAGCCTAGGCAACATTCACCTCTGAAGCTTGAGTAACTTTCCCTTTATTCTTCTCGGCTCGATTTGTCAACTTTGAGCATTCGACATTCCAATGTTTATCTTATTTACAAAAGGCACACTGATTCCTACGAACTCTAAGATGTGCCCCTCTAGACTGCGATCTCCTACCATGGTTTGGACTTTTTGCTCTTACGACCAATGCCCCCGCTATCGGCTCAACTAAAATCTTATTATCCTTCTTTGAAAGCTGATAATTTACAAGTGCAACGGTGACCTCACTATACGAAAGAGATGCATTCCCATTAATAAGAGTAAGGATAAAAGTCTCATATTCCTTACCAGGCAAGGAACTCAACAACAACAACGTCTTATCCTCATCTTCAATCATCACATCTACATTCACCAAATCCGCGAGAAGCTTTGTGTAGTAGTTCATGTGATCACCAATGGAGCTTTTTTTCTTCAATTGGAAGCGGTAAAGCCCTCTCTTCAAATGTAAGCGATTCTCTACACTCTTGGTCAAATACTTACTCTCAAGGATCTCCTAAATCTTATTAAATGAAGTCTCATTGATCACATCATATTTTAAATCTCACACCCACACGACGGTAGACAAGATCACAAATAGTAAAAAACCCACCTTTATCACCAACTAAAGTCCTAGACGAACTTCCAAAGCGATCTACTCCTCTAAATAGCCCAAGCGTAGCCCGAGCTCTGATACCACTTGTTGTGCGCGGATGTCAAATTGTTTTGCTTCGAGGAACCATACCAAAACGTCGAGATAGAAGGCTAAATAATCTAAGATAATGACACATATAAACAACCAATTTTTATGTGGTTCGGCAAGTTGCCTATGTCTGCGGGGTAAGAAGGGGATGGATTTTTATTAATAGAGAAGAAGAGTACAAACTGAGATTGCAAATCACTCAAAACAACCAACTAATCTCATCACCAAATCTCTAATTATCTCCAAATAAAACTCTAACTAATAGCTCAGAAAATAACTCTTTTCTGTGCTCCAAATATCCCCCAATCAATGCTTAATCAAAGCCAAAGAACCCCTAAAAACATGTCTCTATTTATGACAAAACACAATCCCAAACAAAATAGGATTCTAAAAAAAGAGTCTACCATACCCGGGGGTGGCAGACACCACACCCTTAAAAACATGGCAGATTCTGCCACACCCATATCAACAGGGATAGATTCTACCACCTGAGTGTGCAGACACCACCCTAGGGTGTGACAGACACCACCCCACGGTGTGGCAGACACCACAGTGGAGCATGTCTTGCTTATTTTTCACGTTTTCTCAAACTCCATCGCCGTTTTTCACAGTCTGTTCAACAAGTTTTGCCTCATTTCTTCCTAGATCGAGCCCAATTTGAACAAGATTCACAACTAAACAGATCTGAGTTGGTTCAGCATTTTTGATTTGAGTATAAACATGTCAAGATAGAGCATTTTTAGCTAAAACTTGACACACTTTCTCCCTCGAACCTCTCATTCGTATTGTCTCCTAAGTTGAACAATTTTTTTTACAGTTTAAATCTGAATTTTCATAATCAAAATAGATATATATTTGTTAAAGTTACTTTTAACCTAGAAAAAATGTGAGTTATAGGCAAATATTTTAAAGACCGGTTAGTTAGATAATTTCAACTTCAAATTTTCTAAAACCGAACTAACCCAAATAATTTTAAAATAAAACCTAACCATCATATTTCGGTTGGTTCTTTTAATTTAATGGGTTTTTGCGGATTTATACACACTCACAACTTTTTGTTTGAGAAAAAATATTTATGCACTCTCCCTAACTAAATCTAACAAAACATTGATTCACTTGATTATTCGACTATGACAATTTCTCGACATTTTGGGTATTCGACAACTATTCTTGTTTTTTTTTGAGAATAAGGATGGAATACCCCAAAGGTATTCCAGCCAGCTAAATTAAAAGATAAAGTGGGGGATGGATTGGATTCTCTCCCACAATCAATTTTTGCCACAAAATTATAGTATCAATGCCAATCATCAAATTCTGAAGAAACTCTAGATCTTATCCCCATGCTTTTTCTTTCCTTTTCCTATGTCAATAAACTTTTGTTCTCTCTTTTTTTTTTTTTCTAAAAAAGAAAAAATCAAACACCTTAGACGACTGAGATCAAGCAAATCAACAGATCGGAGAAGATCAACGAAATACAAAAATCAACAAGATTACCAAAAATCAAAGATTACCCCAGAGGACTTTTCCCTTCCTCCGTCGCCCCTCGCGATTATTTGAGAAAAACTTCTGATCGATTGATCGTCGTTGAGTGCTCGAGAGTGGGAGAGATCCTCAGATCCTAGCCAAAATGTTGAGAAAGTTACAATTTTGTTCAAGAGGGTAAGAGAGCTCTTCTTCTTATCAGAAAATATTCTGTCATTACGCTCCTGCCAAAGACACCATATAAGAGAGCAAATGAAAACTCTTCTCTTCAAATTAGAGTCTCCCTTGTATCCACTAGTCCACTGTATCCAAACTTCTTTCACAGAAGACAAACTAAAATCTTTGTCAGTATTCAACTTGAATTGAAGTGATCTCCAAATAGAGTACACAAACTCACATTTCAGGAACAAATGAGAATGATCTTCATCTGATTTAGTACACAAACAACATGTTCTCTGCAAGACACTAGAACTTCACCATTAGTGAACAATCTAACATCCCAATGTTTATTCAGAGGAAAGAAAGCTCTAAGATCCAGTTCCAATCTTTCTAAAGAAACATTACCACCCTCAACAAATGAAACTATAGCAAAGTTTCTAAACTTTTGAAAGCCAGAATTTACCTCCCCCTCGAAATTGATGACAGCTGCAGAAAAGCGAGGGCGTTCACCAGAGACTTTAAGCTCTGCTTCCAAATCTCCAAAGTCTCTAGGACCTTGATCTTGAAAGTTTAAACAAGATTCTTGCAATTTTTCCTCATCAACAGCAGAAAGAGGTCTTTTCCCTTTATTATGAGGAGGATTATCCGAAGGTCGTTCGATATTTCTTGAAGAAGAAAAGGAGGTTGTCGCTCTCTTCCATTGCCAAGGATTTGAACGTTCAGATCTCCCAGGAAGACCACCCAAGCGTCCACCACTTCCTCTTCCACCAAAAGAATTCCGACCTCCAAAATTACGACCTCGACCTTCAACATTCTGACCACGACCACCACGACCACCATAACCGCGCCCTCTATTCTCAGATCCGTGATTCATCATACCAGATCTACAATTTCTCGCCTCATGACCCAATTCTTGGCATCTGAAACAGATCACAGGATCTCTGCAGTCCTTCGCCATGTGATTTGAACCTCCACAACGAAAACACAATCGATTTCGACGAATAAAATCTGGAGAGAAAAAACGAGGACGAGAAGCAATGGGGAATTTGGGAGGAGGCTGAGATCTAGGGTTTTTTTTCACCACTTTAACCCACTCCCCCTCATCTTCCTTCGTTGATTTGATTTGGTTGTCAACCTCAAAAATCTCAGCCGCTGGATTAAACTCAACCTGAAAATCCTTGTTAACTCTAGTTTCTTTAACCCTAGTTTCCAAAAAACTGGGCTTGGGCTTGGGCTTCAACAAAGAATCAGAAATAAGGGATGGATTGGATTCTCCCCAAATCATTTTTGCCACAAAATTAGTAGTATCAACTGGGCCAATCAACAAATCTGAAGAAACTCTAGATCTATCCATGCTTTTTCTTTCTTTTTCCTATTAACTTTTTTCTCTCTTTTTTTTTTTTTTTCTAAAAAAGAAAAAATCAAACACCTTAGAACTGAGATCAAGAAATCAACAGATCGGAGAAGATCAACGAAATACAAAAATCAAAGATTACCAAAAATCAAAGATTACCCAGAGGAGTTTTTTCCTCCGTCGCCCCTCGCGATTATTTGAGAAAAACTTCTGATCGATTGATCGATCGTTGAGTGCTCGAGAGTGGGAGAGATCGGATTCCTTCTTCTTCTTGTTCTTGATCGATCGATCGCAGAGAGAAGAAGAAGATCTTAACGCGAGAGATTAATTTCTTATGTTCTTCCTAGTTTTTCTTCTCTTCTCTTTGAGAGATGTTATTATCTGTCGCATTGACAACTATTCTTGTTTACGTCATGAATGTATCGCATACTCCTCTGAGATATCAGAGCAATAAATAAATGGTTATTTAACCAATTTTTTTGAGTAAGATATAATTTAATTTGATACCTTTGTTGAATTTCCTAATCAAATTGAGGCTGTAATTTATTGACTTCCTTTTTCATTTAGATTGTTTTCCTTAATATAGCTCTAATCCAAAATCCACCAATTAAAATTTCCTAATAGATTTCAAGCATGTATAATCATTGCTCCGATGTAATTTTATGTAGGCTGGTAGTGGTAGTAATTGTGGTAATCTAGATGACCTTATCATGAAATTGCTGGTTAAGACTCCGATAGTAAGTGTTTTGTATTCCGCACGTGTATTTTTCTTATCCGTGCTATACTAATTTTGGGATCGTAATAAGTAATTTTGCCTTTTTTGGAAGTTATTTGCTTGACCAAATTATGGCGTGTTTGGTTCAATTTCTACAAAAAATAGGAAATGTTTTCCACTCAAAAATATGATTTACTTGTATTTCTTTAAAAAATTATAGGAATTTTTTTGAGAAATTAAAAAGTACCAATTTTCTTTTTTTTTATTTGCTTGTTTGGTTCAAAACAAGAAAATGACCCATAACTTTATAGAAAATAGCAAGATTTTTTATAATTTGTAGAAATTGAACCAAACACCCCCTAAATTTATAGAAAAGTATCAACTTTATAAAAAATGTTAATGTTGTGTCAGATTTCTGGGTGATTTCCGCACATTTTGAGAGAAAAATAATTTCTGTAAATTTTGGTAGTTTTTTGTACTTTACAGAAAATATTTCTGTAAATTTGTTTTGAACCAAACACAGTTTATGAAAATCAACAGAAAATTTTTAATTACAGAATTTTCATTGTCAAACATTTTGAGAAAACTTTTCTATAAAATTGTGCAACCAAACACACCCTTACCCAATGACATGATTTTTGCATCCCCTACGCTACAATTTGCATGATTGACAAAAGATCTCTATGAAATTTCAAAGGTGACCGTTTCCTCTCCTCTCCTCACCTCTCCTTTCTAAGAAGTTAACTTTGAACTAGTAGAAGCTAATATCACAATTCAATGCATTCCAGCGAAAACATATGTGTAACAATTTCATTGAAAAATAATAATGCATTAAAAAAAATTGAAACTGACTTTTATTTGAGTTGAAATAGAAAAGGTGTAATGCCACTTCTAAGATGTTAGAAGCGCTATTACAACACATCTCAGGGAATTATGTGCAAATTCTTTATTAAATTTTTTTTTTTTTCAAATCTGCGCAGGCGCTCACCGCGTGACCCCTCACTGGCCAAGCCGGTCAACCACCGCCACGTGCCCATCACCAACTAGGGATAAGGTGCGAATTCCCGCCCTATGACGTGTCACCCAATTAATTCCCAACAGATGCATCAATCACCCATCACCCACCGTGGCCCACACTCACAACCTTACTAAAATAAACAAAGGTATTTCACGTGCATACCCCTTAAATTATGGATATTTACAAAAAGTATTTTATATATTAATATTTACAAAACTACACCTCAAATTATCAGCTTCATAAAAAAAATACTTTACAATCAGCAAATCATCAACCGTGTGTTAAAAATCTAACTATTTTATTTATAAATTTTAAATTGTGAGTACAAATTAGCTTATCTAATTTGTTGATTAATTGCTTCAAGCTTTTTCCCCAAAATTGATGATTTGAGAGATAGTTTTTGCAAATACTCAGATTTAAAAATACGTCTTACAAACATCCATGATTTAAGGGTATATATGCAAATCAGCCAATAAACGAAAAAACAACCCCAC
>NC_033800.1:12885110-12926077 GCF_001876935.1 Asparagus officinalis | reverse complement strand
CTCCGCCGTTATCCTGGCGTGCCCATTTGGGAAAAAGAGGAGCAGGAAGAAGGCAACTTCGGAGCACTGCCTTTTTGACCCGCTGACTAGACAAACACCCTTTCTCTTCCCCCACCCCATCTCGCCTTAATCTAGAGAGAGAGAAAGAGAGAGAGAAAGAGAGCCGACCTTCTCCTCTTCTAAAATTCCTTTATAAAAACCCCACCCCATCCTCACCTCTTCCCTCATCATCTCCTTCCCCTCCCCCTTTCTCTCTCTCTCTCTCTCTCTCTCTCCCACCCCACCCCCCCTCTCTCTCTCTCATTGAATTGAACAAACTAAGGAAAGATTAAATCAATCTATGGAGATGAGCAGCGCGAACAAATTGACGTGTGACTTGCTGGTTGAGATTCTCTCTCGACTGCCCGTCAAATCTCTGTACCGCTTCGCCTGTGTTTCGAAATCTTGGAACGCCATCATCACCAACAACAATGGTTACTACCGCAAGAAGCTACCCTCGCCCCTCTCCGGACTCTTCTATGAGGTGGGCGACGAGTTCGATGAAGACTCGGTGTACGTCAGCACGCCAACCAATCACCTGCAGCAAGAGGATTCTATCGGCTTCGACATCAAATCTGTTCTCGGTTTCTTGCCTCAACATCACAAATTACTGGTGCAAAGCACTTGCAATGGCTTGATCTTGTGTTCTACTCGGCCTGACAAGTGCCTTTACGTATGCAATCCAGCCACCAAGAGATATCACAAGATACCTGAACCTGCAGATGACCATCCCTACCAAATGGCCTTAGCCTTTGATCCCCGTCTCTCCCCCCACTACAAGGTTGCCGCGATGATCAATAGACGAGACACCAATTATATGGAGATCCTGTCATCCGAGACCCGTGAGTGGGTAAAGTACGAGGACTGTAAGGGCCCGATTAATCATGCATATACCACTGTTTCAGCTTTCGTTCGTGGAAATTTGCATTTCTTGGACCTCGACTGCTCTTTCATAGATGCAGTGGATCTCAAGAAGAAGGTTTGTCGAGAAATAGAGACACCACGTACTAAAAACCCCATACGGATGGGATGCATTCAGCAATTTGGTGGAAGTTTGCGTTGCGCTCTGAGAACGACAAAAGAAATATTTGTTTGGGATTTGGTGGATTACGATAAACTGCAATGGAGGTCGAGATATAGGGTCGACCTGCAAATATTTACCGAGCAACCTCGAGAGGATTGCTGGTTCTGGTTGCACATCGAAGTCCGGGCACTTCATCGATGAGTGCTCAGAATCTGACGCAGCAGTTGATTTCTGGGTACCACAGCAATCTCCCGTCGTCTCCGACTCTGAATTCGTCGTCGTCGTCGTTTGGGCTCGATCATTCTATGGCGAAGGCCATCATGAACTCGAGGTCCGCTGCGTTTGCGCAGAGAAGCCAGAGCTTTATCGACCGTGGTGCGGTTAATCGCCTGTCCGGCGGTTTCTCTGCATCTCCGGCGACTGCTGGAATGGGTTTGACTAATTGGGGCTCGCCGGATGGGAAACTGGATTGGGGGATTCAAGGAGAGGAGCTGAACAAACTGAGGAAGTCTGCTTCGTTTGGGTTCAGAAATAACCAGTCTCTTTCGCCTCCGAGGGCTCCGGCGCCTGCGGAGGCTTTCAATGAGCCTGACCTCTCTTGGGTTCAGTCCCTGGTGAAGGATGGGGAGTTCATGTCCTCTCCGTGGGGGGAGGAGCAGATGGTGGCTTGAGAATCGGGGAGGAATTCAAAAATCGACAACTGATCTGACTGTTAAATTCTTTCGTGATGCTATTCGTTTGTTCTTGATTCAGGATTATATGTAGATTTTAGATTGGGGGCTGTCGCAGATGCCCGAAGGGAGTCTGAATCGATGGACGCTGTCTACACAGTTCTTTCATTTTTATATATATATATTTTATATATATAGCTTCATATAGTAGGAGGAGGAAGAGGAGAGAATAAGTTCTAGAGATGTGTAAGCTTTTAAATCTTTGATTGGGTCTTTTGCTTGAAGGCCTTCGAGAGATTATGTTCACCTAGCTCTTTGCTCTTGCTTGAGCTTTATATAGCAAGAGATTGTACAAAATATCTAGTAAGTTGGTATATCGTAATCTCTATTGTTCGTTTCTTGATTCATTGCAAGCATATATTATGTATAATGCTTTTAGAGTTGATATTCAAGTCTAATGTATAAGGGCATATTTGTTTGTTCTTGTTCCATCCGAGTACATGTATAACATTGAAGTTCTTGAGGGAATGATGAGGGAGAAGCAAATGAGGTACCTTCATACTTTTGGTCCTCGAGGATAAAGCTAATGCAAGTTTATGTTGTTCATCTCCATTTTGTGAACGTTAATTATGCTCCACTTTGTGAGATGCGTTGAAATTTCTTTTGAGGAGAAAAATCACTCTCTAGTTTTGTGCCAGTCATAATCATCAGATAACGTCTAAATGATTGTAATTTGTTCATGGCGCACTGTATTTTCATTGAATCGCATTTATTTCTCAATTTTCATGCGATAAAAACCAATAACCATTCATTTAATACTCCGTAGTTATGAAAGAGAGCATCCATATCCTTTTCTCCTGGGTAAAGCTTTTGCACGTAAGCTATATGTATATGTGAATATCATAATCCTTATTGTTGATCTCTTGCAACATCTTGAGGAGGCGGTCTCCTATGTTCATTCTTGTTATCAGAGAATGATCTATGAAGCATATAAGGGATTATCTTAATCTCTAATGTCCTTCCTTGTCCGATTTCAACTATGTGCTGCCTTAACATGTGAGCAAATTACAAAGTCTACTGCTTTTAAGGAGACGGTTTAATAATTGACACTATCTTAATTATCCCTTGTTCTCATTTGAGGATGCAGTGTCCTCATCTCTTCCCTTCGAATCATCCACACATTCACACTTGGCAAAATTATGAAAGGGAGACTTAAACAATACTCTCCTTTGTTGATTGAGGAATATATGCCTTATTTTTTTTCTTTATTGATGGTATTAGATACATATTGGGAATGACTTAATTCAGAAGAAAGTTGCTTCTTTAATCCATGGCCTGTGGTTGTGCTTATTTATAGTTGTTCAGCTTTTCATTCCTATTCATCCTGCCATGACCTATAATAAGCTACTAGGTTGAAATTTTGCACCACGGCAGAGTTCAGAGTCCTTCAAAGTTCAAACTCCTTTTTGAAGTATTTCAAATATTTCCATTATTTTTGCACACATTGTGACCCTTAGCTATAGATTTATTGCATAATGCTCGACTTAATGGAGAAATCTATTGCTTTTTTTAAAAACCAATAATGTATGATCTGCCCCTTTCATCAAGCAATTGACCAGTTAAGACGATGAAGAAAATTGTGGCCTGATGTTAACCTGATTGTGACAAAACCAGTATTAATTGGTTGGATGAGATCATTGAAATCATATTGTTGAAAGTTTCAAACCTACAGTTTTAATTTTCAAAGCTCAGATAGGTCCAACATAGTTGTATGATGATGTTCACAACATTTAGAAAAAAGGGGTTTATTTGACTAATTCTGTTTGGTTTGTCATTTTAACTGTAGTTTACTATATTGCATGATGAATTGTTTACTTCATAAGAGGGACATCTACGACTTTACTAGGGATGTCTTTCGTTTGATTGATAACTGCATCATATATCTACCCATACTATTGTAGTATGCAGCCTTGTTGGATTCTTGTATTTTTTGAAAAAAATATTTTCAGTCTTAATCCGGTCCTTTTAAAGCGACAGAAAGTTAAATTTATGCTAGCCTAACACTTGAAAACTAATCCTTTCTAGTTTTATCATAATGATTTTATAATTAAGTGGTTTAAACGGATCATCATCATTATGTTATCTATAATGATTTTCTTAGAAGGAGACAACTATTGTACTACTGTTGTTGTGGTGTTATATATTTCTGTTCATTAAACAACATAGATAGTTGTTCTTCATGTTTTCTACTTGCCGATATTCAAATGCTTCCTCTGCTTATTTAATTACTTAAACTACTTAACAAAAGCTTATGATGTGTAAGATAAGATTACACAATAAAATAATCTTCCCTCTTGCATCGTTAAAGTAGTAGCTGTTGGATTACTATAATCTCTAGTAGATTACAACTATTCTCATGTTTTAAAATGTAATGGCTTTTTCATGGTAACAGGCTCTATGATCCAAACCTCAACAGACAATTACGAGTGCATATATTCTTTGCTGATAGCTACAAAATTCTATATGCAAACATCGCCATCATGAATTCAATCCTATATATGTCTATGTTCTACAAAATTATCAATTAAATATTGTTTACATGTATTAGAAGGAACCATTTGTCGTGTAGACCTGATACATCCTAAACTAGAATGTAGGCGTCAAAAATTGCCTATACATTATCATACGTAGCTCAAGATAGAGAGAAGGCGATAAAAAGTCATCATCTGAGTTGTAGGGGATCACCCAAAGCTAAAGATCAACTAAAGAATACATAAGAAGCGCATTATGCAAATTTCAAGGTGCAAAACATGTCTCAGAAGCATAAGAGGAACTCATAATTTCCGAGACAATTACAAGTGTCTCGGAAACTACGAGGAAGATTGCAGCTTCCGAGACACATACAACTATCTCGAAAGCATGAAGGAAAACTACAATTTCCGAGACAGTTACAACTGTGTCGGAAGCTATGAGGAAGACTGCAGTTTCCGAGACACTTGTAACTGTCTCAGAAACTAAGATAAACTAAACAACGGTTTTCTCGAGATTTGTGCACTCCACGTGGCTCTATAAATGTCAGAGCTCGTGTGTAAACGTGGGGAGGACGTTACAAGCGAAAATCACGCTCATAACTACAGAAATCATGACATTTAAAGGCAGGAAAGCGGTTATAAAATGACTAAAATGAAGCATGCTTCCGAGACAGTTGTAATTATCTCGGAAATGAAAAATCAACCACGCTTCCGAGACAGTTACAACTATCTCAGAAATAGGAGTCCCCAGACACAACTTCTTTTCGACTTCTTGTAGGATCTGAAATAGATACACTAGAACACTAGAGGGGGGGGGGGGGGGTTGAATAGTGTTCTTTTAAAATTATTGCAAAGTAGATAATAAATTGCAAAGAAAAAATGGCAATCTCAGAAATTTGCAAACACAAACACAAGGATTTTATACTGGTTCCACCAAACCGGTGTACATCCAGTCCCCAAGCAAATCCCGCTTGAGAGTTTTCACTATGATTTTGAATAAACTTACAAAATCAAACGCAAACCTGACCAATTTGCAAGTCCCTGCAAATTGCAATACCAATTGACAAACTCCTTACCAATTTGAACACCAATCTCTAACCCAAGAGACTAACCCTCTCACAACCGAGAGAAAACTTGTTGAAGAAGAACACAATGATCCTATAAGCCTTGAATGTGTAATAATGTGCAGCAGTGGCTTAGGATTCTTTTAATCTCTGTAAAATTGCCTAATTGATTTGTTTTTGATGAAAGTATATAGGCAATTTTAGAAACTCTTCTTTTTCAGAAAATCAGAATGTTTTTCACTTGGAAAATTGCTCTAGAATCAAAGCTTATGGGTATGTATATATCTTTCATTTTTCTGAACAAATAACCTATATATACCCCTTGAAAAGACAAGTTTTTAAAGTTTAAAAACGTTTAAAAACGGCCAAGAACTGTCAGATATTCAAATTCTGAAAACTGAAAAACTGTCTCTTGTAGTCGACTACTGTAGTCATTAGTCGACTACACTGTAAAAAGACAGAAACTTATGTTTCTGTCAAACATCTCAGTAGTCGACTATAATCTCTATTAGTCGACTATACTGTAAAAAGACAGAAACTTGTATTTGAGTTATATACATGAGTAGTCGACTACTATCCTAATTAGTCGACTATTAAGATCAAATATTCAGAAATAATGAGTTTTTATAATTAAGTTTTAACTACTATTCTAATGGTTAACATAGGGGATTTCTATAGTTAACCAACACACTAAGCCTGTGTTAGTGTGTTCTAAAAATGTGTGTGTGTGCGTGTGTGTGATCAAGGCTTGTACAAAAATTCTAAGCAAAGAAAAATTCAAATACATTATCTTTTGTTCTTCATTTTCTTCACTTCAAAATGCCTTGATATTCACTTGCACTTGTACATATTTTGATATTGAAATCTGCATATGAAAGTTAGTGCACACAAAATATAAATTGTTATCATCAAAACATTATCATGGAGAAATGATATTCAACATTCTCCCCCTTTTTGATGATAACAAATAATTTATGCATCATATTAAATTTTAAAACATGTAATACTTACTCCCCCTGCATATATGCAAAGTTTTTAACATTCATAATAAAAAATATAAAACTTAACTATTTCTCCCCCTTTGTTATCAACAAAAAGAAGAACCTAAACATAACATAATTTCTTCAACATGAGCTAATACTTCAAACAAATCTAGACAGATCCATTTTGTTCCAATAATGGATTTATTTTGAGGTCTAGGTATAAGATCCCAAACATTATTTCTAGTAAATTGATTAAGTTCATCTTGCATAGCTATTATCCATGAATCATCAAGAAGTGCTTCTTTTATATTTTTAGGTTCAATAGTTGAAATAAAAGCATTATGAGCAATCAAATTAAAATGAGATCTAGTAGTTACTTTGTCAGATATATTTCCTATAACTAAATCATGTGGATGATTTTTAACTTCTACAAAATCTTTAGGTAAATCATTTTGTAGATTATCATCTTTTGTAATATCTATCATAGGAGTATCTTGTATGGTATCAATTACATCATCATCATTATTTAGTATAATAGGTATTTTTGAAAAACTTTCATTAAAAGAAACATGTAAAGATTCTTCAATAACTTGTGTTCTTTTGTTATAAATTCTATATGCTTTACTGTGATTAGAATATCCAACAAAAATTCCTTCATCGGATTTTGAATCAAATTTATCTAAGTTATCCTTTGTATTTAAGATAAAACATTTACAACCAAAAACTTTAAAGTAAGATACTTTAGGAATTTTGTTATAAAATAATTCATAAGATGTTTTCTTTAAAATAGGTCGTAATAAAACTCTATTTAATACATAACATGCTGTTGATACGGCTTCTGCCCAAAAATATTTAGGTAAATTACTATCACATAACATGGTTCTAGCACATTCTTGTAAGGTTCTATTTTTCCTTTCTACAACTCCATTTTGTGGAGCAGCTCGAGGAAAAGAGAATGTGTGTGATATACCATGTTGATCACAATAATTTGCAAATAATTCATTTTCAAATTCACCTCCATGATCACTACGTATAGAGATAATAGAAGTTGATTTTTGATTTTGAATTTTCTTGCAAAATATAGAAAACTCATTAAAAGCATCATTTTTATGTTTAAGAAAAATTACCCAAGTGAATCTAGAAAAATCATCAACAAGAACAAATGCATATCTACTTCCATTTAAAGATGCTACTCTAGATGGACCAAAAAGATCTATATGAATTAATTCTAATGGTCTATTTGTAGATATTATGTTTTTAGATTTAAAAGAAGATTTGTGCATTTTTCCTTGTTGACATGCATCACAAAAATTATTTTTAAATGACATCTTAGGCAAACCATTTACTGAATCATTTTTAGAAATCTTAGACATATGTTTAAAGTTAACATGTCCAAAACGTTTATGCCATAAAATAGAATCATTAGATGATGCAATAAGACAATGTTCATTTGAAATATTATTCATTGATAACACATATATGTTATTTTTTCTATAACCTTTAAAAATAATGGTTATTAAATCAATATCATAAATTAAGCATGATTCTTTTTCAAAAACAATTTTATAACCTTTATCACAAAGTTGACTAATACTTAGTAAATTATGTTTAAGACCATTAACTAATAAAACATTATCAATGATAGGTTTGTTTGGATTACCTACGGAACCAATACCGATGACTTTTCCTTTGTTGTTATCTCCAAAAGTAACGGTACCTCCATCCTTGTTTTGAAAAGATGACAACAATTGAATATTTCCAGTCATATGTTTAGAGCAACCACTATCTAAAATCCACCTATCTTTCTTGGGTACCTGAAAAAATAAACATTTACATTTTGGTACCCATACTATGTTGGGTCCTTTAAATTAGCCTTTAGGAAACCAAACCCATGAAGAGTTTGATTTACTTAAATAATTAGATGATAAACAAATATTTTTAATAAAATCAGAAATATAAAAATTCTTATTAAAAGAAGATAATTCTTTTGGAACCCAAATAGAAAAGAATTTTGATTTCTTTTTATACAAATTTTCATATTTATAATCATGCAAATCACAAGAAGGTTTTACAAAAATTGTATTCTTTGATTTGTTTTTATTAATTTGAAAACCTAATCCTTTTGTCTTTTGTGATTCTCTTTGAAAAGAAAGAATATTATTAAGATTTTCTTTTCCTTTATTAAATTTGCTTACATTTAAACATATATCTTCATATCTTGATTTAAAAGAAGAAATATCTTTATCTAAACTATTAATTCGAATATTTAACTTATTACATTCTGATTTTAAATATTTATTTTCATTAGATAAATTATCATTTTCTTTTAGTAAAGAAAAATTTTCTTCTTTTAATTCAACTAATTGAGAATTAGTATAAGTAGAGGAATTTAAATCTGAAATTTCTTCACGTAACCTTTTATTCTCACCTTTAAGAAAATTATGTGAAATTTTTAATCTTATAAAAGTTTCATATAATTCATTAAAAGCATCTAAAAGCTCTTCATTTTCACTTACATCATCTTGTGCCATGAAACACATGTGAGCACTTTCCTTTTCTTCAATTTCTTCATCTGAGGATGATTCATCACTATCATCCCAAGTGACCGCCATTGCTTTCCTCTTCTTGTTATTTTGAATATTGTTGAAGTTGTTGAAATAACTTGATTTTTGTTTATTCTTCAACATTGGACAATCTTTCTTCATATGCCCTGGTTTATTACACTTAAAACAAAGAGGGTTAGTTGAATTTGAATTCTTAAATTTAAAATTACCTCTTTTGATGAATTTTCGAAATTTTCGTGCAAACATGCCCATTTCTTCATCATTATCATCTGAATCTTCTTTATCTGAAGTAGTATTAAATGCAAGAACTTTCTTGTTCTTAGATTCTTCATCATTCTTCCTATCTTCAAGTTGTACTTCATATGCCATAAGATTACCAATAAGATTTTCAACCGTAAGAGTTGACAAATCATTGGCTTCTTCAATAGCGGTAACTTTCTTTTCCCATTGTGGAGTAAGTGAACGAAGTATCTTTCTTACCATCTCCACTTGAGTATATGTTTTTCCAAGACCAATAAGAGAATTTGTGATGTCGGTGAATCTTGTGAACATTTCTCCAATAGTCTCATTTTCCTTCATCTTGAATAATTCAAATCTGTGCACAAGAACAGAAATTTTAGACTCTTTAACTTTAGTAGTACCTTCATGAGTTACCTCGAGTGTGTGCCAAATATCATATGCGGATGTGGCCGTTGACACCCTATTGAACTCATTCTTGTCAAGTGCACAAAATAAGGCATTCATTGCTTTAGAATCCAAATTCGCATTGTTCCTTTGAGATGTAGTCCATTCCGCGAAAGGAGTTGTTGGTTTCTCATATTTTGTTTCAACGACGTTCCAAAGTTCGTAGCCAAGAGATTGGAGATAGATCTTCATCCTACACTTCCAGTAGTTGTAGTTCGTGCCATCGAACATTGGAGGACGATTTGTAGAGTGACCTTCCTTGAATTGTGATGTATTTGACGATGCCATCTTTCACCTTGCTCTGATACCAAATGTAGGATCTGAAATAGATACACTAGAACACTAGAGGGGGGGTGAATAGTGTTCTTTTAAAATTATTACAAAGTAGATAATAAATTGCAAAGAAAAATGGCAATCTCAGAAATTCACAATCACAAACACAAGATTTTTATACTGGTTCCACCAATCCGGTGTACATCCAGTCCCCAAGTTTATACTGGTTCCACCAAACCGGTGTACATCCAGTCCCCAAGCAAATCCCGCTTGAGAGTTTTCACTATGATTTTGAATAAACTTACAAAATCAAACGCAAACCTGACCAATTTGCAAGTCCCTGCAAATTGCAATACCAATTGACAAACTCCTTGTCAATTTGAACACCAATCTCTAACCCAAGAGACTAACCCTCTCACAACCGAGAGAAAACTTGTTGAAGAAGAACACAATGATCCTATAAGCCTTGAATGTGTAATAATGTGCAGCAGTGGCTTAGGATTCTTTTAATCTCTGTAAAATTGCCTAATTGATTTGTTTTTGATGAAAGTATATAGGCAATTTTAGAAACTCTTCTTTTTCAGAAAATCAGAATGTTTTTCACTTGGAAAATTGCTCTAGAATCAAAGCTTATGGGTATGTATATATCTTTCATTTTTCTGAACAAATAACCTATATATACCCCTTGAAAAGATAAGTTTTTAAAGTTTAAAAACGTTTAAAAACGGCCAAGAACTATCAGATATTCAAATTCTGAAAACTGAAAAACTGTCTCTTGTAGTCGACTACTGTAGTCATTAGTCGACTACACTGAGTTCAGACAGACTCTGTGTTTTCGGAAAATGTTCTCAGTAGTCGACTATAATGATAATTAGTCGACTACACTGAGTTCAGACAGAAACTTGAAAACTTATCTTTTTCTTCAGTAGTCGACTACTGTAGTCATTAGTCGACTACACTGTAAAAAGACAGAAACTTATGTTTCTGTCAAACATCTCAGTAGTCGACTATAATCTCTATTAGTCGACTATACTGTAAAAAGACAGAAACTTGTATTTGAGTTATATACATGAGTAGTCGACTACTATCCTAATTAGTCGACTATTAAGATCAAAAATTCAGAAATAATGAGTTTTTATAATTAAGTTTTAACTACTATTCTAATGGTTAACATAGGGGATTTCTATAGTTAACCAACACACTAAGCCTGTGTTAGTGTGTTCTAAAAATGTGTGTGTGTGCGTGATCAAGGCTTGTACAAAAATTCTAAGCAAAGAAAAATTCAAATACATTATCTTTTGTTCTTCATTTTCTTCACTTCAAAATGCCTTGATATTCACTTGCACTTGTACATATTTTGATATTGAAATCTGCATATGAAAGTTAGTGCACACAAAATATAAATTGTTATCATCAAAACATTATCATGGAGAAATGATATTCAACACTTCTAACTTTAGTTATTGTTCCTAAGGGCTATAAATACCCCCTAAGACCATTACTGACGAGGACTGAGGATTTTGGGACAAATTAAGCAGAGAGATTTGAGTAATTTGGTGAATTCCAAGCAAGAAAGAGAGTTTTCATCACGTGCAAACCTTTTGCAGAATTCTTGTGATTCCTTAAGATCTAAGATTTGACTTGATCTTAAGAAGAATATTTATCTTACATCGATAAGATATTCACTTCCTTTTCTTACTTCTAAATGAAGCAAGAAAACCCAAATAGCATTCATGCTTCGATCTGAATCTGTGATTCGATGGTCCACGGGCTAACGCACCCCCGACACTTAGCAAAGATCCCATGCAAGTAGCGGACGATAAACGTTCCCGTGTGTGTGTTTCGAAGGAGCATTGTAATTTGATTTTTTTTATTGTAACAAATAGTTTTACAAAGCACAAAACTTGCTCTTCTATATTCATTGTAATCGATAAACAATTATAATGAGTTCTACAACAAAACTTATTCCTGACGTATATACGCTGGCGACCACAGTGGGAGCCAATGGTCTCACTGCCGAGCCCGTCGTGTCGCAGCCGATCAAGATACCGGTTGAATCCACGGTTGAATACGAGTTCGACCAAGTAAAGTTTGAGGAATATCTGTCGTCCTCATCTTCAAAGTCTTCCTCGCCTCGTAAATGCAGGAAGATTTCGTCTTCTAAGAAGGTTTTTAAGTTTCCGACTCTGTCGAATGCTACGGGTGAAGACTCTCGCCCGATTGTTGCTAAGGATTCTACTCGCAACACCTTAACTCACAATGACTCTTCTCTAGTTAAGGAGTCATTGAATCAAAACCCACCGGCACTGGCTAAGAGGGCTCATCAGAGACAACGTTAGCGTCGCGCTCATCAAATGGCTAAGGCCTTAGAACAAACTGACGGGGTTCGCTACTACGCGGACCTAGATTCGAAGAAACATCAAGTGGTCCAGTCACCTCAACGAAAAACCACTCACATCTTTGCTAAATTTACGACGGAGGAATGAACTCTTGTCAAAAGGGCTCGTTCGACCCTCAAAGAACGTATACAAAAGCGTCGTACAAACGCCGCTCGTGCCCGTGCCCGTCGCCAACAAACACAAGAAGGAAAGAAGGAAATGGTGGCCAAAGAATCATTAAAGAACCATAATGTATGGATTCCAAAGTCTAAACTTGTGCAAAGATCAGACTCGGAGGCTATTCCCTTCAATCGAGACATTAGCCAGTGTCTCGGCCAAAGGAGCCATATCCGAGACACTTGCAAGTGTCTCGGCAAAAGGAGCCATATCCGAGACACTTGCAAGTGTCTCGACCAAAGGAGCAATATCCGAGATAGTTGTATCTGTCTCAGCCAAAGGGAAGCTTCCAAGGCCTATCATTCGACTCCATCGACATCCGTTCCTTGTCCGTCTACTGCAACCATATCTGCTATATCACCAGTGAAGACATGGATCAGTCCCGACCTGTCAAAATGCAAGATCACAATGGCGGATCATCTCGGTCCTTTACCTGATGATCGAGGTAAAGCTCCAGTCAAAGAACACTTGGGTCCGGTGAATGAACCCCAAGTAAATTCTTACGCTGGGGGTCGTAAGTATCCTCCTATCAGGACAACGCAATCATAGGAGGGGAAAACTCCGATTTCCTCTCGTTTGGGGCCTGTACAGAATCCATGCCCGCAAGGGGATGGATCTAAACATATAACCTTGGATCGCTCAGAAGTGACGATAAGTCGTCCTGGGTATGTCAACAAGGTTCAAACACAAAAGCAGAAGATAGGTTGCTCTGGTCATCATACTGATGAGATGTACTATCAAACTAAGGGTGGAAACAAATCACGGAAGAGGACTGTTCGAGAAATAGTTCTCATTGTGTATGTGAGAAGCTTATCAAAGCAGTGTTGTCTGAATGCAGCTGTTCCAAAACCGTTCCGCTAAGAGTTTCTGTATTTTAGAGACTTTCCACTGAAATGCCAAAGCCCAAGCCAAGACGCTTCCGTAAGAAGCCTGCTGTTCAAGAGGATGAATTCTCTGAAGTCACCATCAATATGACAGACAGAAGAAGATAACATGCCACCAATTCCGATCTTGATTTCTCTCCAGGAGGAAGAGTTGGCCGAGTCTTTCTCAAAAGATGTCACAATTACAGTTAAGAGACAACTATCGTAGAGATTATAAGAGGATACATGAAGGAATATCTTCATAAGATGAACTTTCAAATACTAACTCTGCACTTTCTTCTGATGATACGATGTCTAGTGTAGGACAAGCCAGTGAATCATTCACAATTACGCCTGATCAGTTAGCCCAAATGTTGTAAGAAGCTTTGGCTAAGTAACGAGAAGAGATCAAAGCTGAAATAAAAATAGAGATGGAGTTGACGACGCAACAGATGAGGGATTTGCAAGCTCAATAACATCTACAACAACCAAAGTCAAGTCAAAAGGCTGAGTCTAGCAGGCGTAACACTATACCTGTTCGGATAACTAAAGTTGATAGTGACCCAAAGGTGGATGAAACTATCTTTGCTGATCCTCCTCCTAATAAAGATAATTCTGAGGGTGGTCCGGCCAGTCGTCTATCCAACCTTCTCAAACTCACCCGAAGAAGAATACGGATAAAGATAAGAAATGAAGGAGCTTAAAAACAAAGTCAATGCTTTGATGACGACTCAAGAGGTGAAGAAAATGGGTATTCCGTGCCCATACCCAAGAGAGTGGGATTCAATTCCTTACCCCCCTGAAATTCAGTCTGATTAACTTCACTCCTTTTGATGGAAAGGGTTCACCCACTCAATACTTGATTTATTTCAAGTCTCATTTAGATACAATATCTGGAAATGAGACATTGGTGGTTCAGTCATTCGTTGTGACTCTTCGTGGGATCGCCTTCGATTGGTACCGACATCTTAACCCTAGAAGTATCAGCAGTTAAGATGATATAGAGGTTTATTCCTTACAAATTTCTTCAATGACGACACCAAGGTACCGATTGGTACTTTGTTGGATGAGAAACAGAAAGATGGGGAATCAGTTAATGTCTTTGTCAAACGGTTCCAAAATAAAGCGGTAAATTATCGAGATCCACTCACCGAAGAGTTCATCCTTCAGACATGCTACAAAAACCTTTCTTTGGATGCCCTAGAAGTCATGGGGGTTGTACCTTCTAAGATTTGGAACGAGTTAAAAGTACGGGGTGAATAGGTCGAATGCTTTTTCAAGAGAAAGAAGCTTAAGAGAGGTCAACCGCCAGCTAATCCTTAAAAGCAGAATTTTAATCCTCGAGATAGAGGAAAGGGGATCGCGGCTATTGTTGATGCTCACCAAATGTCATAACAACCGCAACAACAATCACAATTGTCACCTTTCCAGCTGCCACACCAATCACAGCAGTCTCCAAGATCAAGACTTCGGAACCTAGATTTTCGAAAGAATATTCTTTCAGAGACGATGAAGTACATGTTATCTTTAAGTATCTTTTGGATAATAATAAGATCAAACTTTCACCGATCACGAATCAGGAAGAAGCCAAGAAGACTACAGACCTGAAATATTATGCATATCACAAAAGGATCCATCATCCCACCAAGGTGTGTTATGTCTTAAAAGATAAAATACAAACTTTGATCGACGTTGGTATTGTGACCGCAAAGCTGAAAGAGAAGAAAGTAGGCGGGAATGTAGTATCCATAAGTTTTAGTTTAGTTTTTTTGTCATGGTTTAAACCCAAATCTGTGTCAAAGGTTAAAATGCAAATTGTCAACGATAACCCTCATGGACAGCGACAAAAGGGACTTGTGTCACATACCGCTCCGAATGGCGAAATCCTCTGGGTTCATCTCGATTTGCTTGAAGATGAACAATGGATGACTTCCTCATCCAAGAAGAAGTTGAAAGGCAAAGGAAAAGAGAAGTCTTGTTACGGAGCCTCGGCAATTCCTAAAGAAAATAATGAAAAAATTCCAACTTTACCGCTTTCTAAAGAAGAACATAAAGCCTTTGCTACTAGGAGTGGAAATGAATATCGCTTCAACTATCCAAGTGCATCTGAACAACTAGCCGAGCAGGGGTGGTAAAGACCACACCTTCCAAAACCTTAACCGCGTTGGGGGTGGTTGCAACTCCCCCTATACCAACTGAAAAACCTCAACAGTTGGCTAAGCAAAAAGAGAAAGGACCCCAGCACAAAGAAGTTTAAATTTTGAAGCAATCTCGTTTTAATTGTCCGATTGGAAGAGATAAACCGAAAAGTTCAAACGTTCCGTACCGTTTTGATGTCATGGCTCAACTAGCTAATATCCCAGCGAGGATCACTCTATACGAGTTGATGTGCCTTTCAAAATATACCAGAAAAGCTTTAAAAGAAGCTTTGGTTGATTCTAATGTGTTTCTCACTCAGATTAAGCCAACCCCTGAAGAGCCAGAGTCATCAGTTCAACACTGTAATTTGGCAGCCACAAAATTTTCTTACATTGCTTTTACCAAAGAGGATATGCAAGTGAAGAACTCGAAGCATGGTAGGCTTTTATATTTCACCAGATATATCGACTCAAGCGTTGTTAACCGGATCCAAGTCGATCCGGGTTCTGCTGTTTGTATCATGCTACTTTGATTGATGTACCACCTTGGAATTCCCGCCTGCAAATTAGCCTCCATGGGAACTGTTATCTACGAATTCAACACCAGTGGGTCCAAGCCATTGGGAAAGATCCGGGTGAAGTGTTAACTTAGAGATTTGAAGTCGGAGGTCACTTGTTATGTGATTGATGCTGAGACTTCTTATAACTTGCTGTTGGGTCGCCCTTGGATCCACAATAATGTTATAGTTCCTTCCACCCTCCATCAGTGTTTGAAATATGTTGATATTAACAATGAGGTTAAGACGGTGATTGCAGATAAGCAACCATTTAAGGGGTTAGAAAATTATTTTACTGACTCCCTTCTTTATGGTGCCAAATCCGATACTAAACCATCGGTCCATGGTATGGACAACAGAGAAGAAGCTGATATCGAAGCCGGGCTCGATTATATTAAAGGTCTTGTATTAAATGACATTGAACCTCTTGTAATCGATCTTGACGGTGGTGAACCATCGAATAAAAGTTGTAACTAGTGACTTGCCGATAAAATAATAAATGATGATTTAGAGTACTCGCATTGTCTCGATGATGATATAATGTAGAAACTGTATGACAATCCCGACATACACATGCCACTTCGTCTTGCATGATGAAGAAGTGCATCCAAGACTCCTTCGGAACAACCTTAATCCTACCTGCAAAGGCATGGGGTGGAAAGAAAATAATCTCTGGGAAACGAGAATCATCCCCGCCTTCCGATCTCTTATTGGAAACCAATACTGATGATGAAGGGCCTGGACGATATTTCTTCAGATATAGTTCATAAGCAAATGACTACATAAAGAAGCAAGGGTACAACCTCACGCTTGGTGAAGGTCTTCATTTTGGTCAAGGTACTCGGGTTCTGCCCCGTCCTGCCTATGTATCAAAGGGAAAACCTGATAATTATTACAGCCATAGAAGAGGTTTAGGTTATGTCTTATCATCTGATGATGAATGTTATTGGTAAGTCATCGACCAGTTAACAAATAAAAATGGGTATTCATCTGATTCCTCAGGTTAGGATTCAAATATTAGACTTGGAGAAATGCTTAAAGGCTTAATGTCAAATATGATCACCATCGATGCTTCTACGACAGAAGAAGATGATCAATTACCCACTTGGCAAGATCCCTGAATACATTATCTGAACATTCAATATGGTGATCGATTCGAACAGAGAGAACGTCCTACTGAAGATAAAGTAGTCCAGGTCAATATGGGTGACAAAGTCAATCCGAAACCCATATTTATTAGCGACAATCTTCCGTCAGATGAGAAAGAAGAATTGATCGCCCTCATTAGAGAATATATCGACAATTTTGCTTGGAACTACGAAGATATGCTGGGACTTGATCCAAATATGGCAATACACAACCTTAACATCAAACCGGATGTTAAATCTGTCAAACAACAACAGAGACGGTTTCATCCATAAATTATGAAAGTGATAGAAGCAGAAGTCAAGAAATTGATTGATTCAGGCTTCATTATTGAAGAACAATATCCTAATTGGTTGGCAAATATTATCCCGGTCCTTAAAAAGAATGGAAAGATCAGAATCTGTATTGACTTTAAAGATCTAAATACTATATATCCTAAAGATGACTTCCCTCTACCGATTACAAATGTCATCATTGACAACACATGTGGATTCGAGAGAATGTTATTTATGGATGGATTTTTTGGATACAATCAAACTAAGATGCACCTGGATGATAAAAAGCATACTGTATTCAGAACACCCCTAGGTATTTTCTATTACATAGTCATGCCTTTTGGCTTAAAGAATGTCGGCGCTATATACTAACGAGCAATGGTGAAGATCTTTCAAGAACATATTCGGAAGACCGTTGAATGCTATGTTGATGATTTGGTTGTTAAGAACCGTAACAAGAACGATCACATTAACGACTTGAAGACGATGTTCGATCTTATGAGGAGTTATCAATTGAAGATGAACCCTACTAAATCCTTCCTTAGAATGTCCAGCGGTAAATTCCTTGGATTCATCATCACCACAAAAGGTATCCACATTGATCCCAACAAAGTGAAAGCGATACATGAATTGCAACCCCTGAGAAATCTTAAGGAACTCAGAGGATTGCAAGGACGATTGGCTTATATTCGTCGGCTCATATCAAACCTTTCGGGAAAATATCAACCATTCTCTAAACTCACAAAAAAGGTGTGTCATTCATTTGGGATGAAGCCTGTCAAAAAGAATTCGAGGATATCAAAATATATCTAGCAAATTCGCCTATTCTCGTTGTACCAAAGTTGGGTAAACCGTTTTTGATTTATGTCAAAACGATGAGCTATTCGTTAAGTGCATTGCTTACAGAAGACAACAATAACGGTCATGAACAAGCAGTGTATTATCTAAGCTGTACGTTAGTAGGCGTCGAATCTCGATACCCGATGATTGAGAAAGAATACCCCATCTTAGTGTTCACAATTCAAAAGATGCGGCATTATCTAGTTGGACAGACGATTTATGTCATTTCCAACGTAAACCTAATTCGAGTGTTCATGACCCAACTGGCCTCTATGAATTAGTGTTTAGCTAGGTGAGCTCTACTCTTATCCCAATACGATCTGTATTTTAAATAGCAAAAGTCGATTAAAGGTCAAGCAATCTGTGATCTTTTGGCAGTTAATCCTACAAAAGATACAACTGAATTGTATGAAGATTTGCCGGATGAAACTCACGAAGTCAACACCACTTCACATCAACAAGTGTAGAAGTTATACTTTGACGGAGCTTCCCGAGCAACCAATGTAGCGAGCACTCTTGGATATTCAAAAATATCTTCAGGTGTTAGAGTCGTACTAGTTTCCCCTGAGAAACACGTATTGCCTCGAGCCTCTTCATTGACCGAACCATGCTCTAATAATGTTGCTAAGTACAACGCATTAATAATTGGACTTAATTTCGCCAAAGAGCTGGGAGTAGAATACCTTGAAGCTTTTGGCGATTGTCAACTGATAGTCAATCCGATATGAGGAGAACATGAGGTTAGAAATCAAGATCTAATTCCATACTATCAGACGGTCGTTGAAATGGTGAACTCGTTTTAAGAATTTTTCATCGAGTACATTCCACGTCTCAGAAACGCATATGCAAATACATTAGCAGCAGTAGCTGTATCTTTGGCACAGCCTCCCGAGACAGAACAATTAGTCACATTGAGAACTTACCAGATTATTGTGCCAATTTACGATTCAATCGTCAAAGAGGTACATTCAACGAGAATCGAATTTGAAGCTCGAGATTGGCGTTTCCCTATCATCGATTATGTCATACACGATATTTTACCTGAAGATGTAAAAGAAAGGGATTCAATCTAGTGAAGATCGCCAAGATTTTACTACAACACCACGACACAAATATCTAACGAGCGCATGAAGCAAGTTAACGAAGCGTACATGTCAACAAGATGATCAAATACACAAAACGGTAGAAAGTTCAAGTCCAAGAAAGTCCAGAAACACCGAAAAGCTCAGAACTCGCATGGCATGCGGGTCACCCAAGGATGACCCGCGGCTGCGTGGGTCACCGTGTGGTGACCCACGACCGAGCGGGTCACCACTTGGTGACCCGCGCACGCGCACGTCACCGTGGTCTGCCCCACGTCCTGAACTGCTCGTAACATACAAAACATGTTTTCAGGCTGTTTCCATCGGTTTCTTCTATTCCAAATGTTCCCAACTGACTTGATATCATATCTAAACGTGGGTATGTGGTTATTGATTGAATATATGACCAAGTCTCTTATTCTTATCCAAATACCACACATCTGGAGTCCTATAAATACAAACCTAGGGCCTCCTTTCATAAGGGGCGAACTATTATCAAGACGAGGAGGTGCTGCTGAGTTGGAGAGCAAGGGAGCATGAATTTCAGAGGAGGCTAGCTAGATCCCAGCGAACTTTGGCATAAAGAAGGAGTATTTCGAAGGATCTGAAGCCCGTTTCCATCTTTCCTTGAGATTAGGCTTGGTCTTAATCTTGAGAAGAGTACTGATTTCACTTGGTTGATATTAGTACTTTAGCGAATACTTCCTTTATAAAGTAGGAGCTCTTATCAAATATTCTGTCAATCGGATCCATATTCAAGGTAGTCCATGGATAAACCCCGCCACAGGCAAAGATCTCACGCAAACAGCAATAGGCGATAAACGTTCTCTGCTGTGTGTTGTTTGAAGGAGATTGTAATTTTCTTTAATATTTTTTCATTATGTAAGATCTTATAAAAAGATCGTCTTTTTTCAGACTTATTGTAACGACTAAATTTATAATGAGTTATACAATGAAGAAAACAATTTCCGACCCAAACACAAAGCAAGCTGAATCATGAACACATATATATGTGTATGAACCTACACAAAATAAGAGATTAACTTTACCTTCAGTGACCATGGTGAATTCGACAACTCCACTACTTGCACCCGCTTCCTTTAGTTTCACTAAAAGGAGATCAAGTGCACATGTTATTAGAAGAGGTACACATTCCGACTCACTCATCTCTCGGAATTGTCCTCCGAATAGAGAAATACCCATACCTGCGCTCGTAGCTGGTGGATTAATGTCAGCAGAGGAATTTGTTTGAGTGTCAGTAGGTTCATCATCCATTGCATCATGCATTTGTTGGGCGAAGCTAGGTTCCTCAGTTTCCATAATGCCGGGAGAAGCGGTATCAGCTAGAATTTCTCCTTCCTCTCGACCCCCTATGAAAACCAAATGCAGAATAAGTTCAAATCCTAACAACAAAAAGAGATAGTGAAATAGAAATGGGGACGTGTCATTACCGTGTTCGTCAGAAGGAGCATAAGAGGCGAATTGCTCTTCTAAGACATGTAGAGGAGTACGTTGTCGATGTACAACTTGCTTACTCATCTTTGGTGGACGCGCTTCTCCCAGAGGTTCAGATCTTTCATGATGACGCTTAGTGCGTAACTCAGCTTTTGTAGGATCTTGGGTTTGAGCTTGAGCCTGAGTTGAGGACTGAGATCTTTGTCTATGAGCGAGGGGCATTGTATCTTCTTCCTCTTCATCTCCACTAAGGACCTCCACTGTTATCTGATTGGGAGATGTCAGAACAATCCTCTTCAGATGGATCAACATGATGAGTCCTGTGAGTAGTGGAAGGGTTTACATACCCTTCTTTTGAAGAAAGAGGAAGGGAGACCAACTTCTCTCTCTTCGTCACCAATATTAGGATCGACACCCTCAGCCTCATCCTCAGACTTGATGTCATTTTCACCTTCTTCTTCAGAGGTCTCCGCTTTGTCAGTCTTGTAGGCGTCAAAAAATGCTGAAAGATATCCAAATACAGCTCAAGAGGAAATCATCCAAAAAAGCAGAAGAACACAAGTTTAGGATGTCTCGCATGCGAGACAGTCTTTACTGTCTCGCCAGGCGAGACAGCATTCTCTGTCTCGCAGGCGAGACAGCATTCTCTGTCTCGCCCGCGAGACATCATTCCCTCTGTCTCGCCCGCGAGACAGCATTTTCTGTCTCGCCCGCGAGACAGCATTCTCTGTCTCGCCCGCGAGACATCATTCTCTGTCTCGCCCATGAGACAGTTTTCAAAGAAGTTAGAAACCACTTTATAACCACTGACACATGGCCACCAACTGTTCAAGAACGTGGGGAACGTTGTGGGCGAGAATCACGTTGATAACTGCCAGAATAACGGAGTTTAAAACGTGGGAAGACAATTACAGCGAGAAACTGTCAAAGAATATTCGTTTTCCAAGATAGTATTTACTGTCTCGCTGGGCGAGACAGCAAATTTACTGTCTCGCTGGGCGAGACAGCAAACACTGTCTCGGCCAGCGAGACAGCAAACGCTGTCTCGCCCGCCGAGACAGCAAACGCTGTCTCGCGAGCACTGTTCATACTCGATCAGAATCTGTGATTTGGTGGTCCACGAGTCAAAGCGCTCCCGGCACAGGCAAAGATCTCACGCAAGCAGCGATCCAAACAATGATCCTGCGTTTGTTTCTCAAGAGTTGTAATTTTCATTTTGTTGTGTAAAAGAAGTCTTATAAAAAGGCTATTTCTTTTGAATTTATTGTAATCGACTGAAGATATAATGAATTCCATGACAAAACCAACTTTTGACGCAAACAAGCTGGCGACCACAGTGGGAGCCAACGGTCTCGCTGCCGAGACCGTCGTGTCGCAGCCAATCATCAAGATCCTGGTTGAATCAACGGTCGAGTACGAGTTCGACCAAGCAAAGTTTGAGGAGTATTTGTCGTCCTCATCTGTAAAGTCTTCCTCGCATCGCAAATACAGGAAGATTTCATCTTTGTTGAAGTCATCAAATGCGACGGATGAAGACTCTGGCCCGATTGTTACTGAAGATTTTATTCGCAACAGCTCTGCTCAACAGCATACCTCCCCAATTAAGGAGTCATTCGATCGAAATTCGCCACTGACAAAGAGAGCTCGTCAAAGGCGACGCCAACGCCGCGCTCGTCAATTGGCTAAGGCATTGGAACAAACCGACGGGGTTCATTATCACGCGGACTTAGAGTCGAGGAGGCATCGAGTGGTTCAGTTGTCTCAACAACCAATCATTCATGTCTCTGCTAAACTCACGACGGAGGAATGGACTATTGTCAAAAGGACTCGTTCGACCCTCAAAGAACGTATACAAAAACGTCGTGCAAATGCTGCTCATGTCCGAACTCTCCTACAACAAAGACGAGAAAGGAGGAAGGAAACGGTGACCAAAGAACCACCGAAACTCTGCCAAGTTTGGATTCCAAAGTCTGGACTTATGCAAAATCAGCATTCAGAGATCGTTAAGACTCCATACCCGCAAGGGGGTGGTTTTAGACGTGCGACTCCCGACATAACCTTGGATCGCTCAAAGACAAAAATAAATTGTCCTGAGAATGCCAACAAGGTTTTACACCCCCAGAAGAAGACGCATTCACCAAATGATATCGTCATACCTGGGAGGTCATGCCAACAGACAATACGATTTTTTGGCAATTATACCGATGAATCGTATTATCAAGTTGGGGTTGTGAATAATTTTCGAAAGAGAGTTATTCGAGAAATAAACTCTCGGTGTTCCTGTGCGCGACTCGTTAAAGCAGCATTATCAGAATGTGACTGTTTCAAACGAGAAGCCATCCCACGAAGAGTCTCTGTATCGTCGAAGCCTAAGCCGAGACATTTCCGCGAGAGAAAATCAGCTGCCCAAGATGATGAATTCCCTGAAGTCACCATCAACGTGGCTGATAAAAGAAAGTCTAAGCGGCATTCAAATGACTCAAATCCCGACTTTTCCCCTAGAGGAAAAGTCAATCCAAGAATTGCTCAAAGGATGTCTCGACTCCAATTAGGAGCCATCAGACGCAGAGATTACAAAAGAATGCAAGAAGGAATGTCCTCGGAGGATGAATTCTCGGACACTTATTCTGCAATCGCTTCTGATGATACAATATCTAGCACGGGACAAACCAGAGAAGTACTCACGATCACATCTGATCAATTTGCTCAGATACTTCAAGAAGCTCTAGCCAAACAACGCGAAGAAATTAGAGCTGAAGTGAAGACAGAAATGGAGTTAGCTATCCAACAAATGAGAGAATTGCTAGCTCAGCGGCCTCAACCCCCTGAGTCCAGTCAAAGAACTGAATCCAGTCGGAATCCAGCCACCGCACTCAGAATGTCATAGATGATAGTGATCCAGAAGTGAATGAAGTCATTATGGCTGATACACCTCCCAATAGCAATAACGCTGGGGGTAGTTTAATACATTCTCCCAATAACGATATTGAGAGTGGTTCAATGGCATCTCTTACAGGGGGTGGTCTAACTCATTCTCCTCAACATCATTCGAATGAAGACATAGACGATGACGGGAAAATGAAAGAGCTTGAAAACAAAATCAACGCTTTGATGACGGCTCAAGAAGTGAAGAGGACGGGGATTCCATGTCCCTATCCAAGAGAATGGGATTCAATACCGTATCCGATAAAGTTGAAGAGCTCGCCTATTCAACACTTGATTTATTTCAAGTCTCATTTGGGCATGATCTCTGGAAACGAGGCTTTAATGGTTCGGTCATTCGTTGGCACCCTTCGTGGGCCCGTCTTCGATTGGTACCGACGGCTCAAGCCAGGGAGTATCAATTGCTGGGATGACATGGAAAGTTTGTTCCTCAGCAACTTCTTTGATGATGACACCGAAGTGTCAATCGGAACCCTTCTAGATAAGAAGCAAAAAGACGGAGAGTCAGTCGATAATTTTGTCAAGCGTTTCCGTAACAAAGCAATGAATTGCAGAGATCCTATTACAGAGGAATTCATACTGCAAACATGCCACAATAACCTCTCTATCGATGTCCTGGAAGCTCTGGGGGTCGTGCCATCCACACCTTGGAAGGAGTTAAAATCTCGAGGTGAACAAGCTGAGCACTTTCTTAAAAGAAAGAAAGCTGAGAGAGGCCAACCAATGACATCTGCAATCATTGGAAATGCAACTCTCGATCCGAGGTTCTAAAAAGAGTATTCTTTCGAAGATGATGAAACTCCATCCATATTGGAATACCTCCTCGCCAATAACAAAATTGAGCTACCACCTATTAAAGATCAGGAGGAAGCTATAATGATTACGGATCCAAATTACTGTGCGTACCACAGAAGGATTCTTCATCCCACCAAGATTTGCTTTGGACTCAAAAACAAGATCCAAGCCTTAATTGACTCCGGCGTCATAACGGAGAAAGAAGTCGAGTAAAGATGGCCAGAATACTCCATCGGATACACGAGTATAAACTGTTTTTCCCAACTCCAGTGGGTACACGAGTGTAAACTGTTTTCCCTCACTCCAAAGAGTATACGAGTATAAACTGCATCTCAGTCATCCAGCTGAATACAATGGTAAACCCAGCTTTACAAAGGAAGCTGGGGGTGGATGATTTATGTAACGGTTAGTTCCTAGAGAATCTTATATTCTTAAGGATAACCTGGACATGCGACTGATGATGACATACTCTTCGTTATACCCAGTTTAGCAAAGAAAACTGGGGGTCGATAATTCATGTAACGGGAAGTTCCCGGAAGAATGTTAAATATAATATTCTTAGGGATAACCCGATTATTATGAACAAAATGATAAAAACTAAACTCTTATTATGATTTCCGAACATTCTTTTGCTGAGATGAGATTCGATCACCTCTTTAGATCAATCTTCCCTCACAAAATTCCCATTTTGGTCAAACCTTTAAACAGTTAGGACCAAAGCCAAAATCCCCTCTCGATTCGTTCCATAAACGAGAGGTCCACAAATTGAACGATCAAACCTTTAAACAGTTAGGATCGTCTCAAACTCCTATTTGGTCAAACATTTAAAACAGTTAGGACCAAAGCCGAAATCTCTTCTCGATTCCTTCCATGAACGAGAGGTCCATTCAAATTGAGCGATCAAACCTTTAAACAGTCAGGATCGTCTCAAAACTCCCACTTGGTCAAACCTTTAAACAGTTAGGACCAAAGCCAAAATCCCCTCTCGATTCCTTCCATGAACGAGAGGTCCATTCAAGTTGATCGATCAAACCTTTAAACAGTCAGGATCGTCTCAAAACTCCCACTTGGTCAAACCTTACTACAGTTAGGACCACAACCAAAATCTCCTTTCGATTCATTTTTGCGAACGAAAGGTTTACTTTTGAATTGAGTAATCAAACCTTATGACAGTTAGGATTATTCAAACCAATCCAAATTCTCTAAGTGGAGATCCCACTTTGAGTTTCTTTACTCCAGGAGATAGAATATAAAATTCTTCCTCTCCGATTCCGGGTTCATCTCTACCAACAAAAAAAGAGACCAGGAGATAGAATATAAAATTCTTCCTCTCCATCATCGGAAAAAAGAGACCAGGAGATGGAATATAAAATTCTTCCTCTCCGGATTTCGGGTTCATCTCTACCAACAAAAAAGAGACCAGAATACTCTAATAGGTACACGAGTCTAAACTGTTTTCCTACCCTCAACAGGAAGTTTCTGGAGAATATTACTCAGAATATTCTTAAGAATAACCTGAATACTCCAAATAGGTATAAGAGTCTAAACTGTTTCTCTATCCTCAACAGGAAGTTTCTGGAGAATAACAGTTAAAATATTCTTGAGAATAACCTGACTACCCCTAAACGGGTATATGCAGTATCAACTTAACGACAAGAGCTGATTTCACAAGTACAAGTTCCAGCTTTAATTCAAGATCTCTACAATGGACAAGCGATAAACGCGATGCCGGAAGAATCTTAAACTATTCTACAAAGCACTGAATAGATTGAGAGACAAAGAGATCAAAAGTTGAAGCCACCTACGGGTTCCTCTACACGATCTACTCAACCAAGCATTGAAAGGATCGTAAGTAAGATCTATCTTATCCAAAGCATCCCAGAACTCCTCTATAAAAGATTGAGTCTGGAATACTTTGGAGGGGGTATCTGTAGGCGTCAAAAAATGCTGAAAGATATCCAAATACAGCTCAAGAGGAAATCATCCAAAAAGGCAGAAAAAACACAAGTCTTGACTGTCTCGCCGTGCGAGACAGACTTGACTGTCTCGCCGCGCGAGACAGTCTTTACTGTCTCGCGGGCGAGACAGACTTTTACTGTCTCGCCCACGCGAGACAGTCTTTGCTGTCTCGCCGTGCGAGACAGAATTTACTGTCTCGCACGTGAGACAGCTTTCAGATGGTCAAAACTACCTTTGTAACTGCCCTACACGTGGCCACTAACTGTTCAAGAACGTGGGAAACGTCGTGGGCGAGAATCACGTGGATAACTGCCAAAATAACGGAGTTTGAAACGTGGGAAAGCAGTTACATCGAAAACTGCCAGAAAAGACAGCAAATGCTGTCTCGCGAGCACTGTTCATCAACGGGCTATAAATACCCCGAGGTAATTTCTTTGAAGGGGGCTGATCGGAGAGCATTCACAAGCTGATTTCAGAGTAGACAGAGCAGAGTACTCGAGCTTCCGGTAACTCCTTGATATTCAGGCTTTGACTTGATTTCAAGAAGAACGACTATCTTACTTTGATAAGATATCGTTTTAATTTCTAACTTCGATAACAAAGGAAGAATCAGTAAACCTCGCTTCACGATCTGTGATTCGGTGGTCCACGAACCAAAGCGTTCCCGGCACAGGCAAAGAACCCACGAAAGCAGTGATCCAAACAACGATCCTGCGTTTATTTTCTCAAGAGTTGTAATTTTCTTTTTGTTGTGTAAAAGAGTCTTATAAAAAGGCTGTTTTCTTTGAATTTATTGTAATCGACTAAAGATATAATGAATTCGACAACAAATTCGACTTTTGGCGAAAACAAGTCTGAAGTTCCTCCTCATTGTCATCTGAATGAGCAATCTATTTTCCTTTTCTCAAAGACCCAGTAGGCTTCTTTCCTTTTTGTGAAAGCACGGTTTCATGAACAACCTCTGTAGCACGTTGAGATGCAGCCTGTGCTTCTAACTCTAAGATCCTCTTCTTCCTGGTGGTGGCGTTGGCAGCTATAAGCCATTTATAATATAAGAATGTCATTAGTAAGGGAGGCACCGCCAACGGAAGGTCAAATTGAACATTTGTACAACCAACTATGCTCCAGAACCAGGCCCTTGCTCCATCGATAAGACCCCCACAAACCCTGAGTTGTTTGTTCAGGTTGCCGATGTATAGCTAATCATAGTCGAACTAGCGAGCGAATCTGTAGGGAAGTAAGGTTCAATGCTGTAGACGTTCTTCACTCTAAAAACTAGATAGCCGGAAAGAATGTTCATTAACCATCTGAAGTATTCACGTCCAATATAGTACGGTCCTGCCTTGGCTCTTCAATGTCTAATAGAGTGTCATTATAGGTCCTGGAAAATTGTGGGGCACGAAAAAATTCCCAACATTTATGAACTTTGAACTACCGGGACACATCATGTCATTGTTTAAGCACCCACTTAGATCCTTCTAAAATCTACAATAGGGGGAGATCTGGATTAATGGATTCGGGAGCTGACATCAGGTCCGGCCGATGATGAACCAACCAGGTCATTAAATAAGTATACGGCAATTCGAGCTTGGGAATCAGGATCTCCGTGGAGGGCTTCTTTCCCTTTTGTGTAAATGTTGTGGCCAAATGGCGGAGCCCACAATGAATATCCGTGATCATTGCCAGGAGTAGAGATAGTCCGTGACCCAGCGCTAATTGAACTGCTGGATATAGAACTTCAATCGGCATCGCATCTGAAGGCTGATGAGGCACTACATATTTTTTTAACTAGATAGACAAGTACCCAGCTAGAAGAGTTGTCGGCTTAATCCTCGTGCCAGCTGAGTTGTCGGCTTAATCCTCGTGCCAGCTTGCTATAAAAATGATCTGAACTTGGGCCATGGGCGAATCCATCTTCCGAGCGAGAAGTATATGTCTGAGCATTTGTCTTCTCCAATAGCCTATTAATTTCTGACGGGGCTAGAGGAGGTAATTCACATACTTGACTCAAATGATTCTTGAGGGTTTTGAACACATAGTCAAAAAATTGCTTCAAGCTGATCTGCGGGGAATTCTTTTTGGCCTTAATCTCCATCTCCGCCATAGCAGTGTAATAATGACACGTCAACTCCCATAGAGTGTCATAAGCCATGGTAGCTCGTTCTTTCATTCTATTCAGTTGACTAACCGTTGGAAAGAACTCTTGATAAGGAACATCACCCATGGGCAGCCCTAATACCTTCATCATCTCGTGAAGAGGGAGCCCCAATTCGCCATTATTGGTCAAAAAGTTTTGGAGTCCGGATTATAAATCTCGAACAAAGCAAAGAAGTGGTCAACATTAATCTACATCCTGTGCATACTAGCATGTATGGGAACGAATAATCCTGTTTCAGCTAATTCATGTCCCCAACGGTTCAACACATAAGTGGTCATCATTGTCCACCACTTATCCCCAGAATAATGGACCCAGCCGTAATACCTAATTTTTTTTGATTGGAAGCTCTCTTCCCAATCTAGCCAAACAACCTTTCACTGTATTAGCCTTGAGCATTAACTCGTTTTGAGGTAAGTTATCTTGACCTAAAACGTTGAGGTGAAGCCCTCTTATAGAAGTCCTGTCACTTAATCCTGGAGTAGTAGCATCCTTCCCGATGAACCCGTAATGGACATGCTCGTGATCCTCAGTCAATCTCCAGAACATTTCACGACCTACAGCTAAATTCCTAAACTATAGGAGAGAGTAGTGATGAGGAATTAATGGAAAATACATGAATACTGAACCACTCCCATATAACCATTATGCTGGTTTACAAGAAAGAGTATCCAGGTCCTTTACGGAATCTCCTAACAAGTTCTGTGGCTTCCTCAGAGGTCGAGTAGGATCTTGGTCCCGAGTTAGAGGCACGTCAGTAATCAGCCGACGCAGAATATGATGATCTCCTCCTCGTATAAGTTAAGAGATGTCCTCCGGACAATCAGAACTAAATTGAGGGGCCTCTCCAATCAGAAGAACCCCTTCATAACGAAAGTGCGTAGCGCTACTCTGACCAGTAACCTCTCTATCAGGGAAGGTCATGGAAGAAAAATGAACTGAAAAGGAAAAAAATATATTTGATTGGAATTCATTTAAAAAAGGACATTCTAAAGCTAAATTAAGGGGTAGAATTCATCTCGTGAATCCACAAGATAGAGTCACCACCTTGCAGTAGACGAGACAATTTCAATTATTACACACATAAAAGGCAATATACATTATCGTGTACGAATACTACAACGACATATCTGAACTTTTAAAATACAGAACAATATAAAATCACCCCAATTGCCTTTAGACGTGTTTTGTCTAAGCAAAACATTATCTTTTAGCGTCGATCCCCACGAAGGAGGATACCAGTTCTTCCTGAATGCCTCTCAAAGGATGACAAACGAGGACCTACACGTAGGATTTACAGAATACTAACTTGAAATTATTAAAAAGTTGAAAAGATGTACCCTCATACGAAGCGACAGCAGGCTCCACTCTCTCGGCTGCATGAGAGGCAGATCTACCCCTCGGGATGCGAGATCTCTTCGGTGACATGATAAAAGTCAGTTTTTTATCAAAAAAATTCCTACAAAGGTTAGAGTTTTGGAGTTAAAGCATACCAAATCATAGATAATACCCAAAATTCAGCTATTGGGTTCGGATTTTACCTGAAATCAAAAGAAAAGAAGAACCCCGAGAGAAGAAGGCTCAGATATGAGAAAAAGAGGCAAAACCCTAGAATCCCACGAATGAAATCCACCCAAATCCAAGTAAAAGGGAATGAGAATGGGTTGAAGAACTCTTTGGAAGAGATTTGAAGAGGTTTTGAACTCAGAGAAGGCGGCCAAATGTAGAAGAAAAGCTCCAAGGGTCGGGTTTTATAACCCACTAGAAACCCCGAGCCTACCCATTTTCGAGACAATCGTGATTGTCTCCGCTTCCGAGACAGTCGTGACTGTCTCGCACTTCCGAGACAGTTACAACTGTCTCGGAAGAAGGAAAAATCCAACATGCTTCCGAGACAGTTACAACTATCTCGGAAGAAGGGCTAACTCGATGTGTTGTTGGTTGCATTCGTGAAGCATTCTCGATCCATTTTCAGTATATTTGAATACTCCGATGAGTATATGAGTATAAATTACATCTCCTTGAACCTCCTATCGGATACATGAGGCCAAACTATTTCCCGAAAACTTCAAGAAGTACACGAGTATAAACTGATTCTCCATGCTCCAACGCCTTAAGAGCCTAAACTGTGTAGACCCCATTTAGTGTATGAGTATAAACTGTGTTTCTATCGCAATGAAGATCGACACTAGTAAAAGCGTCGATAACTTTGCCAAAATAAGACGCAGATCAATTCCAAGTCGAAGGATAATCCCTGGGAGTTCATTCATAATTCAGATATGAACTTCCAAACATGATGAGTAGTTCATCGTCGATTCAACGGCATGAGCTAAATTCAGCAATCAGCACTACAGTTTCAGTTCAAGATTTCGACAACGGTCAAGCGATAAACGTAGCACCGATAAAAAACTAGATAGAGTGAAATATGGAGAAGTCAACGAATCGAAGTAAGAGTATACCATATCTAAAGTATTTCAGACTCCTTTATAAAAGATTGAGGCTGAAACACTTTGAAGGGTATCTGTAGGCGTTAAAAATTATCTATAGATTATCATACGTAGCTCAAGATAGAGAGAAAATGATAAAAAATCATCATCTGAGTTGCACGGGATCATCCAAAGCTAAAGATCAACTAAACAATACACAAGAAGCATATCATGCAAATTTCAAGGCGCAAAATGTCTCAAAAGCATAAGAGGAACTCATAATTTCCGAGACAGTTATAAGTATCTTAGAAACTATGAGAAAGATTGCAACTTTCGAGACACATACAACTATCTCGAAAGCATGAAGGAAAATTACAATTTCTGAGATAGTCACAACTGTCTCGGAAGCTATGAGGAAGACTACAGTTTTTGAGACACTTGTAACTATCTCGGAAGTTAAGATAAACTGAACAATGGTTTTCTCAAGATTTGTGCACTCCACGTGGCTCTATAAATGTCAAAGATCGTGTGTAAACATGGGGATGACGTTATAAGCAAAAATCACGCTCATAACTGCAGAAATCATGGCATTTAAATGCGGGAAAAGCGGTTATAAAACAACTAAAATGAAACATGCTTCCGAGACAGTTGTGTTTGTGGAAAAATTTGTAGTAAAAGAAATGAAAGAATTGTGTTTGATTTTATTTTCTCTAACTGATTAGAAAAAGAATGTTTACAAATCTCTCAACTCTCAGTTACAATTGGATTTTCTGATTACAAAAGAGAAGAGAATGATCTGGATTCTCCCCTTTGTTTAATTCTGGGTTTTTCATGGTGGCGATGGAGTGCTTCCTTCGAATGCTTACGTCGAACTTGCTCTCCGTTGACGATCTGAAAATCTCAATTCGCTGGAACAAATGACTTCGAATGCTTACGTCGAACTTGCTCTCCGTTGACGATCTGAAAATCTCAATTCGCTGGAACAAATGACTTGTCTGGTTGATAACTCTTGACGAGTTTTGTGATTCAGAATAAATAACAAACTCTAATAAGAAAAGAGTTGTTTGAACCGAAAATAATTCGGTTAATAAGCCCAGTATCGAATGCCTGGAACCCTTCAATTTGTTGAAGATCGTTGCCCCTAGATTCTCTTCTCCAAATCCGATCCTCAGATCTCTATCTCCCCCCGAACTCTGTTGAGTTTGTTGATATTCATAGGGAGATTAGGGGTGTAACCGCCCCCATAATCCGCACCCAAATGAGGGTTTAGTCGCCTCATTAATCGGTTGTAACAACCCACGTAAACCGCTCCTCAGATCGTGGGTGAGAAACGGTTTTCAAAACTGCATGGATCATGTTTGAACGGGCCAGAACCTTAACATGCGTTCTGGCATAGATTCTGTGCTTGAACGCAGCATCTGGAAGTGCGTTTTGTAGCGATTTGGAGCTGCGTTCTGCAGCGGTTGGAGCTGCGTTCTGCAGCGGTTTGGAGCTACGTTCTGCAGCGGTTGGAGCTGCGTTCTGCAACGGTTTGGAGCTACGTTCTGTAGCAGTTTGGAGCTGCGTTCTGCAGTGGTTGGAGCTGCGTTCTGTAGCGGTTTGGAGCTGCGTTCTGCAGCGATTTGGGGCTGCGTTCTTCCTTTATCTTTATATATGGATGACACCAATGACCATTCAAGAAAGTCCTATTCTGGCCATTTGTGACAATTGAGGCATCTCAATAACGCTCTATCAACTGCGGGTCACGATCTCCACTAAGATCTCTTTGCATGGCTTTAACCATGCACTTCTCAGCATGTCGAATATTTTCCCACAGTTCTCTAGATCTTCCTGCTTTTCTAAAATCATTACACTGCTCATCAGCGCCTCTAATAGTTGCTAATATAATATTAGTCATATTGTTGTCGTAGCCATCACGATCAATCATCTCAAATATGGGGCTGTGTTGATAGCTGATGATGCAATGGTTGCGTTGCTTTGACTTTTGGAACATAACTACTTGTGTTTTGACTGTAGGGGTGAATTCTACCTCTCGATTTGAAGAAACCGTTGACTTGTAATTTCTTCATGGTCCATAAGGGCGTCCTTCGATTGTAGCTTTCTGTTGATAACAAGAAAGTCGTCTGATAGTAACTTTCATTGTTAGAGCTTGATGGGGATCAGCTATCCATTATGATTTTTAGACAACCTACAGAACCCCCTCCAAAGTTTTCAAAAGTTCGCGGTTGACTGGGACGAATTTTCAGAATACTTTGGATCCTAAAATTTTATTGATTGAATGCACCTCATCGCAGACTGAGTGGAGCATCTCAGGGTCTTGGACAAATTCGTTGACATCCTCTTTCTTGTTTAGTTCGTTAATAATGACTTGGACTTTAGCCTGTTTGATCAAGTTTGTCATCTTCAGGGAGGTTGAGCACTTCCTGCCTTAAGAGCAATCTATTGTCATAGACAGAGAGAACCATATGCCTGTATGAAAAGGACTTCATCCCCAGCTTAGTCAGGAATACAGCCTTAGAGGAATCCACTATATCATCATCACTTGGAATATTAACCTCTTTGAAAGGGTTAGTTGTGTGATCGGTTGAAGTCGTCGCTTAAACGTCTGGTTAAATCATGCGTTCAACCGAGTGCGGTGATGCGTTTGGGAACTAAGGCCCTCTATTTAAAAATGTGAAAATCACGTTTCGGGTGAGATTTTTGCCTAAAATCCCGTGCTGATTTGACGACTACAGCTGTATATAAATAGCCCACTGGGGTCAAATCAAAAATTCATTCAACTTTTCTCTTTCTTGCTTTTCAGTCGGCCGCTTAACAGAATTCCTGTTCATCTTCTCCAGTGTTTCAACGAAGGAGAAATTCATCCCTAAATCTCTCGTTAATCCATTCTACCTCTTCTTTGTCACCATTAGAATGGCTCCTAAGAAGAGAATGGCCTCCAAATCCAAGATCGCCCAAACTCAGGGTGCTCTTTCGGCTAGAACCCCCAGAGATGTTTACACCGCCGCTTTGTCGTCTCCGACTTCCTCAATTAACGGTAAGTTTGGACGATTGAAAGTTATCTTAACAGATTCCCTCCCTTCAATTTTTGATTAGGGATTCTGCTTTCCCCTATTAGAACATAGAGACTATACCTAACGTTTCTCGGTCTTAAAAAAGCATGGTTAGATCCATCGTTCATGATATTTCAACGCAGGTTCAGACCTTGCGTTTCAAATTTTGAATGCAGGTTGAGACCCTGCGTTTTGTAATTTTAAATGCGGGTCAAGACCCTGCGTTTGAAACCTCAAATGCGGGTCGAGACCCTGCGTTTTGGGACCTGAACGCGGGTCTGGGCCTTGCGTTTAAAATCTTACATTGGTCGTAGATCCAGAATTTTACTTCTTGAGTTAGACTCCTGAGTTTAATTGTCTGACCTTTCTATTTGTAGTGTGCTACTCCAATGAGCCTCTTTCTTTCAACCATTACTTCGGTCATGCCGAAGGTGCGGAGAAAAACATGATCTTCAGCTTTGCCTTCGAATATCCGATATTCTAGGATACCAACAAAGAGCGGGCGAAGCTCATCACTCAAGCCTTCCCCGAGACTCTTAGATCCTTAGTCACGGATGCTAAATTTGAGACCGCCGAACGTGAGATTTTAAAGAAACCATCCTTCCTTTTCGGGGATTCTGTTAAGATGGACCCCAAGCGGGTGTCGGAGGGGAACTACAAATGGCTGAGGGCTGTCAACGATCGTCATCTTTTCCTTCCCAACCTAGAGCGAATGTGGCCGATTTCTTATTATCAGTGTGCTTCCATTCCTCGGTCAATGAATTGGGAGCTTGTTCAGGACCAGGGAGGTGTTAATATTGGGCATATCACTCCTTGGGGCACTCATCCAGCTGGTTTCAATCAATTTGTGGCCTTGAAGCCAGGCTTATTCAAGAAGGAACATCCCGTCGGCGAACCTGCTAAGCTGGCAGAGGTCTTCATTAGAAAGTTTATCTCTGTCAAAGGAGAGTTCCCTGCTCAAGACTTTAGGGCTCCAACGTGGGTTCATTCGAGTGAGACAGACTGGTGGGCCCGAATGATAAATTTTGTCTTGGAGGAGCTGGAAGAACCTTTGAGGATTTCAGAACTGAGGACTCCAATAACGGCTACTCGATATGGGATTTCTCCAAATTACAGCGGACTTTTTGCTATGCTAGAGTTTTATAATCCTCACACCGGTACATTTTTTACTCCTGTTGGTGAATTAGATTTCGCCCTTCATGAGATGTTCAAAATTTCTGGCTTGTCTTTTGGAGAGTTGCCTTACAAGGAGTTCGTCCCCGGAAATAGGGAATTAGAGATTCTGAAGAATGGTGCCCCTGACATCTATGGCACTTATTGGGAACTGATGTGCCATTTTCAAATCTGTGCACAAATCACTGGGAAAAGGGCCAGTGGTGTGAAACAAGGACAATGGGCAGAATATATTTTTCAAAATCTGTGGGACAAGGAAGCTGAGGTGACTCGTTTAGCCGCCAGTACTCTTGAAGAAATCAACGAGCGTATCAACGATGCGACCTCCCACTATACTTGTGAGGTAGAGGAGGATGTCTTTCCCACTTTTACCACCTTCGAAAGCTTCCATTTTCAGGCATAAGTTCCAATCTCCGACATGACCCTGTCCGCGGGTTTTCTTACTCTTTGGTTGAAGCGTTGTGTAGTACCCACCAGGCCAGTGGATGCTATTACAGTAGAGGTGTTATATCCTGCCGTACTTCTAGCTTATGGACGACCCTTAAATCTTCTTTCAGCCATGGTGTGCTGCTTGCAAAGTGGTTTATGGGAACTTGCTTCTGAATTTGTTGCCGTCAAGAAGTTAGACTCCGATGGGAAGACTATCATTCAAACTCCGACCCTCGAGTGCCAATGCCATATATTTATTTGGTATCTTGGTTTATGTTGCACTGCCCTTCGATAATGTCGACTCCTGAATCAAGTGACACCTCAGCTCCTCTTGTTCAGCAGTTAGAAACCACCTAATAGGTTGGTTGGTATCAAGTTAAATTTCATGAAATATTAAGGCGGGACTATAATTACGAGACCGCTTGCAATTTTCCCACTTTTGAGGGCGGTGCGTATGGAGAACTCCATCAAGACATTCCGGGACGGAATTCTTTCACCATGCTCAGTAGAGGTGCCTTTTGGTGGCTCATAAACATTCGCCCAGGCTATCTTATTTTTCGGCAAGGGAGGAGGTGCTTTATTGAACCATATCAGCCTTATTGCTTTTCTCGGCAATTTGGCTATGATCAGATTTACATCGGGAATCCAAACCCTACTCTTGCATACACAGGTAATGTGTATGAAGGAGCAAGAGCTTGGTATTACTCGGTAGTAGGATGTACAGGAGCGAAATTCTGACTGCCACACAAGATGTCCAACGTTCGTACTTCTTTAAGCTTTTGCACGTGGTACCAAGCTGCCTCTCAAATTTCAGCTTACAACATGAATACCTCTTGCTTGAGAGCCATCCGCAAATGGTATGCTTCAAAAAGAGATGCTAAAAGGTTCCGTGCCCGGGGTGCTAACGAATATTTATCATATGAAAAGTCAATTACAGAGGACGAACGACGACAATCACCAGAGCAAGTTCAGGAAGAGGTCAGGATACTGGATACTCACGAGGTAGAACCTTCAAGAGTTCAGACTCGAAGTAAGAGTGCCATTGGAAAAAGAGCACTAGACCCGGCTGAAGAAGCCAGGTATGACAAACGAGCTCGTCGAAAGTTAGCGCTCGAGCCTCCTGCTTCCAAACTTATGTCAGATGCTCAGAAAGCATGGCATGCTGAAGAGGAAGAACGAGAGTCGACTGTTATGGGACTCTCGCCTCAGCATGGTCTCCCCAGCGTTGGTCCCGCTTTAAGAGGCCCTGCTTCTTCTGCACATTCATTGAATGAAGAAGAACATGGAGATGAGTCATTTGCAGGGGGTATGGAGTTTGCCCCTGAGGACACACTTCGTGATACTGCCTCTACTGCCTCATATGTTGAAGAAGATATACCTCCTGTCCAAGAACCTACTATGATTGCCCAGCAAGATTCAGTAGCGGACAAGTCTCCCTCCGCTTCTGTGTTACTACCCCCTGTAGGAGGTACGCAGCTAAGCCCTACGACTGGAGTCATATCAAAACCTACTATCACCGAGGATCCACCATCATTTCCTTCCGTAGACGAAGATGAGCCTATGGACCCTAGCGATGGCGAGAACGGTATAGATGATGATGGTGACCAAAATGAGGGTAATGAAAATGATGACAACTTGGGTGATGATAGTGATGACCCCGGTGAGTAGGATATTCCACTGCCACGGTCTTCAGACAAGGCGTCAGCCTACATTCCTTTGCCTCTCACTGGTAAGCGTCGTTTGTTTTGACTCACGACTAATCTTTGTTCTATATTTAAACCATATTCTCGTACAGATCCTATGATCCATGAGGCAAGCGCTGTCATCCCTGCTTCAACGCAACAACTTATGCTACCCCCAGCTCAAGTGTCAGAACCACCTTGCTTGGAACTTTCAACGACAACTCTCCCACCGACGACCTTATTAACAATTTCTTTAGCCTCTACAGAAGTTGTAGACGTGCCCAGATCATCTAGAGCAGGGGAACTTATGATTCTTCAATCGATTCCGTCTCAGTTGGATGTCGACGTTCCCTCCTAAGCTACTACGCCAAAATCGCTTGCTGGTCTTTTACTTGGCTTTGTATCTTCAGAAGTTTCTATACCATCTCCTATCGCTGCTTCGAGTCCCACAGATGTGCCGGATTTTCTTAAGATTTCTCTTAGTTATCTGGAGAGTCTGGCAAAGAAAGTGATTGAGGTAGTATTAGCTGGCAGAGATACTTTTGAAACCTTCAAGCCTATGCTCACAAATAGTTTATATAACCTCAAGTTCGTGGGCGATGTCGACGTCATTCGTCGTTGCTCAGAAGCTATCTCACGCCTGGAGGCATAATTAAGGTTCTTAGAGACCTTAGGTCGTGCTGATATCCAAGCGCAGATTGCGTTGACTTTCGAAGACATCCGGGTTGAAGAATTTAACAAGTATGAAGCAGCTCAGCGTCATATAGCCGAGGAGGAAGTCCGGGTGGAAGATTTGCATAAGCTGCATGCTCAAAAGCAAGCTGAGCTAGCGCTCTCCAACACTTCTCTAGAGAATTTACGAGAGAAGATCATCGCAACTGAAGTAGAGTTGACTAGGTTGAAAGCTCAATTCAAACGGGAAGAAGCTATTGTCACTGAACTCAACGTCAAGAGTGCAACCTCTCTAGTAGATTATCGCACAAGAGCTAATGCTCTTGTAGAGGCTAAACAGAAGATTGTTGCCATGTTGCCTGACGAGGATGAGCTTCGGAAACGAGCTGAAATGCTAGTGCGAACTGATCACGAAGAGAAACTTTCTGACCTTAGATCTCAGCTTGTCTCCTTTAGTTTGATAAATTGATGCGTCGGTTTTTGTATTGCTCTTTTGGTAGTAGCAACACTTATCTTCTTGTTGCTTTGCTTTCCTTTGAATAAACGTAGCGCTGTTTTGGTCTTTCATTGTTTCTTTTGCATATCATTTTCTGACATGGAACAATGAAATTCTGCTTTGATATCAAAGGATAAATTGCTTATATGCTTTTTATTTTAAGCACTAGAAGAAATTTGTAAATCTCAGAGGCGTCATGTTAACATGGTGCGTGTTGTGATCAGAGCAACTTTGAGGACCTATCGCTTTATTGGTGAGAGTCGATAAGTTAGGAGTGTTGCGATCGGAGCAACTTTGAGGACCTATCGCTTTATTGGTGAGAGTCGATAAGTTAGGAGTATTGTGATCGGAGCAACTTTGAGGACCTATTTCTCTATTGGTAAGAGTCGATAAGTTAGAAGTGTTGCGATCAGAGCAACTTTGAGGACCTATCTCTCTATTGGTAAGAGTCGATAAGTTAGGAGTGTTGCGATCAGAACAACTTTGGGGAAGGTAGAGTTCAGACATTGAAAAGGCTTCGTCAAATTTTTTGTTTTAAATTGTGCAGAAGTTTTAAACTCAAGCAGCATATTTTCCAAAAATCCGACTCTAGACATAGGGGTACCCCTTGCGTTCATGCTCTTAAGTTAGGCTGCGTATTTTTGGAAGAACGCATCTCCAGACTATTGCGTTTAGTCTGGCATTATGGACGCAGGGATTTGTCCCGGGTCTAATCGGAAGTCCAAGCGACTGCAATGATGACGAAGAGACCACACCCGTCGGGAGTCTTGGAACTCTATATCATTTAATTATTTATAAATAAGCTTGATTAGTATTTTCAAAAGCCTTAATGCTTACACTTTTTTCTTGAATTCAGAAACGAGTTTCTTCTCGTTAGTTCTTCTACTATTTCATCTCGTCTTCTGGCCATGGCTTCCAAGAAGTCTTGCTCGAGCGGAGACGAAGAGATGGCGCACCCTACACCGCCGCCGGAGAATGCTTTTGGGTCCCCTTCGGCACCGACATCGACGCCTCCGACGCCTGGCTATCAAGGTAAGCCTCGTTGTCTTCTTCGTTTAAGCATTCTTTGTCGATAGGTTTTCTGGCGCACCCTACACCGCCGCCGGAGAATGCTTTTGGGTCCCCTTCGGCACCGACATCGACGCCTCCGACGCCTGGCTATCAAGGTAAGCCTCGTTGTCTTCTTCGTTTAAGCATTCTTTGTCGATAGGTTTTCTTGAAATTCCTTAGATGAATTCTGATTGATGATGACGAACAAGATTCATATTTTTCAATCTTGAATGTGAAAAGAACTTGCACGTCTCTTGACGAAAACTGTTCGTCTCCTTGATTTTGGATGATAAAAGAATTTCATGTGTCCATTGTCGTAACGAAGGGTCAAACCTTTAATGTTAAACACACGGAGAAGTTTCCGTGTTCATTGACGAAAACTATTTGTCTTAGATACAAACAAAATTCCTGCGTTCTTTGATCTTGAATGTAGAAGGGAACTTCTGTGTTTATTGATGAGATGAAGGGTTGATCCCTTAATCTTAGACACAGAAAGAAGTTTTGCGTTCATAGTGATCCAACGCGGGTCTAGACTACTGCCTAGACCACTACGTTTGCATTCACCTATTTTATTGACTTTGTTTTTTATTTGTCTGCCAGGTGGGGCTCCTGCTGCTGCTCCCCTTATTATTTCAGAGGATGCTCCTTTGATCACCCCCCTCGCTACAATCCTTCATGGTGAGGTTTTTACTCCACTCCCCGAGAGTGTGGACTTCCTCACGAAGCTTCTGGAGAACATGGTGAGGCAAGCATACCTCATCTCTGAGCAGGGGTGGGCCCTATTTTCAGAATTTCAGAGCTCGTTCATGGATGTGATGCACTCGCTTAAACGTATCAACCGCAGCTGGGCTTTTCACTGTGCCGAGAAGATTTACTTCTTCTCAGGCACTGTGGAAACCTTGGAGAAATTGCAGAGTGCTGACTTGAAGCCCGAGATAGAGGAGGCTCTTCAAGCCTTGTGATCAGGAGCTGGTACTGATGCTACCACTGCTGAAGAATTGAGGGGGAGGGCTGAAGCAGAAGTCCGAGCCAAGCATTCTGCGCGTATATCCCAGGCTAAAGCCCGCCTCGCATCTTTTTCTCTTTGAAGGCTTTTATAATGCTTTTTGGCTTGTAATAACTTTTGATATTTTCGTAACAATTATTACTCTTACCTATGATGAACTGTGGACATCTCTTGAAATGATATAGTCTCTTTTGTGGTATGGGAATTTCTGAAGATTATTCCCTTGTGTTTGAATGATTTGAACGCAGGCTTATCAAAAACGCATGGCCTTATCTTTGCGTCCAAACAGGTTTGAACGCAACTCCGAGATTTGAGTTGTAGTTATAAGACTTGCGTTCAGAGAGATCTGATGCATTCCAATTTGTTGAGGATCCCCTTTGCTGT
>NC_033800.1:12860093-12885105 GCF_001876935.1 Asparagus officinalis | reverse complement strand
TCTCGTCTTCTGGCCATGGCTTCCAAGAAGTCTTGCTCGAGCGGAGACGAAGAGATGGCGCACCCTACACCGCCGCCGGAGAATGCTTTTGGGTCCCCTTCGGCACCGACATCGACGCCTCCGACGCCTGGCTATCAAGGTAAGCCTCGTTGTCTTCTTCGTTTAAGCATTCTTTGTCGATAGGTTTTCTTGAAATTCCTTAGATGAATTCTGATTGATGATGACGAACAAGATTCATATTTTTCAATCTTGAATGTGAAAAGAACTTGCACGTCTCTTGACGAAAACTGTTCGTCTCCTTGATTTTGGATGATAAAAGAATTTCATGTGTCCATTGTCGTAACGAAGGGTCAAACCTTTAATGTTAAACACACGGAGAAGTTTCCGTGTTCATTGACGAAAACTATTTGTCTTAGATACAAACAAAATTCCTGCGTTCTTTGATCTTGAATGTAGAAGGGAACTTCTGTGTTTATTGATGAGATGAAGGGTTGATCCCTTAATCTTAGACACAGAAAGAAGTTTTGCGTTCATAGTGATCCAACGCGGGTCTAGACTACTGCCTAGACCACTACGTTTGCATTCACCTATTTTATTGACTTTGTTTTTTATTTGTCTGCCAGGTGGGGCTCCTGCTGCTGCTCCCCTTATTATTTCAGAGGATGCTCCTTTGATCACCCCCCTCGCTACAATCCTTCATGGTGAGGTTTTTACTCCACTCCCCGAGAGTGTGGACTTCCTCACGAAGCTTCTGGAGAACATGGTGAGGCAAGCATACCTCATCTCTGAGCAGGGGTGGGCCCTATTTTCAGAATTTCAGAGCTCGTTCATGGATGTGATGCACTCGCTTAAACGTATCAACCGCAGCTGGGCTTTTCACTGTGCCGAGAAGATTTACTTCTTCTCATGCACTGTGGAAACCTTGGAGAAATTGCAGAGTGCTGACTTGAAGCCCGAGATAGAGGAGGCTCTTCAAGCCTTGCGATCAGGAGCTGGTACTGATGCTACCACTGCTAAAGAATTGAGGGGGAGGGCTGAAGTAGAAGTCCGAGCCAAGCATTCTGCGCGTATATCCCAGGCTAAAGCCCGCCTCGCATCTTTTTCTCTTTGAAGAAGTCCGAGCCAAGCATTCTGCGCGTATATCCCAGGCTAAAGCCCGCCTCGCATCTTTTTCTCTTTGAAGGCTTTTATAATGCTTTTTGGCTTCCTCGCATCTTTTTCTCTTTGAAGGCTTTTATAATGCTTTTTGGCTTGTAATAACTTTTGATATTTTCGTAACAATTATTACTCTTACCTATGATGAACTGTGGACATCTCTTGAAATGATATAGTCTCTTTTGTGGTATGGGAATTTCTGAAAATTATTCCCTTGTGTTTGAATGATTTGAACGCAGGCTTATCAAAAACGCATGGCCTTATCTTTGCGTCCAAACAGGTTTGAACGCAACTCTGAGATTTGAGTTGTAGTTATAAGACTTGCGTTCAGAGAGATCTGATGCATTCCAATTTGTTGAGGATCCCCTTTGCTGTAGTTAGGGTAACCTCTGGAAGTTTCTTCGTTATAGTTGAAATTCTGTGTTTGAATGTACCCAACGTGGGTCTGCCCCTTTATAGGAACCAAGAATGCAGGGTTGAAACTTGCGTTCGAGAGACTTGAAACATAATTATAGAACTTGCGTTCGGGGAAGCTAGACGCTCTTTCTTCCAACCTTGAGTACGCATCTTAGGTCGCTAAGACTTTTCCACTAAACCAAATCAATCCAACAACTTAGGAAATTTTCTTTATTATAATATTTCTCGACAACTTAAGTCGTCAGAGGTGTAATGTTAACTTGACGACATACAAAGTAGGAGACCAATCCGTTCAAACAAATATTTAATAAGCAACCCCCAGCTAAGCTCAAGAGACTTGCAACTTACAGGTAATATTTCTTAAGAAATTTCCCATTAATTGGCATCATAAGTCTGTCGCCTTTTTTATTGATGAGACGGTAAGCTCCGTTGGAATAGACTGTCTCTACCACAAAAGGTCCTTCCCATTTGGGATTAAACTTCCCTTTGGTTTTATGGGTCATCACAGGTCCTTCCCATTTGGGATTAAACTTCCCTTTGGTTTTATGGGTCATCACCATAGGTCGTCGATTAGCTAAAACCAAATCACCTTTCTTGAAAATCCGTTCCTTAACTTTTTTATTGTAGGCTTTAGAAATACGGGCTTGATATAGTTCGATCTGTTGCTGAGCTTGAAGTCGCTTGTCGTCTAAAGCTTCGAGTTCCTGCAAACGTCATTGGTGTTTCTCTTCCTCTGTCAGTCCGGTTGTAATAGCGATTCTTAAGGAAGGGATTTGGATTTCTAATGGCAATACGACCTCACAGCCATATACTAAAGAGAATGGTGTAGCTCTTGTAGGGGTCCTCACTGTTGTGCGGTAGGCCCACAAACATTCGCCGAGTCTTTCGTCCCAATCTCGTCGGCTCTTGGAGACAAACTTTTTAAGGAGCTTCACGATAGTTTTGTTAAAAGCTTCTGCAAGACCATTCGCTGGCGGATAATATGCCGTGGATGCAACACTTTAGATGCGAAATTTATCACAGAATCTCTGAAATCCAACTCTAACAAATTGTGTTCCGTTATCGTGAACTATTCGTCTCGGGACTCCAAAGCGATAGATGACGTGATGTTTAATGAACTTGATCACATTCTTTATCTTGACTTCTTTTAGCGGGATTGCCTCTGCCCACTTGGAGAAATAGTCGGTTATGACCAAAATGAACCGGTATCCTTTGGAAGTCGGAGGAGAAATTGGTCCCACAATATCCATGCCCCACATTTCAAATGGCCAAGATGCAGATGTAGGATGAAAATTACCTAGCGCTTGGTGGATAAAGTCCCCATGAATCTGGCATTCGTGACAGCGTTTAGCATAGTCGACTGTGTCTGAGAATATTTTTGGCCAGTAATATCCAATTCGTCGAAGACGATCGCCTAATTTAGCTCCAGGCTGATGAGCTCCGCACATTCCGTCGTGAGCTTCCTTAAGGGCCTCTTTTGCTTCCTTCTGAGAGAGACATTGAAGCAAAACTCCATCATGTGATTTATGATATAGGGTTTGAGAAACTGCATCATAATAGAATTGGAGGGCTTTTCGTTTGATAGTGGCCGCTTCCTTGGGGTCATCAGGCAACATTCCATATATGACATAGTCGATGTACGGGAATCGCCAATCTCTAGCTTCAAATTCCATTGAGGTTGTACAGACTTCTCCTGTCGGTGTCTTATCGGAGCTTTCCTCCATAGGAATCTTGAAACAGTATAACTCGCGTCCTGTAATCGGGATTGTAGTTTCAGCCCCTGGAGGCAACGCTAATGAAGTTGCCAACGAGGCTAAAGCATCTGCGTAAGCATTCTGAGCTCGTGGAATGTATTCAATAAAGAAACCTTCGAACTTCTCAGCTTGCTTTAGTACTGCGACATAATACGGGATAAGATCTTCATGACGCACTTCGTATTCCCCTCGGACTTGATTAACGATGAGATGAGAGTCACCGTAAGCTTCGAGGTGCTGAATATTAAGTTCTTCGGCAAATTGCATTCCTAATAACAGAGCATTATACTTGGCTACATTATTGGTGTAGGGTTCGATTAGGGAAAATACTCTTAGGATTACGTGACCGTTCGGAGAGATTAATACTACTCCTACTCCCGCGGTGATTGCTCCATGAGGGTTTGCCCTAGATGCACCGTCGAAGAATAATTTCCACACTTGCGTAGTTTCTTGAGTAACGCAAGTTTCATCGACTTCGTCAGGCAATTCTTCATACAACTTAGATGTCCCTGGCACCGGGTGATCAGTTAAGAAATCTGCTAATGCTTGACCCTTGACCGTCTTTTGGGGCATAAATTGCATATCATATTGTGACAAGAGAATGGCCCATTTTGCGAGCCGGTAATTTAGAGAGGATGGATTTGTCATCAGAACTCTCAAGGGATTCACTTGGAGATGACGCGAATTGTTTGTCCAACTAGGTAATGTCGCATCTTTTGAACTGCGAACACCAAAGCGAGACATTCTTTTTCAACTGGATTGTATCGATGTTCGGCTCCCATCATAGTCCTGCATAGGTAATAGATGGCTTGCTCTTGACCCTGATCATTATTCTGGGCCAATAAAGCTCCAAGAGAATGTTCCATGGCTCTCACATACAACAGGAATGGCTTTCCGAATATTGGGGCTACAAGAACCGGCGGTTGAGTAAGATACTCCTTAATTTTGGGTCCAGGCCTGGCATATCTTTTGGGTGAGAGCCATGGCATTGGGGCTACAAGAACACGATGTGTGGCTACTTTTGGGTCCAGGCCTGGCATATCTTCGTAATTCCAAGCAAAGACATCTATATATACTCTCGGATGAGAGATATAAGGTCTTCTTTTTCAGATGATGATAAGTCTTTGACTATAAAGATAGGCTTAGGGTTAGATTCGTCTCCCATGTTGACCTGGATTACTTTATCTTCAGTGGGTGGTTCACGTTGTTCGAAGCACATATCCCACAAGATGTTGAGGCATTTGATCCAAGGATCGTCGGTGGATTCGATTAATTCTTCGTCACCCCCTGCGTCTTTATTTGGATGACTAGTCAAAACCATGTTCACCGTTAGACTTTTAAAGAAAGACCCAACACTGACGTCGGATTCCCAGGAAGATGTCCCGGATGAATGGTCCTGACGCAGATAATTACTGATTTCATTTTCTAAGGCTGACGGGGTTGTGACGTAGCCCACGCCTCTTCCGGTTTTTTGATAATAGTCCGGAGGTTTTCCTTCGGGGGTGAGAGACATTCAAATCGGTGTTCGCCTTCCTTTCCCGAAGTTTAAACCCTGTTTTTTATTAAAGTTATACCCCATTCGTTTCATTAAGTGTATAGAATTAGGTTCATGGTAATGAAATTGAGGAACTCCATCATCTTCTTCCGAACTTCCCCGTCGGAGTGGTGTGGGTTTAACTTTACCGAGACGGATTGGCTTTTGTCCTTTCTTTTTGGACGGAACTTTACCGAGACGGATTGGCTTTTGTCCTTTCTTTTTGGACGGGACTTCGAAGAAAGCCTTTTGTGCATCTTCTACTTCTTCATCTGAAGTAAAGGAGCCTTTTGTGCATCTTCTACTTCTTCATCTGAAGTAAAGGATGACTTAATTGGCAATGTGAGGCATGCCCCTGCACACAATGTGTGCCATGAGTTGGTACATGCATTATGATCATTGTTTGTGGGAAAATTTGTAGTAAAAGAAATAAAAGAAAATTGATTTGTATTCCTTTAATCTCAGTTACAATTGGATTTCCTGATTACAAAAGAGAAGAGAATGATCTGGATTCTCTCCTTTGTTTAAAACTGGGTTCTTCACGGTGGCGATGAGATGCCTCCCTCGAATGCTCGCGTCGAGTTTGCTTCTCGTTGACGATCCGATGTCTTGTTTCACTAGAACGTGGTCTTCTCCTCACGATTTGACGTTGTGGAGAACTCTGAACGAGTTTAAAACTCTATGAAAGAGTTGATTTAACCGAAAGTCGGTTATAAGCCAAGGATGAAGAAGATCTTGTTGCCTATCTCCAAAGCTCCAACCGAAGGATGAATGATCCTCTTTTCGCTGCCAAGAAGTTCTAACCGACCGACTCTGAACTGAATTGATTTTCAGTTATTTATAGGGGATTAAGGGGTGTAACCACCTTCTTAATTCGCTCCTAAGTGGGGCTAATGGGATGTAACCGCACCTTAAATCACTCCTGAGTGGAGTTGTGATCCCCTCAGATCGTGGGAAACGGTTTTGGAACCGTTCAGCTCGTGTTTGAACGAGTCAAACGCAAGCCCGCGTTCTGGCATGAATTCTGTGTCCAAACGCAATGCCTAAAATCTTGAACGCAGCATCTGGAAGCTCGGACTCAGCGTTTGGAAGCTCATTTACAGCGATTTAAGAGCTGCGTTTGGCAGCGGATCTGAGCTGCGTTTACAGCAATTTGGAAGTTGCGTTTGTACGATTTAAGAGCTGCGTTTGGCAGCGGATCTGAGCTGCGTTTGGAGCTGGATGTGACCTGTGTTTACAGCGTTTGAAGGCTATGTTTACAGGGATTTGGAAGCTGCATTGGCGGCCGAATCTGAGCTGCGTTTGCAGCTTTTGGAGCTACGTTTGCAACTTTTGGAGCTGCATTTGAGCTGCGTTCATGGCTATGAACGCGGCGCATCTTGACGCTGGTACGCGGGGAGGACTTCCACGTCTTGATTTGAAGAAACCGTCGATTTGTAGTCTCTTTCTATCGAAGTTTTGCAAAGATCGTTATTTTGTAATCTTTACTTTAGCTCTCTGATATGTGAGAGTCGTCAGATTATAACTCCCGATGTTGATTGTGGAGGCTGTTGATTAGAGCTTTCATCAATTATTGTGAAGGTCGTCAGATTATAATCTTCATCGATCCACGTGAAAGTCTTCAAATTGTAGCATTCTGGAAGTCGTCAGATTGTAACTTCCATCATCGGTGTTTGATGGGGATCAGCTATCTATTGTGATTTTTAGACAGCCTACAGAACCCCCTCCAAAGTTTTCGAAAGTTCGCGATTGACTGGGACGAATTTTCGGAATACTTTGGATCTCAACTCTGATCTTGGAGCTGTTGATTCCTTATGGTAAAGGATTTGTTCTCTGCACTTGCTTCGAAGGCATCATGGTTGAAGGGATTTGCCACGTAGGACCTGTGTGAAGGTATGCGCCATAATCCCGTTTCTGGAATGTAGGGGTGAACCCTGCATTTTGAACTTGAGATGCGGGTCTCACATTTGCATGTTGAATTTGGAACACGGGTGTGGACCTCGGCGTTCGGTTTTTGCATCACGGGTCTGACCTCAACGTTTTGACTTAAGACATGGAAGTGGATTCCGTGCATTTTTGACTAAGTCTTTGAGACTTGTCTTTGGCTCATCTGTTTTAAGTCTCGGCTCACATCCATTAAGCTGATGGACCTGCAAACGTGCATAGGATTTTTGGCAAACCCTCAGCCATCAACGGATTTGATAAGCCTTTACCGACTACCGTTTGAGTCGGGCTAGCATGTGGATTGTCTAAGTCCGTTCCACATGTAACGTTGTGCTAATAGAATGAACCCTCTTAGACTTGATGCTATGATTTTGAATACATAGACTTTGTCATTTTCACGGGAAACGACTAACCGGCAACGCATGTTAGGCGTAGGCTTATCTCCAATTAGGGATCGAGATAAAGTTCCCCATGCGTAAAAGGCATGGATTTTGGTGCTACGATGTTGAATACGTAGACTTTGTCGTTATTTCTTCCTGTGTTACTTGAAACACTGAAAGAAAGTTGGAAGCGCCAGAGGTGTAATATTAACTTGGCATGAATTTTCACTTAGAGTGAAATTCAGAAATTTTCTTTATTATCACTAGGATAATTCCAGAAAATATTTAATCCGTTGGGGATTTTATAATGACAACTTGCTATTCTTATTGAAAAAGGATTAACAAGTTCATTGGGGGGTTTGACTGTTAGAGGTGTGATGTTAACTTAACAGTATTTTTATGGACCTATCGCTCCGTTGATGAAAGTCGATAAGTGGAAAGTGTTGCGATCGGAGCAACTTTGAGGACCTATCGCTCTATTGACGAGAGTCGATAAGTTGATTTTGTCAGAGGTGTTTGATATTAACGTGACAAGATTGTGTTGCGATTGGAGTAACTTTGTGGACTTATCATCCTATTGATGAGGATTGATAAGTGGGTTTTGTCAGAGGTTTAATGTTAACGTGACAGGATTTGTATTGCGATTGGAGAAACTTTGTGAACTTATCATCCTATCGACGAGGATTGATAAGTAGGTTTTGTCAGAGGTATGATGTTAACGTGACAAGATTGTGTTGCGATAAGAGCAACTTTGTGGACTTATCATCCTATTGACGAGGATTGATAAGTAGGTTTTGTCAGAGGTATGATGTTAACGTGACAAGATTGTGTTGCGATAGTAGCAACTTTGTGGACCCATCATCCTATTGAAGAGGATTGATAAGTTGATTTGTCAGAGGTTTAGTGTTAACGTGACAGGATTTGTGTACTTGTGATTTGAACAAGATTTTGGGGACTAGCGTCTCGCTGGGGAGAATTGCTAAATGAGTTTATCATCAGAAGCGATGAATTTTGATACTAAGTTTTTAAAGACTTAGTATCTTGCTAGGGAAGATTACGATTTGAGCAATTTTGAGGATTGTTAACGTGACAAATTGGGAGTGATGCAAGCTGCATTCATACTCTGTGGGGTGATGATCATCAGAAGTGTAATGTTAACTTGACGATGTGAAAGATTTATTACTCTTAATCCAATGGATTCCAAGTAACCAACCCCCAGTCTTGATTAAGACTTAGCAGGGGAATAAAAAAGGTAGACAAGGCACATCACCTAGTGGGGCACTATCCATGAAGTCGGAATAGAGGCACATTACCTGGTAGATCATTATCTGATGAGTTTGACTATCAGAGGTAACTGTTAACGTGATAGTTTTGTGGACCCGTCATCCTACCATCCTACTTGAAGAGGATTAGTGGGAGAATTTGGAGGCAAAGGACTATCAGAGGTGACGGTTAACGTGATAGTTTTGGTGGACCCACCATCCTACTTGAAGAGGATTGGTGGGAGAATTTGGAGGAAAAGGACTATCAGAGGTGACGGTTAACGTGATAGTTTTGGTGGACCTACCATCCTACTGAAGAGGATTGGTTTCAGTGGTCGTGGTATCTTCTTCTTCTGACTGAGAAGATTGGGCTTGGTTCGATTGCTCAGGTTGATCATGCATACTTTGTTCTTCAGCTTTGATCCTGGCAATAATCTTTTAAGCCTGTTCGCCTTGAGAGATTAGTTGTCTCCAAGAACGGCATTCTGCAACCCCGATTCTGGCTAGAAGGTCGGTCTGCAAGTTGTGTCGACAAGTCTCTACTAAAGTAGACTGTGTCATACCTGACGAACACCGGAGAGTCATGGTTTGGAACCTCTTGACGAAGGCTTTGACGGACTCTCTCTTCTTCTGCTTAGTGGCGAGAAGGGTATGGATGGAGACTTCTGTATCCTCTTCAAAGAATCTCGACATGAAGAGTCTCTCTAGATCCGCCCATTTTTGAATACTTCCCGCAGGTAGTTTCCTGAATCATTCAAAGGAAACTCCCTTGAGGGTGCCAATGAACAATCGAGTCAGTATGGCGTCGTTTGATATCACATTCCCAGTCTGTGACTTGAAATGATAGATATGTTGGTTCGGTGATCCCGTGCCGTCAAAAGTTTGTAGCGTCGGGACTTCAAATTTTGGAGGATAAGAGGCTGTATCCCATTCGACAGGATAGGGTCTGATAACTCCCTCGTCTTGGAGCTTGCTTCTGTTAGCAATGATATTGAGGCGGGCTTCCAATTCTTCCATTTTGGCAGATTGGAGACTCTGCTCGTTCTCAGTCTCTCTTCCTTCATCAGAGGAAGATTCTAGGTTGTGGTCTTCTTGGTCAGAAGCCGTGTCATCAACCACTTTTCCCTTCCCTTTGCTTGTGTGAGGTCGGGATGAAGACGTTTTTCCTCTCCGGGAGGATTCTTGCCTAAACGGCGAATATGTCTCCTGAGATTTGGCCTTGTCTGCGATGAATTGAGTCAACAGGGCCATGAGTTCATTAATGGCCTCCTGCTGAGATTTGAGCATGGCCTCCTGCTCAGCAATTCTCCTTACCAGGTCTTCGTGGTTTCCCGTCATATAGGCGGAGCTCTCATGTTCAACAAAAGAGCTTGATGATTGGGACTCCCCGCCGATAGTTGATAGAGGGAATGGTTCCTGTTCGCGTCCGAGTGCGTTGGTAGACTCCTTCAAACTCGTTAGCGATTTCTCTGACGGTCGGTGAACGACTTGTCTCAGAGTTATCGGAACTAGGACCTGAGGCTTTCCCTCTGCTGATCACATTGATAGTGACCCCAGGATATTCGGTCTTTGGAGACTTCTTCATGTGAGAACGTCGTCGTTGGTTGGGCAAAACAACATTCGTAAATTGGTCGAACACCAACAGTTTGGCTGCATATGAGCAGCATTGACATCCCGAGAGGACCGTAGGAATCAGTCGTTCACATTGGAATGAACGAATGACTTGTTGCATCGGTCTTTCTCTCAATATGAACTCTTTCAAATCTGTTGTGAAGATTCGAGGAGAATTACTCACTGATTGTGAGGTTTGAATTGGAACCCCCAGTCCACGATTGGACAGGACTGGTTCTTAGTGAACATGGATCTGGTTGAGATACTTTGAATCCATGGACTTTTTATATCCGCCCCTCAATCTAGTTGCGCTATGTTTGGGCTCATGGATGCGAGGCTTGCGTTCTGAAGCAGAAACGCAGAGCACATGGTTGCGTTTAGGCTCACAAACACGAAGCTCATGTTGACTTGAGGATCGACATTCTCGGAGATGTGCTCGTCGTAAGGATCTCCTCCTCCGTCGATCGGCATTTTTCTTAGCCTGCTTCAAGGCCTTTGCCACCTCAATGGGCATCTTTCGACCCGATACCTGTCGTCTTGGCGCGGGTTTGGCTGAAGCTGAGCCCACTCTATCGAGGGAGGGGCTGTCTGAGCAGTCTTCCTTAGGCGGTTCGACTACAATTGGAGCAGTTGGAGCTTTAGTCTCTTTGGAGACTTTGTGGATCTTGCGCATAGCCTTGGGGCTAAGGGATCCGGAGGAGAGGGCCTCCTCAAACTTGGCTTGATCAAACTCTACCATGAGAGTTTCGACGGTTGTTCCAGTGAGATGAACATCGGAATGCGCCACCACTTCTTCGTCAGAGAAGATCGTCCCCAGCGGAGTCGCCATCTTTTGTTTGTGGGAAAATTTGCAGTAAAAGAAATAAAAGAAAATTGATTTGTATTCCTTTAATCTCAGTTACAATTGGATTTCCTGATTACAAAAGGGAAGAGAATGATCTGGATTCTCTCCTTTGTTTAAAACTGGGTTCTTCACGGTGGCGATGAGATGCCTCCCTTGAATGCTCGCGTCGAGTTTGCTTCTCGTTGACGATCCGATGTCTTGTTTCACTGGAACGTGGTCTGTTGGCCTTCTTGTTTTGATGATGTTTAACAAACAATTTACCACTAATGTTGTTTGTCTAGTATTTGTGTTTTCGTATTTATTGTAGACAAACAACGTAGTTGGAGGATGGATGAAATAGAGCTTCAACGATGATATTCAAAGAAGGTTGGCGGAATGTCGGATTGAAGCCTATACTACAATTCAAGTTAAAGATCAAGTTCAAGCTTCATCCGCAACGTGTACCAAGTCAAGCTAAATTGAAGATCAAGATTGCTTGGGTAATGTAGTTTAGGTTTTATATTATGTGTGTTAAATACGTTAAGCTCAATTATCTATACACACACATTTTATTGGTTTCCTTGTATATATATGTAGTCACATATATATACAACACAAGTTTTAGTTTTCATGTTTATAAATATGAAATTACATGTTTCATATTTATTATTGTGATTTGGTTTATCTACATAGATATGAAACAAATATATTTTCATATACATACTCATAGGTTTCATTTTCTATTGTATTTGTGAAAATATTGTATTCTTAGTTTGTAGACTTTAATATCAGTTTATACATGTTTTACTAAGTCTACAAAAACATTTCACCAAGTTTCAAAAGTTGGTTTATGTCAAAACATCAAGATTCAAGTATCTCATATTTTCATGTTTTGGACTAGTTTGTAAAATGATGATATTTTTCATTTGGGAAGTCCTTTTTGATAACCAGTCATTGTAGCATGTTTATTATCATGTCTACAATCATTCCCCAAAGTTTTACATTTTTTGGAATTTATTTGATATTTTTAAACAGTGTTTTAAAATCAGATAAATAATTTTTCAGACCTGTCATATCTGTTTTCGGTCGACCGCACCGGTCGACCGAACCTGAGGTCAGAAGTTCACTGGGCGACAGAAGCCTGTCGGTCGACCGGTACGGTCGACCGATGAAAATTTTCGGTCGACCGACGAATTTTCCGGTCGACCGATGAGTGTTTTTTCAGCTTCCAACGGCTAGTTTTCTGACCGTTGCTTGGGGCTGTTTTGTCTTTTGGCTTGGGGTTTTAGGCTGAGGTTTTGGAGACTATATATACCCCATTGCTGATGTCTTTTCAGAAAAACCAAGAGAGTTTTTAATCAAGTTTAATAAAGTTTTTAACAAGGGTTTTAGTTTGGTTTAAGTGTGTTTAAAAAGCTTTTAAGCAAATCGAGAGTTTGTTTTGGTGAATCAAATTCCACAAGAGCTTGAGGAGATTATCTATTGAAGTTTGAGCTTCCAACTATCATCCCTCCATCTCTTGTTATCAAATTGAGAAGTTTTCTAAACTCAAACTCTAGCTTTACATTTATATACTTGATTGATTATCATTGTTCTTAAGCTAGATTTCATACTTGAGTTTAGTTGATTTGATCTTATTTACTCATTGTTACACACACACCCACATTGAGCTTATTGTATCTTTCATACATAGTATAGTTGGGTGGTGAGAGATTGTAACTTTGAGTTGTGCTTTCATTGTGTTCTCATCTATTGTAGAGAACAAATTTATATTTGTTACATTGTGAGTGTTGTAAGGTTTTCGGTGAGCTAGAAACCGAGTGTGGCGTTGAAAACCGATACTGTGAGGTGTAGACGTTGTTCGGGTGAACTTAGAAAACCCGGTTGTGATAGTGGAATTCTCCCTGGGAGTGGGGAGCGGAGACGTAGGACGGAAGGTCCGAACTCCGTGATCATATAGTGTGTTTGAGTGTGCTTTGGCGTTCATTTATATTCATGCTCATATCTTATATCGCCATTGTCATTTACTCTTAGTTCATATTATCCACTATCTTGTTTATCTTGTTTATATTCATATCACCCTTAGTTTTATATCCTTGCATATAACTCATAGTATATCTCATTGCTAGGATATATCCCTTGTTCATATTGTTTATCCTAGCTCACATATATTATTGTAATTCATACTTGCTAGGATAACTCATTAATTAATTTTAATTGGTATTTAAATCGGATTAGATTAGCATAAGACCCTAATCACCCCCCTCTAGGGTTCTAACAGTAGTGAGGTAACATAATCTCCTCCACTCATTTAAATAGTTGCATATCCCCATGTACTCCTCAACCCATGTGAATGTGGTCTTCTATTTGAATGAGTGAATGGGATTATGTTACCTCACTACAAGAAGATATTGTTGCCGATCTCCAAAGCTCTAACCGAAGGATGAAGGATCCTCTTTTCGCTGCCAAGAAGTTCCAACCGACCGACTCTGAACTGAATTGATTTTCAGTTATTTATAGGGGATTAAGGGGTGTAACCACCTCCTTAATTCGCTCCTAAGTGGGGCTAATGGGATGTAACCGCCCCTTAAATCACTCCTGAGTGGAGTTGTGATCCCCTCAGATCGTGAGAAACAGTTTTGAAACTGTTCAGCTTGTGTTTGAACGAGTCCATGAATTCTGTGTCCAAACGCAATGCCTAAAAGCTTGAACGCAGCATCTGGAAGCTCGGACGCAGCGTTTGGAAGCTCATTTGCAGCGATTTAAGAGCTGCGTTTGGCAGCGGATCTGAGCTGCGTTTACAGCAATTTGGAAGCTGCGTTTGTACGATTTAAGAACTACGTTTGGCAGCGGATCTGAGCTGCGTTTGGAGCTGGATCTGACATGCGTTTACAGCGTTTGAAGGCTGCGTTTATAGCGATTTGGAAGTTGCGTTGGCGGCCGAATCTGAGCTGCGTTTGTAGCTTTTGGAGCTGCGTTTGCAACTTTTGGAGCTGCATTTGAGCTGCGTTCGTGGCTATGAATGCGGCGCATCTTGACGCTGGTACGCGGGGAGGACTTCCACGTCTTGATTTGAAGAAACCGTTGATTTGTAGTCTCTTTCTATCGAAGTTTTGCAAAGATCGTCATTTTGTAATCTTTACTTTAGCTCTCTGATATGTGAGAGTCGTCAGATTGTAACTCCCGATGTTGATTGTGGAGGCTGTTGATTAGAGCTTTTATCAATTGTTATGAAGGTCGTCAGATTGTAACCTTCATCGATCCACGTGAAAGTCTTCAAATTGTAGCCTTCTGGAAGTTGTCAGATTGTAACTTCCATCATCGGTATTTGATGGGGATCAGCTATCTATTGTGATTTTTAGATAGCCTACAATCATTCTCTATTGGTCCAACTTTAAAAGATTCATCAGACAAGTACGCCAAAATAAAATATTCATTAATGCACCACTCGCCCTCACTCGGTATATTATTATTGTTCTCGACTGGACCAATTACATTAAAATTAATGCACCACTCGCCCTCACTCGGTATATTATTATTGTTCTCGACTGGACCAATTACATTAAAGTTCAACTCCCATGGACAATTCCCTTCCGGGTCTGGACCAATTACATTAAAGTTCAACTCCCATGGACAATTCCCTTCCGGGTCTGGTTCGACGTCTGCCTCACTATCACTGTCAATATCTTCTTTCTCTTATGATTCTGAGTAGAAGACCGAATCTGTATGGAAGTTTCCCACTCCTCTGAAAGGGTATTTCTCCGCAATCAGCGTGCGAACTTCGTCTTCATCATTGACATACTTCATGACTTGATGTAGGGTGGATAGGACAATGCGTGCATGAATCCATGGTCGTCCTAATAACAGATTGTAGGACGTGTCCGCATCTATGATGTAACAGTCACTTCGGATCTGAGATCTCCGATCTGACATCTGAGTTTGATCTTTCCTAGGGGCCGAGTGCTGTTAGCATTGAATCCGAAGATGGTAGTTTGGGTAGCACTTAACCGATGTATGGGAATCCCTAAAACCTGCATAACTCTGTATGACATGATGCTAAGTGCCGAGCCTGGGTCGACCTGAACACGGCTGATTTCTGATGACCCGATGTATCCTGTGTAGTACAGGGGTCTATCATGTTTATGTTTCACTTGCATATTTTCCTGAGTGAATGATATGCAGGGTAGGCTTCTGGCTACTTGTATACATTGCAGGCAGGACTGATCTTCAGATGCTTCAGGAATTAGAGTAACTTGAGTGATGAAGCTCTCCGTATTCTTCAAAGCTTCAATTAGAGCTTCTCTGGTGGTTTTGGACAACTTCAAGAGCTCATATAGGGTGATCCTAGCAGGTATGTTGGCTAACTGCGCCATTACATTAAATTGGTAAGGGGCGCTCGTTTCGCCAAGATCTTGGTGAATATTTTTGTTGAACCAGTGCTCTTTTTGTTTCCCTTTATCGGCCGGCTTTTTTGGTAAAGAACCCCCAGTGTCTTGGGGCTGTTCTTCGGCTTCTTGAGCATTCTGGTCATAGTTTCTCAAATAAGCTTTCCCTGACCGAGTACCGGGGTTGCCTTCTGGGTACGCCGCTAGGACGATTCTCTTTTCCCTGACCGAGTACCGGGGTTGCCTTCTGGGTACGCCGCTAGGACGATTCTCTCTTCTTCTAAGTCAGTGAGAGGTTTGAAATGGTCATTATTCTCACTAACGGTGGGGCTAATCATGTTGGATGACTTAGCCTTGCCTCTTTTCTGCCTGAGCGAAGTGTTCGTCCAATGCTGATCTTCAATTAGGTCGGGATGGACCCACATGATCTCTTCTTTTGGGATAATGAGAGGGACCAATCCCCTATCTTTCTGACTATACAAGTTAGTGTTTTTAAGGTGCATTTCTCCTTTATGAATGGGGATAACACCATCTGCGGCTGCTACCGGAGGGAAGTCACCGAATTAGACCGCTATCATATTAGTGGATATGGTCTTTTGCTTAGGTTTCAAGGTGAGCACATTAGCATTCACCAAATTTTACAAGATGTCTTTGAACACATAACATTTTCTGGTAGGATGTCCCAAGAACCTATGATAGCGACAGTAATTAGGGTCATCTACCTTTCCTGCTTCATCTGGTTTTCTGATTTCGGGGAGCTGCAATTTATTGTTCTTCCGAAGTAGTTGGAATAGAGTGTCCACATGCTCTTCTTTGAACGAGTACTGCTTCATCGCTCTTTGCTGGTTTGGTGCTTTGCCTTGTTTCCCTGATGGCGTGTGTGCATCGGTATCGGCAACTAACGTCTCCTTTTTTTGGAGCGTGGCGCATTGTTTTGGTTGCATTGCTGTTGTGGCTTGGGTTGAGTAACTTCTTCAGCCTTGACCCGAGCGACAATCTCTTCAGCTTGCTCTCCTTGCGAAACTAATTGTCTCCAGGAGCGACATTCTGCTACTCCTATCTGGGCGAGGAGCTGAGTCAGTAAGTTGTGACTGCAAGTTTCAACTAAGGTTGATTGGGCCATACCTGAAAGGCATCGCAACGCCATGCTGCGGAATCTCTCCACATATGTCTTGATGGATTCTTCCTTCTTCTGCTTAGTGGCGAGAAGAGTCGGGACCGAAACTTCCGTATCGTCCTCAAAGAACCTGGCCAAAAAAAGCCTTTCTAAATCTACACATTTCTGAATAGATCCAGCGGGCAGTTTCATAAACCATTTAAAGGCAACTCCCTTAAGAGTACCGATGAACAAACGGGTTAGGATGGCGTCGTTGGCTACCACATCTCCGGTCTGTGACTTGAAGTAGTAGATATGTTGGTTCGGCGACCCTGTACCATCGAAAGGTTGTAGAGTTGGGGCCTTAAACTTCGACGAATAGGGAGCTGTATCCCATTCTACAGGGTAAGGCCGTATCACTCCTTCCTCGCGAAGCTCGCTTCTGTTGGCTATTGCGTTAAGGCGGGCTTCTAGCTCATCCACTTTAGTTGATTGAGGATTCTGTTCTCTCTCCGCCTCCTTCTCGTTTTCGGAAGAAGACTCCAAGTTGTGAGTTTCTTGTTCCAAATTTTCAAGTACTTTCTAATTCCCTTTGGAGGTCATCCTCCGGGAAGATTCAGGTTTTTGGTCTTTTTCCGTGAGGAGTTGGGCCAGCATATCCTTCATTTGGAGAAGGATCTCTTGTTGTGCATGGAGCATAACATGGTGTTCGTTGACTATTTTAGCTAAATCCTCGGGGTCTCCTGTCATGTAAATAGAGACTTCCCGTGCCACGACGGAGCTTGAAGATTGGGATCCGACGATTGCCGAGTGTTCATCATCAGAAGTAATGCCTTTGGCCAGCTTTCTATAGTCAACTAAACGGATAGCTCATGTCCGCGTCCGGGTGTGTCGATATACTCCTTCGAACTCGTCACAAATTTCCCGAACGGTCGGGGAATGGCTTCTTTCTGATTCATCAGAATTGGGAGTAGCAGCTTTCCCCCTGCCAATCACATTAATAGTGACTTGAGGATATTCAGCTATAGAACTCTTCTTCTTCTGATGACGTTGTCGCTTGGTAGGTCTTGCGATGTCAGACAGTCTATCGAATACCGACCTGCGAGGCTCAGGTGTACAACAGTGGCATTCGGAAAGGACTGTTGAAATAAGCCGCTCACAGTGACATGAATGAGCTGCTCGTTGCATTGGTTTTTTTCTAGAGAGTAATTCTCGCAGTTCAGGGATTTGAGAGTAATTCTTCATCGGAAATAAGACCCTCTGTCTTTGAGGAGGCGAGAATTGTTCTTGTTGGACATGAATCTTAAGCCCGTGTTGACTCCTTTGTACTTGGCGGACCACATCGTGTTCTGAAACGCAAGGGTCGCGTTGTGATTTATAAACACCAGGCTTTGGCCTGCGTTTAGTTAATGAAACAGACCCCTTAGGATCATGTTTTTTTTGTACGCACCCATGGGGTGCGTTTTTATCAGTACTATTCTTTGGATGGATAACGCACCACTGAGGATTGCGTTTGAGCTGTATCACTCGAGGCTCGTAGTTAGGCTCATTGCCATGAAGTATGCGTTCTGGAGTAGGAATGCAGTCTTCAAGAACGCGATCCTCGCGTTGAACCAGGGATCGATTTTCCCGAAGATGCGCTCGTCGGATGGATCTTCTCCACCTTCGAGCGGCGTTCTTCTTGGCTTGTTTCAAAGTCTTGGAAGTAGCGTCGCCAGCATTAGTTGGGTGTTCTTCCGCCATAGGTCTCTTACCACCTATTGTACACCGTGTCAATACGGGCGTAGAGTCTTCAACCAGCAGAGCTAGTTTAAGTTCCTGGCCGAAGGAGAGGGCTTTCTTCGGCTTCTCAATAACAGGTTGGATCTCTCTGGAGGCTTTTTGGATGTTGTGCTTGGCCTTGGGGCTAAGCGATCCAGAGGAAAGAGCTTCCTCGTACTTGGCTTGATCAAACTCTACAACGAGAGTTTCAACGGTTGTTCCAGCGAGATGGACATCGGATTGCGCCACCACTTCATCGTCAGAGAAGCTAGTCCCCAGCGGAGTCGCTATCTTTTGTTTGTGGAAAAAATTATAGTAAAAGAAATGAAAGAATTGTGTTTGATTTTATTCTCTCTAACTGCTTAGAAAAAGAATGTTTACAAATCTCTCAACTCTCAGTTACAATTGGATTTCCTGATTACAAAAGAGAAGAGAATGATCAAGATTCTCCCTTTTATTTAATTTTGGGTTCTTCATGGTGGCGATGGAGTGCTTTCTTCGAATGCTTACGTCGAACTTGCTCTCCGTTGACGATCTGAAAATCTCAATTCGCTGGAACAAATGACTTCGAATGCTTACGTCGAACTTGCTCTCCGTTGACGATCTGAAAATCTCAATTCGCTGGAACAAATGACTTGTCTGGTTGATAACTCTTGACGAGTTTTGTGATTCAGAATAAATAACAAACTCTAATAAGAAAAGAGTTGTTTGAACCAAAAATAATTCGGTTAATAAGCCCAGTATCGAATGTCTAGAACTCTTCAATTTGTTGAAGATCGTTTCCTCTAGATTCTCTTCTCCAAATCCGATCCTCGGATCTCTATCTCCCCCCGAACTCTGTTGAGTTTGTTGATATTTATAGGGAGATTAGGGGTGTAACCGCCCCCATAATCCGCACCCAAATGAGGGTTTAGTCGCCTCATTAATCGGTTGTAACAACCCACGTAAACCGCTCCTCAGATCGTGGGTGAGAAACGGTTTTCAAAACTGCATGGATCATGTTTGAACGGGCCAGAACCTTAACATGCGTTCTGGCATAGATTCTGTGCTTGAACGCAGCATCTGGAAGTGCGTTCTGTAGCGATTTGGAGCTGCGTTCTGCAGCGGTTTGGAGCTGCGTTCTGCAGCGGTTGGAGCTGCGTTCTGCAACGGTTTGGAGCTACGTTCTGCAGTGATTTGGGGCTGCGTTCTTCCTTTATCTTTATATATGGATGACACCAATGACCATTCGAGAAGGTCCTATTCAGGCCATTTGTGATAATTAAGGCATCTCAATAACGCTCTATCAACTGCGGGTCACGATCTCCACTAAGATCTCTTTGCATGGCTTTAATCATGCACTTCTCAGCTTGTCGAATATTTTCCCACAGTTCTCTAGATCTTCCTGCTTTTCTAAAATCATTACACTGCTCATCAGCGCCTCTAATAGTTACTAATATAATATTAGTCATGTTGTTGTCGCAGCCATCAAGATCAATCATCTCAAATATGGGGCTGTGTTGATAGCTGATGATGCAATGGTTGCGTTGCTTTGACTTTTGGAATGTAACCACTTATGTTTTGACGGTAGTGGTGAATTCTACCTCTCGATTTGAAGAAACCGTTGACTTGTAATTTCTTCATGGTCCATAAGGGCGTCCTTCGATTGAAGCTTTCTGTTGATAACAAGAAAGTCGTCTGATAGTAACTTTCATTGTTAGAGCTTGATGGGGATCATCTATCCATTGTGATTTTTAGACAGCCTACAAGTTGTAACTGTCTCGAAAATGAAAAATCAACCACGCTTCCGAGATAGTTACAACTGTCTCAGAAATAGGAGTCTCCTGACACGACTTCTTTTCGACTTCTAACTTTAGTTATTGTTCCGAATGGCTATAAATACCCCCTATGACCATTACTGACGAGGACTGAGGATTTTGGGACAAATTAAGCAGAGAGATTTGAGTAATTTGGTGAATTCTAAGCAAGAAAGAGAGTCTTCATCACGTGCAAACCTTTTGCAGAATTCTTATGATTCCTTAAGATCTAAGCTTTGACTTGATCTTAAGAAGAGTGTTTATCTTACATCGATAAGAAGATCTAAGCTTTGACTTGATCTTAAGAAGAGTGTTTATCTTACATCGATAAGATATTCACTTCCTTTTCTTACTTCTAAATGAAGCAAGAATTCCCAAGAGTGTTTATCTTACATCGATAAGATATTCACTTCCTTTTCTTACTTCTAAATGAAGCAAGAATTCCCAAATAACCTTCACGGTTCGATCTGAATCTGTGATTCGGTGGTCCACGGTCTAACGCACCCCCGGCACAGGCAAAAATCCCACGCAAGTAGCGGACGATAAACGTTCCTGTGTGTGTTTCGAAGGAGCATTGTAATTTGATTTTTTTTTGTAACGAGTAGTTTTACAAAACACGAAACTTGCTCTTCTGTATTCATTGTAATCGATAAACAATTATAATGAGTTCTACAACAAAACATGTTCCTGACGCAAACATATAACTCTTGACCTTTTGAAGAACAACATTTTTATATTGCCTTGTTTCTGGAACATTTCATGAATATTATCAACCGAAAGTCTGAATGCTCCCTTGGCTACAGAACTTATATCATAGCTTTATATCAAAGAAAATTACAGATGAGAGATATAAGAAAGAGATTATTTACAATTTCAGATTGTGATGCTACAAATAGACAACTCTGTTAATACTTCATTAAGTATTATATCTATAATTTCTATCCCAATTTCTGCTGCAATCTCCCCATTATTTTCTGATCTCCAAATTTCTCTGAAGTCCCAACTGGACTTCTTCACATCATCTGCTGCCAACTGACATGCTTGGGCCCATATATCTGAAGACCCGCCTTCTTTTTTCTCTGAACTCTTTCTCCTCTTGATTTCAACATTGTCAATCTTTAGTCCTTCTTTATTGGAGTTTCTGATGAGCTCAGCTTTATTGAGCTCGGATGAGAGCTTTCTTCTTGGTTTCTCTTCCTTTGGCTTATTTTCTTCTTCTGCATTTTTCGGAAAAAATATCATTGTGAACGGTTTGATAAATTGAAATGTACCTGAAATTGGAAAATTTGGGTCGATTACATACTCGCTGTCGATATCAGCGTTGCGATCTAAAACTGATACCGGGCTTGAGTCTTCAGAGCTGCATTCTGTTTCTAGCTTCTTAGCTGCAGAGTCTGCCCTCTTCTTCTTTGAATTTGATCTCCTTGGTTCTTCTCTTTGCTTGATAGCTTTATGAAATCTCTCGTTATTTGCTCCTAGCTGATTTTTTCTGCACAGATCCTTCTTCTGAACTGTCTTCGACTTCGAAACTTCACACTGACTCTGTCTCTTCTCCATGACACTCTCTTTGCCCTCAATTCCCTTTCTACCCTTCTTTTCTACAACTTTCACACTCTTCATGTCCTTCAATTCTCCACAATCAATCTTCGATTTCTCATCAGGAACAAAGCTAAGCACCAAGAAATCCTCGTTCTCCTTCCTCAAGAAAGTCGGCTCCTCGCGAAAAGATTGGCTAGTCCTATGGTTAGTCATCCAATTTCTCTTGCCGGACAAAAACCCATTAAACCCGTCAACAGAATTCGTCGATCTGCTCCTCGAAATGCTCTCCGTAGGAGTGTAAGGATGCACCGGCATCGTATCCAAGCCCATTAGCCTCGCAACCAAGCACGGGCTCTGTGGCGGTTTCTTCTGCTCTTCTTTAACATCAGCATCAAAACTTTCAACATACAATGACGAGTGTCGGAAATTTTTGCAGCGGAGTCGACGGAGGAGGCCTGAGAGGCAACCTGAAGTAGCTTCATTCGAGCTCAGATCAAAAGGAGAGGAGGAAGAGGAGATCTTCATTGAGAGAGGGGTAAAAAGTGGTGATGGGTTTTGAGTTTGAGGTTATGTTATGATGGGAAGTGGTTAATTTTGAAAGAGGAGAGTAGGGAAGTAGAGAGAGAGAGAGAGAGAGGAGTGGTTGGAAAAGGAGCGGGTCTTGAGTTTTGAATGAAGAGGGAGGCAAAAAGGTAGGTGATGTGATTTTCATGGGCGTTTATTATGTGAACATAACGAGCGTGGAGACCCTGAAGAGAATTATGGGCCCAGTTACCACTTTGTAGTCTACGGTTTCATATTTGAAGTTGGGCAAAAGAGGGCACCAATTCCGGATGCTGAGGATAAAGTTGGCCTGAGGAAGATGCTTTTATTGGGATCTATGTCTTTTGAACTTTCATATTGTAGGATAATTCTAGCTTTCCAAAACTTACATGTCTGTGTACATAATACTCGATGCATTTGGTTTATATATTGATGGTGCATCAAAGAGATATCAGCCTTAGTCTTGATATTATTCGGCTGATTTTCAAGTCATGTGATTGAAGAGTTGATGGTGCACCGCTGGCCCCAGATGCGTCATACTCTACATACTGATATCATCCTAAGGACGTACTCATATTATCCTAAGGATAATTAATCCGTCCTCAAATGTGTTCGAAATAGATCAAAGTGATTACTCTTCACATTCAGATGTTAGGTTGGAATTCTGTGGGTTCTATGTGACCCCAAATGGTTTTTTTTATATCAAAATTTTGAAGTTGTAATCAAAACTGAGAGGTATAACTCTAACATACCTGCTAATGTTTGCGTCCTTTTCATAGATCAATACTTGAGAAATTTAAGCCAAAAAACTACTTTATAGAAATTCATTTTGAATTGTTGACAGAGAGACTTAAAAGTATCTCCGGTTTACTGTTTTTCCATGCACATAAAGAGCTCGTAAGAGAGCAAAGTTGGGATCTCCGGTTGTTTCTCCAACAATCAAGTCAGTAACTGATCTTGAGTGAGAAGTATAGAGATAGAGTAATTCAAAGTAGCATGAACCCCATGCAATGCTACTCCCTTTTATAGCGGATTAGAAGGGCAAAGAGGTAACTTAGGCTCGGTCCAATTGTTGTGCGCGGCGGAAATTTCGGCAGAGTTTCTGGTGCACAATAATAGAGAAAGATCCCAATAAGAATTCCCGTCTCACCAAGGAGACAAGAATCTGAAGCGAATATCTCAACAAAGTGAGATATCGGCTCTTCCTCTCATCAGTTCTAGGACTGACTTGTCGAGGGATCCTAAAACTATTACAATAGCCACAAACACAAACACAAACAAACCAATTTTACGTGGTTCGACAAACTGCCTACGTCCACGGGGCAAGGAGGGAGGAGATCTACTAATAGAGGGAGAGATTACAACTAGGATTTACAATCACTCAATCTAAACCCTCAAATAGGCTCCTTGCTTTTCTTCTCAAGAAAAGGTCAGCCTTCAAATACTTTTTTTTTCTCTTAATAGCCTAATTCTCTGCCTTTTGCGCTGAAGTCAGCCGCCTGCCTTTAGTCTTCTTTCGTCCCCTCAACTTCGCATGCCACTTTAACCCTAAGGGAGATAGGGTATATATAAGTGATTCACGGGTCCAGGGAATAAACAAATCCCACTTTGTTTCGGGTGGGCCTGAGGCCACGTGAACAAACTCCTCCCCACGTGAAGACGTGTTTCCCTCTAATCGTTCACAATTCTCCACCTCGGCGAAGTTTTCTCAAAACTGAGCCGACACCAACCAAAACAAATGTCCCACTTGTTGCGTCCAAGACGCCGTAAAACAATTCACGACAACGGACTTAATCCATAACAAGTCGAGACCCAAATGAGAATACGAACACTCTCCAAATGTCGGTATCAACTCACCAAATCGATCCCACCCCCATCAAAATCAACTAATCCAAACCAGCTGCATCATAAATGACTGCCTACGTATCCTCTTGCCCAAGGAATCAAGCCTTACGTAGTTCACCCAAATGGTCGCGAACGACCTCAATCAAATAGAAGAGTTCGCAACCCTTCTCCAATATCATCAACTCTGTGGCTGATAGCACCTCCAATGGCCTCAAACACCTCCACCTGAGGTGAACCAATGACCATATCCAAACTATGACTGCCAGCTGCACTCGAATCAAAACCCAACTCATCATCTGCACCTAAATCCAAATGATCCCTAAGCTGTGTCACCTCAGCTGTAATCCCAAACAATACAGTATGATCTGGAGTAATTTTTACCCAATGTAGAGTAGCATCCATCTCCACCCGCTGCGATACATCTAAGGTCTGTCCAAAACTCTCCACCTCCTGAGAGTCAAATAGCTCCCTTATCGAAGCCTTAACCAAAGTGACACTACCAGACCTATCTTCCAATGGAGTTTTACCTCCAATCATAGAAGTTGACAACTCTTTAATAGGATAACCCAAATATATCGAAGCCTCAGTCCAGAACCTCTTCTGCAAACCATTGCTTGACAACAAACACCGATCCTCCTCCAGCAAGGCACGGTTCTCCAAATTTGTCACCCTATTTAGTTGCCCCAAGATTTCCTTTCCAACGAAGTGTCTCGAAATGTCGTGAGCTCGGCTCCAATACATAAATAGGTCCATCTTGTATCTCCCACCCAAACTAGAGTGAAGTACCTTCACCTTTCTGTCAATATCACACTTCTTCAATCTGTTAGAAACTACTAGGACTTTATCCAAATGAGATATGGTTGCAACCCAAACACGCCTAGAACAGCCACCAACAAAGAAAACCAAATTTCGATTACCTCCCAATGATGCCCCCTTGGAAAGCCCCCAAACATCCACGTGAACTCCTCCAGAACAACCCTTAACTCGGTGAATAGAGGTGTCAAACTTCACCTCGGTCTTCTTGCTCACATCAACATGTTCACTGGACTTTAAATTGCAGGTCTTTACACCCTCTTTCAATCTATGCGAGGAATCAATACTGGAATGGTCAAGCCCTAAATGCCGCAGTCTAGTCGAATCAATAAAAGTCGTCAGCTCTCTACCTGC
>NC_033800.1:12838043-12858993 GCF_001876935.1 Asparagus officinalis | reverse complement strand
GCCGAGCCACCTCGGGGTGGCTCGGTGGCCGAGCCACCTTGGGGTGGCTCGGCCATGAGCCGAGCCACCCCAAGGTGGCTAGGCACAGTGTCGGCCACCCCGAGGTGGCCGACAGTGGCCAGAGGTGGCCGACAATTCCCTTTTTGCAGCCACTGTCCTGAGAGCCTATAAATAGGCCTAGAGATGTTCATTTTCGGGGTCGAACTTTCAAGAGCCGAAACTCTGCCGGATTGAAGAGTGAACTCGGAGCTTGAAGACCAGAAGACTTGCACCATTCAGATCTGATCCTCGGCGACCATCCACGTCAGAAAAGGCAGGATCTCGAGAGGAAGAAAGAACAGATCTGAGATCTACACGAGGCTACACTCCAGATCTAAGCTTGGTCTTAGATCTCGAGATCCGAGCGATTATTCCCTTGGTGGATTAATCCCTCCCGGCTATTATTCCCTTCGTGGAATAATACCCGCATACTCGTGTAGATCCGACCGGATCTAGATCGCGCGGTGGTCCACGGATTAACCCCGGCGCAGGCAAAGAACCCACCAAAGCGAGCGACCGCAAAACAGGAGCTCGTGATTTGTTCACAGAGGAGAGTTGTAATTTTTCTTTATTTTCTTTGATTTAGTTGTAACCGGATCTATAAAAGACCGGATCTTTGTAACCCAAGATGACAATCATATCAATGAAAAAGAAAACAGTTTTCCACGCGAACAATCTGGCGACCACAGTGGGAGCCGACGATCTCGCCAACGAGATCGATGCGTCGCAGCCGCGGATTGCAATCCCGGTCGTGGAGGAGGTCGAGTACGAGTTCGACCAAGCCAAGTTCGAGGAGTACGTGTCCTCGTCCGGCTCTATCTCCCCCCGCAAGTCCAAGAAGTTCTCCTCCGGGAGAAAAGCTCGTTGGTTTGAAGCTGCTCGGGAAGCCCACGAAGCTCTCAACCCAACTGACGCCGAAGTTGCGTCAAATGAAGTTCCACCGACCTCCAATCAGGTCAACCCAACTCCCGCCAACGCCTCTACTGTTCAGGGCGTTGTGACTCTCTCAAAGAGAGCCCGCCAGAGGCGTCGTCAACGCCTCGCGCGGCAATTCGCTAAGGCGATGGAGTCTACGGACGGATTCCGCTACCACGCGGAGTTGAAGAACAGAAGAGGCAAACAGCCTCAACCACCAATGAATGGCGACTCTTCCAAGCCGCCAAAGAAAGAATGGGTCCGCGTCAAACGGAACCGTTCGACGCTCGAGGAGCGTATTCGCAAGCGCCGCGCGATGTCAGCGCAGGCACGGGCTCAAGCTCAGGAAGCCCGTAGAAAGCTGCAAAAGGAGGTGGAGAAGAAGCCACCACCAACACGACAAGTCTGGAAGCCTAAGTCTGAAGTGGCGACTCAGGCCAAAAAGCAACCAGTGCAGCCTTCTAAGGAAGGTCAAACTCCGGCGAGTCAACCAAAGTCGCCGTCAATCCCAATAACTTCTCCGGGAGATCATGCAGAGTCATCCCGCAAGAAGAAACCAATTTTGGAGCGCCTCGGTCCAATTCCTGACGTGAGAGGCAAAGCTCCAATTCACGAGCGTTTGGGCCCGATGAAGAAGCCCAGAACGACTCAACATACTGGGGGTCGCCATCACCTCCAGCATGACAAAGACCTCAAGGCAGCTGCGCGCACCAATTTGCGCATTGAAGTCCAAGATCACGCCGAAAATTCACGCCCAAAAAGGCATGTTTTGAGGCGGGTAACCTTTGAAAGCCCAAAGAAGGCAAGTCAACCTCAGATGGAAACATTATCATCTGATAATGATTGTGTTGTACCTGAGAAGGCGTGCCCGCACACGATAGGTTACTCTGACTGTCAAAATGACGAGTTGTACTATCGTGCTGGGGGTACGAATAGAACCAGGAAGAGGAGTCCCCGAGAACAGGAAATTCAATGTCCCTGTTCCAAACTCATTCGGGCGGTATTGTCTGAATGCAATTGCATTAAGGCGGTCCCCGAAAGAGTTTCAGTTTTTGAAAGACTCAGTGCGGAGACGCCAAAACCAAGGCCTAGGCGCTTCCAACGAAGAAGAAGGGTGATTGAAGACGGAGAATTTCCGAGGGTCACCACCAATATGACCAGCAAAGGGACATCGGCACGGGATGATTTCGAGTCGATTCTGAAAGCCTCCCGGCCTAGAACCCGTCTGCAGTCCGGAACCATCGAGCGAGCAACCTATGGTAGGATTCGGACAAGACGCCCTTCAGAAGATGAAGAATCTGATGCCGGCTCCGCGGTGGCATCAGATAATACAGTATCCAGCGAGGGACAACCCCGCGAGGCCCTGATGATAAGTGCGGAACAGATGGCCAAGATGCTTGAAGACGCTTTGGCTAAGCAGAAAGAAAGTTTCAAATTTGAGATGGAGATGGCCATGCAGCAGATGAGAGAAATGCATGACCAACAGATCCAAGCATTGGCGAACCAACAAGGCGAGCAGAATCATCGTAACCCGGTTAATCTGGAAGATGAGGACACAAATGCTCGTAATACCAATGATCCTCCCGTCAACGCAGGGGGTGGTAATGAGAATGCTGGCGAAGAAACCGGCGAAAACCTGAAGATCAAGAACCTCGAGAGCAAAATCAACACATTGATCTCCGCTCAAGAGACGAAGAAAACAGGCATTCCCTGTCCATACCCAAGAGAGTGGGAATCGATCCCATATCCGGCGAAGTTTAATCTAATTAACTTCACGCCGTTTAATGGGATGGGTTCACCTACCCAGCATTTGATTTACTTCAAATCGCACTTGGGAGTTATCTCTGGCAAAGAGCCTCTGATGGTGCGGTCATTCGTCGGCACTCTTCGCGGAGCCGCCTTCGATTGGTATCGCCGCCTCAAGCCAGGCAGCGTAAATAGCTGGGACGACATGGAGACAAAATTCCTTGCCAATTTCTTCGACGACGACACCGAGGTATCTATCGGATCGTTGCTCGATGAGAAGCAGAAGGACGGGGAGTTAGTCGATACCTTCGTCAAAAGATTCCGGAACAAAGCGATGAATTGCCGGGACCCGATCACCGAGGAATTCATTCTCCAGACCTGCCATAATAATCTGTCCTTAGACGTATTGGAAGCAATGGGGACAGCACCGTCTGACACTTGGAAGGATCTGAAGGTCCGAGGGGAGCAGGCTGAGCGATTCTTTAGAAGGAAGAAGGCCGAGAGGAACCAACAGGCGACAAATGCTCCAGCACAGAATTTCAACCCAAGGGGGAAAGGTAAGGCACATGCTAATGCAGTTGATGCTAATCAAACTTTCCAATTGCAACATCAGCAACAGCCACAGTAACAAGCACCACAACAATCTCGAGGGCAATGGCAACAACGGCCTCAGAAGCAGAAGTTCACAAATCAGGAGGAAGCTGACAACACTACGGACCCAAAGTACTGTGCGTACCATAGGAGGGTCGTTCATCCCACTAAGGATTGCTTTACTCTCAAGAATAGCATTCAGACCTTGGTTGAAGCCGGCGTCATAACATTAAGGTAAGCCAATTGAGAATGGCAAGACTCCGAAAAGTATACGAGTATAAACTGCTTCTTAACACTCCGACCGGTATAAGAGTATAAACTGCTTCCTGTGACTCCGATAAGTATAAGAGTATAAACTGCTTCTCAAAACTCCAAAGAGTATACGAGTATAAACTGTTCTTATACTCCGAAAAGTATACGAGTATAAACTGCTTCTTACTACTCCGAAAAGTATACGAGTATAAACTGCTTCTTATTACGAAAAGTATACGAGTATAAACTGCTTCTTATACTCCGAAAAGTATACGAGTATAAACTGCTTCTTAATACTCCGAAAAGTATACGAGTATAAACTGCTTCTTACTACTCCGAAAAGTATACGAGTATAAACTGCTTCTTACTACTCCGAAAAGTATACGAGTATAAACTGCTTCTTATACTCCGAAAAGTATACGAGTATAAACTGCTTCTTACTACTCCGAAAAGTATACGAGTATAAACTGCTTCTTATTACTCCAATAAGGTATACGAGTATAAACTATTCCCTATTTTTGTTGAGAAGTTTCTGGAGAATATTTTTCTAAAAATATTCTTAAGAATAACTCAACAACACTGCGCCGGACAACGCGTCACAAATAAAGACTCAACGCCAGCAATCGATGGTTAGTTATACGAGCTAAAGATTGAAAATCAGGAATCGACTTCAAAGTTCAAAATTCCGACAAACGGTCAGACAATAAATGCAGCACCAGAACCCTTACAGACATTCGACAAAGCACCGAATAGCCTGAAGGATTGAAGGAATCAAGAACAGAAGCCATTCCAAGGTCCCGTTACACCGACTGAAGGTGGGGACAATCATATCCAAAGTATTCCAGACTCTTCTATAAAAGAACGAGACTGAAATACTTTGGAGGGGGTATCTGTAGGCATATAAAATTGCTTATAGGTCCCTTAGCACAGCTCGGCACAAACCGACGAACCAACGAGGCGACGAGATCGACGAATCGCACGCAAGCAACGGAATACATCCGTTCGCATTTGGAATCAAGCCAAGTGTTAAAGAGTCAACGAGTGATCCAACCAAGGACAAACTCGGACGAATCACGATCGAATCAAGATCAGTTTCGGACTCGAACTCAGAAGCGGATTTACTGCCTAATCAGGATCCAGATTTACTGCCAAATCAGGAATCGGATTTACTGCCTAATCAGGATCCAGATTTACTGCCAAATCAGGAATCAGATTTACTGCCTAATCAGGATCCAGATTTACTGCCAAATCAGGAATCAGATTTACTGCCTAATCAGGATCCAGATTTACTGCCAAATCAGGAATCAGATTTACTGCCTAATCAGGATCCAGATTTACTGCCAAATCAGGAATCAGATTTACTGCCAAATCGGGATCTAAATCAACCGAATCACGAGACCGGAAAAAACGGCAAAAACCACAACACCCAGAGGTGGCCGACAGTTGTCATTTCGCGGCCACCCAGAGGTGGCCGACAGTTGTCATTTCGCGGCCACCCAGAGGTGGCCGACAGTTGTCATTTCGCGGCCACCCAGAGGTGGCCGACAGTTGTCATTTCGCGGCCACCCAGAGGTGGCCGACAGTTGTCATTTCGCGGCCACCCAGAGGTGGCCGACAGTTGTCATTTCGCGGCCACCCAGAGGTGGCCGACAGTTGTCATTTCGCGGCCACCCAGAGGTGGCCGACAGTTGTCATTTCGCGGCCACCCAGAGGTGGCCGACAGTTGTCATTTCGCGGCCACCCAGAGGTGGCCGACAGTTGTCATTTCGCGGCCACCCAGAGGTGGCCGACAGTTGTCATTTCGCGGCCACCCAGAGGTGGCCGACAGTTGTCATTTCGCGGCCACCCAGAGGTGGCCGACAGTTGTCATTTCGCGGCCACCCAGAGGTGGCCGACAGTTGTCATTTCGCGGCCACCCAGAGGTGGCCGACAGTTGTCATTTCGCGGCCACCCAGAGGTGGCCGACAGTTGTCATTTCGCGGCCACCCAGAGGTGGCCGACAGTTGTCATTTCGCGGCCACCCAGAGGTGGCCGACAGTTGTCATTTCGCGGCCACCCAGAGGTGGCCGACAGTTGTCATTTCGCGGCCACCCAGAGGTGGCCGACAGTTGTCATTTCGCGGCCACCCAGAGGTGGCCGACAGTTGTCATTTCGCGGCCACCCAGAGGTGGCCGACAGTTGTCATTTCGCGGCCACCCAGAGGTGGCCGACAGTTGTCATTTCGCGGCCACCCAGAGGTGGCCGACAGTTGTCATTTCGCGGCCACCCAGAGGTGGCCGACAGTTGTCATTTCGCGGCCACCCAGAGGTGGCCGACAGTTGTCATTTCGCGGCCACCCAGAGGTGGCCGACAGTTGTCATTTCGCGGCCACCCAGAGGTGGCCGACAGTTGTCATTTCGCGGCCACCCAGAGGTGGCCGACAGTTGTCATTTCGCGGCCACCCAGAGGTGGCCGACAGTTGTCATTTCGCGGCCACCCAGAGGTGGCCGACAGTTGTCATTTCGCGAGTTGTAATCTTTCTTTACTTTTATTTGATTTTCATTGTAACCGGATCTTATAAAAAGACCGGATCTTTTGTAACCGATAAACTGTTGTAAAAGAGAACAATGAATTCAACAAAGAAAGACACGATTTTTCCCGCGAACAGAACATATCTTACATCATTTAACTCTCTAATATTCCCGTCAAACATTTTGATGTGAATTCTTCCTATCCCAAGGATCTGGCATGCACGGTTATCAGCCATGTACACCACACCACTATCTAGTTTCTTAAAACTGGAGAACCATTTCCTTCTAGGGCACACATGATAGGTCGCACAACTATCCAACATCCATTCAGATTCCTCCGAATAGCTATCTGTAGGACTGATAGAAAGTGAATAAATAGAAGAGTCAGAATTATTACCATCCGATACGATGTTTGCTTCTGATGATGGTTGCTTTCCTTTTCCCTTCTTCTTATTCTTCATCCATTCGTCGAGCTTTGGGCAATCTTTCTTCCAATGACCAGTCTCCTTGCACCAAACACACTGATCTTTTTCAATTATAGGATGCCCTACTCTAGACTGTGATTTCCAATTCTTTCGGTTTGGACCCTTCCCTCTTACGATCAATGCCTCCGCTACCGGCTCAACTGAAGCCTCCTTATCCTTCTTTCGAAGCTGATAATTCACAAGTGCAGCGGTGACCTCACTATACGAAAGGGTTGCCTTCCCATTAATCAAAGTAAGAACAAATGTCTTATATTCCTCATCGGGCAAGGAACTCAACAACAGCAATGCCTTGTCCTCATCTTCAATTATAACATCCACGTTCGTCAAATCCGCAAGAAGCTTTGTGTAGTGGTTCATGTGATCTCTAATGGAGGTTCCCTTCTTCAATTGGAAACGATAAAATCTCCTCTTCAAATGGAAGCGATTTTCCACACTCTTGGTCAAATACTTACTTTCGAGAATCTCCCAAATCTTCTTCGCGAAAGTGTCATTCATCACATCATATTTTAGATCTTGAGTCAAACAAGACCTAATCACACTACACGCCGTTCGATTTATCTTCTTACAAACCTTCTCTTCAATCTCATCTGGCTTGCCATATAACTCCAAGATATCCTCCAAATTCTGCGCGTTCAGCGCATCCAAAACCTCGCATCTCCATAATCCAAAGTTGTTTGTGATTTTAAACTTTTCCACATCTATATTCATAGAGTGGATATTCAAACTCTGAATGGTCTTCGCGCCAGAAGCACCACCCTCGACACCCGAAGTACCTTCTTTCCCCGACATCTTTCTCAACGCACCAACGAACGAAGAATAGATCCAAAACTGAAAAGATAGAGTCTTTTACCAAAAAATCCCACCTTTATCACCAAACAAAGCCCTAGACGAGTCTCTAAATTGATCTAGTCCTCCAAATAGCCCAAGCGTAGCCCGATCTCTGATACCACTTGTTGTGCGCGGCGGAAATTTCGGCAGAGTTTCTGGTGCACAATAATAGAGAAAGATCCCAATAAGAATTTCCGTCTTACCAAAGAGACAAGAATCTGAAGCGAATATCTCAACAAAGTGAGATATCGTCTCTTCCTCTCATCAGTTCTAGGACTGACTTGTCGAGAGATCCTAAAACTATTACAATGACCACAAACACAAACAAACTAATTTTACGTGGTTCGGCAAACTACCTACGTCCACGGGACAAGGAGGGGGGTGATCTACTAATAGAGGGAGAGATTACAATTAGGGTTTACAATCACTCAATCTAAACCCTCAAATAGGCTCCTTGCTTTTCTTCTCAAGAAAAGGCCAACCTTCAAATACTTTTTTTTTCTCTTAATAGCCTAATTCTCTGCCTTTTGCGCTGAAGTTAGCCGCCTGCCTTTAGTCTTCTTTTGTCCCCTCAACTTCGCACGCCACTTTAACCCTAAGGGAGATAGGGTATATATATAAGTGATTCACGGGTCCAGGGAATAAACAAATCCCACTTTGTTTCGGGTGGGCCTGAGGCCACGTGAACAAACTCCTCCCCACGTGAAGACGTGTTTCCCTCTAATCGTTCACACCAACTAGGCAGCTGAGTCGGCAATCATCTTTCAGGTGTCGGCCACGGAAGAGGGTGAGTCATCTGGTCATATAATGAGAAAACGACAGCAGATACTTAGCGTTGATTGGGTCCGTTGAGTCATAAAGACTATGGGGGGCTAGAGTAGTGATGATTTGTCAGAGTAGTTAATGCAAGGGCAGTCGGCTAACGAGAGCTTCGAGATAACTATCGTTTCTCTATTTGTTTGGTCAAGGGCCGACTAGCACCGTCTTTTGACTTGGCTACGCGAGTTGTCGGCTGAACAGTAGGCCGAGTAGGGGTCGATTTGGTGGGTTGGCCGACAAGTATCACATTTTGACTCGGCTACGCAAGTTGTCGGCCGATCAAGTCGGCTACTGAAATGGCTTGAGTCGTCTCGGTTAGGGATTTGTTTGATTACGTGCAGGAACACGTGTCAGCGTCTTAATGAAGATTAATACGAGATGAATTTTGGGTCATAACGATAGTTAACTTAGCAGTAGAATTGCTCTAAAGTATATAACAAAACGGAAGATTACGATTCATGTACCCAACTCTAAAAATTGGGATGTTGCATTTTTAATGCGTGACGAATGCGATTTGAAACAGGCTGCTGAGATACAATTTTAGTTCTGTTTTATCTAATCACCTTTTTAGAGTCTTTCTACTACGCGTAACTATAATCTTACATGCACAGCCTCATTATTGTTGCACATGAAGAAGCCTTTTCATACAAGCATTAGAGGACGAATGGGATCCACCAGCCTCCAAAAGTCCAGAGCGCATCAAATATGAATCTGATCCAAGCAATAAGAAACACAAACGTGTATGATTTTGGAATCTACAGTTACAAAATTCAAGAACTACAAGCTCTCGCAGTAGCAGCACTCCGTCCCGGTCTGCAAGAGACCAGCCGACGATTCTGACTTTGTTTCACAGCTTGGACTGATTTTGGAGTCAAAGGACCGACCGGCTTTTTTTGCTGATGCAGCTGCAGTTAGAGCACTGAGTGTTTCATATTAAAAGTATATATGGGACCAAACGTTGACTGCTCGGTCTCATTTTCAACACAAGGATGAGCTTATTCAGTTTTCTCGCTCATCATCACATGTCATCTGTCCCTAGATTTTTCTCATGGGTCTTTTGGATAGGGCATTGCAATAGGACGTAGCTACGATAATGTCTATTTTTATTTGTATATATATATTATTAGTGTGCACCTGTGCAAAGCATGACCTTTTCCTTTGCTACAATAATTCTTTTTAAACGTTACAGGTTTTTTGAAAAATGCTACACTAATTTTTATTAAAATGATACAGTGGTATGCTTATGCTACAGTAATAATACATAGTAATTCAATGTAGCATTTACTGTAGTATGAATAGTGAATCTTAATTAGAATCCTCCTATAAGTACAGAGGAGTAGATTTAGAACGCAAACAAAATTCTAGATTCGTCATTGTTAGATGGGACTCACAAGTTTTTTCTTTTTTGAATAAATCTATATGTTACAGGGAGTTGATTGATCACTCCTCATCTCTAAATATTATTATCAAGATGTCTGAACAAAGTTTATGTCTTTGTTATTTGTGTCTTTAAATAGCAAATGTATGCTACGCTAAAATATCAGAAGAAAAATTCTCCAAGGACCCAAAATATGAGACCAACGGGGGAGACATGTGAGATGTTCCTCTCCTATTGCATAATGAGTTGACCATCATTAATGATGATCAGCTCATTATGTAATAGGAGGGGGACACCTCACCTGTCCCCCTTATTGGTCTCATATTTTGGGTCCATGTAGCAAAGCTCATATTAGAATATCTCTCAGTTGTTGTGCGCGTCGCGGAAGCATGACAACCAAACGGACGTGCTTCGAGAACCAAATCAAACAAACGTCGAGATAAAGGCCAAACAAATCAAAACAACGGCACAAATCCAAACACAATAGTTTTACGTGGTTCGGCAATTGCCTACGTCCACGGGGCAAGAAGGGGATGTGGTTTTCACTAATAGAGAAAGGGTACAAACTGAGATTACAAATCACTCGAAGGAACAAACTAATCTCACCAACAAGCTCTTAATCTCTCCAAACAAAACCCTAAACAAATAGCTCAGAAAATACCTCTTTTCTGTGCTCTAAATATCCCCAATTTTTCTTCTCCACCCATTTTCTCTTCCAATTATTCCATATATATAGAAATCCTAAAATCATAAACATACTAGGAATTCTAAACCAAAACCAAATCAAATTAGGAATCCTAATAACCTATTACCAAAATAGATTAGGAATCCTAATAATCTCATGTTACCAAAATAGATTAGGAATTCCCTATCCAACAATTCTCCACCTCAGCGAAGTTTTCCCAAAACTGAGCCGACACCGACCAAACCAAATGCCTCACTTGTTGCGTCCAGTACGCCACGGCAATGGACTCATGACAACGGACTCCATCCACACAAGTCGAGACCCAAACGGGAGTGCGAACACTCACCCAAACATCCGTATCTACTCACCAAATCGGCTGCATCAAAACTGACTGCCTATGTATCCTCTTGCCCAAGGAATCAAGCCTTCACGTAGTTCATCCAAATGGCCTCCAAAGGCCTCAATCCACTAGAAGAGTTCGCAACCCTTCTCCAATATCACGATCAAGTCTGCGGCTGATAGCACCTCCAATGGCTCCAAACTGAACAAATCCAAACATCTCCACCTGAGATGAACCAATGGCCATATCCAGACTACATCCATCAGCTGTACTCGAATCAATCAACCTATCATCTGCATCCAAATCAACATGATTCCCAATCTGTGTCACATCAGTTGGAATCCCAAATGATGCAGTATGAGCTGGAGTTTTCTCCCAATGTGGAGTAGCATCACTTTCCACCCGCTGCGATGTCCCAAAGATCTGATCACCACTCTCTACCTGCTGAGAGTCAAACGTGACATGCCTTCTCAGAACAAAGTCAGAAGTCAATAGCTGATAATCAAACACGTCTCTGAATCCCAAATGTGCTATCGGATCAAATCTCACATCCACGATGTGACCAAGTGCTGGGTAGCCAAACATCCGACGCAACCCAAAATCTGAAGCAGCTCCACCATATCCCATATCTATACATGCAGCAGTCGGCAACCTATACATGAGACGGCCCAAACATGTCGTAGCCTGCACACCAATGCCAATGCTCGACATCAAACACCGATCCTCCTCCAGAAAGGAACAGCTGCCCAAATCTGCCATCTTGCCTTGTCGCCTCAAAGTTTCCACACCAATGAAGTGTCTCCTATTGCCGTGAGCTCGGCACCAATGCAAGAAAGGACCCCTACTAGAACTAGTACGACGGATAACCTTTCTGCCCATACACCTCCTCCAATTGTTACGGACTACTAGGGCTTCATACCAACGGGACTTGGTTGCAACCCATAAATACCTAGTACAATACCCAACATAGGAAACCAAAATACCAATTTACCTTCCAATGATGCCTCCTTGGAAGGCTCCCGAATGCCTGAATGAACACCAAATAGAAGACCCCTGAATCATGAAATAGAAGTGTCAAACTCCACCTCGGTCTCCTTGCTCATACCAACGTGCTCAAAATGACTTTAATATGTAGGTCAATGGCACTTCTCAATAATCCAATGCACCGTATCAATAAACAAATAACACAGCCTCAAATCCTTCTATCTCGACCAACTATCTCAAAGCACCAACAAACGAAGAATAGATCCAAACCGATAAAGGAGAGAATTTTACCTCCAATTGAAACCCTAACAAGAGTCTCCAAACGATCTCACCCCGCACGACGGCGATGAGATCCACAAATAGGAAAAATCTCACCTTTATCTCCAAATGAAGCCCTCGAAGAGCCTCCAAAGCGATCTACTCCTCCAAATAGCCCAAGCACCAACAAACCAATGCGGAATAAACGAAGAATAGATCCAAACAAAAAAAGATAGTCTTTACCAAAAAGATCTCACATTTCTCACCAAACGAAGCCCTAGCCGAACTTCCAAATTGATCTACTCCTCCAACCAAGATAAAACCCTAGATCTGAAATCTTGAGCTCTGATACCAATTGTTGTGCACGTCGCGGAAGCGTGACAACCAAACGGGCGTGCTTCGAGAACCAAATCAAACAAACGTCGAGATAAAGGCCAAACAAATCAAAACAACGGCACAAATCCAAACACAATAGTTTTACGTGGTTCGGCAATTGCCTACGTCCACGGGGCAAGAAGGGGATGGAATTTTTACTAATAGAGAAAGAGTACAAACTGAGATTACAAATCACTCGAATGAACAAACTAATCTCACCAACAAGCTCTTAATCTCTCCAAACAAAACCCTAAACAAATAGCTCAGAAAATACCTCTTTTCTGTGCTCCAAATATCCCCAATTTTTCTTCTCCACCCATTTTCTCTTCCAATTGTTCCATATATATAGAAATCCTAAAATCATAAACCACTACTGCAAAGGGGACTATTGGCGACGGACAAATCCGTCGCCAAAAGTCGAAATTCCGTCGCTAAATGTTTTAGCGACGGAAAAATAGAAATTCCGTCGCTAAAACACCGTCACTATATTCAGGGTAGCTAAATCAACATTTAGCGACGGTCATTCCGCCGCTAAATATCAGCGACGGATATATAGCGACGGAAAATCCGTCATTTATTTAGATTCTTTTTACGACGGAATTTTCCGTCGCTATTTAATTAATCGTCGCTATTTATTATTGGCGACGTAAAATCCGTCGCCAAATTATACTTTTTTTGGCGACGAAAAATCCGTCGCTATATTTTTTGGCGACGGAAAACCCGTCGCCAAAAGTTGTACTAGTGTATGTTGGCGTGTCCGTTTTCCGTCGCTAAAAGAGCTTTTAGCGACGGATATTCCGTCGCTAAAAGTAATCTGAAATTTTTTAAAAAATTATTTGAAAATTTGAAATTCCTGTACAATATATTTCACAGTAATAACACAATAATAACATGTACAATAAATTTACACAACACAAGCACATATAACACATATTTCATTCTCACGCATATATAACAATTATTTCACTAAAAACATAATAAATATCCCAACATTATAAATGTTATTTATACAGCACACCCATTGTTTTCAATGTTAAAACAAGTAAAATCAATCCCGATCATCATCATCCTCATCACCAACTCCACCTTGTCGAGAAGTCCCAGCCTAAAAATATAAATAAAACGTTATAGAGCAATACGTACATCATCAAAAACTGAATTTTACAGTAAAGTAACAAATTATAAAACAACAAGGCATGACATGCAAGTATAGCAATAATAGAGTATCATGGCATATTTTTACATGTTATATGATTCAGAGAGAGTATCATGGCATATTTTTATGTATTATACGCAAGCACGCACATGTTTTTAACAACGCACGCACACACTCTAACCTCACCCGCACACACGCACGCACCTTTACCTATCTCCACCAACACGCACACACGCACGCACGAGTACCCAGCTCAACCCAATCCCCACACTTCCCCCTCCCCCACCATGACCAAACCCAACATCAAGCACGCACATAACGACCACGACAATACAACACATGCAACACCACAACACAACAATAACAACACCACCACCACTACAATAACAATCCCCCACCCACGAACCAACCAAACTCCTACCCCCCACCCCCTCCCCCTCCATCATCATCACCACCACCACCACCACCACGACGAAAACACCCACCAACCAACAACATAACCAACGACCCTACACACGAACGCCCCACAACAAAACAAAATAACAACTAACTAACCAACTCACTATCCAATACAACCATCGCTACGCATGCACGCACCATCAACACCACCATCACATAAAAACATTAAGTATATAATTTTAGTTGTGTTTCGGAGAGAGATATAGTTTGTGTGTAACAGTTTGTGTGATATCATTTAGTCACACGGCATACTCGTAACTAAGTAAGAATTTTATATTTAATTCATTTAATTAAAAAAGAAATATATATATATTACCTGATCCGCCAAAAACCGTCTCCTATATGCCTCCTGAGCATCAGAAGGTAGAGTCGATATAAACTGGGTGAATTCCAGCTCCCTCTGCTCCCGACGCCTCCGTTCTTCCTCCGCCATCTGGAGTAGCTCCGACTCCCGACGCGACTGCCAATCTTCCATCGCTTTCATCCGCTGCTCCATAGTCGGGTCTTGAGAAGAACTGCATCCTGGTGGAGCTGCAGACTCGTAGGTGCTACTGGACTCGTACGGCCGATGCTCGGATCCTCTCCACCTGTATCTGTTCTTCCTACTCGGTCCAATGACCGTCTCGATGATGCTATCCTCCTCCTCTCTACTTAATCGGGTCGGAGTGTTAGAATCGACCTGAGTCTGTGATAATTGCTCCTGCACCTTAGCATGTAATTTCTCCTGCGATATACCAAAACAACCCGGTCAATTCTAACACATTTAAAATGCATTGTTATAAAAATTAAATATACAAATTAACTGCTACTTACAGCCAGATCCCGGTTCTGCGCTTTCTTCACTTCATCGGCGTAATTTGGACTCCAACCAGTCAGAATACGATCTGCAAAATGCTCGAGATCTCCCCTTCCCTATTTTATTCACATATATCATTAACTCATAACACATAAATTATACTCAAATTGATAACCTAAGAGCTAATATATTATATACCTCAAGCGCCAATTGATGATAATACTGGCTGAAGGACCTGGAGCCCCCGTGATGCGCGTAACTGCGGTGCGCATTGCGGTTTCTCCTTGCTGTTTCAACTTGATCCTGCAAAACAATGTTAAACAGATATAATATAGATTTCAAACAATAAACGAAAATATATACTTCAATAATACCTGAATTTCGGCTATGTCCCAATAATCGCAAAGTGCAAAAAAATCTACCCCATCTACGCGCTCGTCAAGATGCCAGTAACGCTCCCAATCTTCTGTTCTTTGAATAAAATATTTCTTCTTCAGCTCAAACCGCCACCTCTTGAACGATAGATTGATTTGCGTGAAGAAGTAAGTCCAGGCACGAGCGTAATCGTCAAGAAAGAAAAATCGCTTCAGCATACAATGAAAAAAGAGATACAAATCAGTGTGTTAAACAAAATAATAAAATGACTAATAATTATGAGAATTAAAATAAATGACTCACACATATATATCTCCAACAAGCCACCAGCGCATCAATCCGCTGCGACTTCCACGTCAAAAATATGTTGAAGAAATCATGTCTCCTGGCTAAAGAGGCGAGGAAATTGTTGAAAGAGTTAGCAAATGGCCCGACAGGCACGCCGTTCTCCCATCAGATCACGGCCCTCCGATGAATATCTGGGATGAGGTTCTATGGCTTGGTACCACTGCGGCCGCGCCTAGTAGGTCGCTCGGTACCTACAAAAAAATAAAATTCAGGCGAAATATAAATCAATAATCAATATCGATAATACAAATTAAAATATTAACAGATAAACTATAAAAATCTATACACACCTTTCAATTTGAGGCATCTACGCTTTGCTTGTTCATACCTATGCTGTGCGATAGGCCGCAAATCATGATAACCATCCCAATCCCCCTTCACCTTGGCCGGGTCGTGGGCTCGCTGATCCGGAATAGAATCCGGCGGTAGTGGCGCAGCTTCTACAGCTGCGCTATATGGCTCAAATCGACGCTCCTCCAATACATCTGCATGCGGAGGAGGCGACGGCGGCATCTCTGCAGTCCTGTGGCAGCGAGTCATGTGTAGCAGCGATGCGGCCTGCGTAGGAAATGTTAAAAAATAATGTTAGTCTCGTATTAATAGTTTATAGATATGTATAAATATAATAAATAAATAAAAATACCTGACATAGAGCCATGTGCGTTGCCTCCAGAATGTCTACTAAAAAGTCTCTCAAGCGCTCTCTTACGTAATCCTTTTGTCATCTATACTTTGAAAACATAATGAGTACCCAACAAAACTATAATACATGATAAAAACTGATACATGATAACCAGTCAAACAGATAATATAAAGGCAATACTATAATACATAACACAAACTGATACATGATTAACAGTCAAACAGATAATATAAAGGCAATACTATACTACATGACACAAACTGATACATGATAACCAGTCAAAAAGATAATATAAAGGCAATACTATAATACATGACAAAAAGTGATACATGATAACCAGTCAAACAGATAATATAAAGGCAATACTATACTACATAACACAAACTGATACATGTTAACCAGTCAAACAGATACATGAATGTTCTTTTTAAATCATAACCAAGCATTATATTATTATGATGATGTTGAGGCTCTACTCTGCGACCGTGTGCGTTTAGCCTGCTACCATGTGCGTGCAGACAAAAGGACTGACCTTATAGTTTTATCGACTCTACCGTGGACTCGTTTTTTGATTTTATGCCTTGGCTCACATATAATCGCAGGTACATCAGGGCGCGCCAGTGCAATTTCATCCACCAGATTATTTTATGTCAAGGAAAACTCAGCAACTGTTTCGTCGGCCAAGATAACATCTTCATGATCTTCATCAGACACGGCTTCATGAATGTAGGATCTAGGCGGATTCTTAAGGACAACCCATTCGTCATTTTTCATTATATCTTTGACATAAAAGCACTGTTTTGCGTGAGCAGCTAACATGTACTTTTCAGTCTGATATATTTCCTTGTTAAGATTAACGAGTGTGTAACCGTAGTCATCCTTCGCCTTTTTCAGCTCACTCCAATGAACCTTAAACATCACATGTCTGACTTCATTATTAATCCCATAGAAAATCTCCACAATGTCTTCTACCTGACAGTAGCAATAGATTTCACCTTGTATCGGATTTAGATCTTTTGAACTAGCGTATGACAGTTGCGAGAAGGAGCAGAACACACCGCTATTTTGCGTTTGTCGTCTCTCTTCGAAACCGATGGTGTTAAACCTAAAGCCGTTGATACAGTAGCCTCCATAACGCTTAACCACGTTAGAAGGACCTCTAGCATATAAACATATTTTCTCAGGCAGGTTAACCCCATTCGTAATACGTCGGTCAACCTTTAAGAAAAGAAACAAATAGTTTACATATCTGTTGGCAGGCACATATTTGATATACGAATCAGAAATGTAAATAAATCTTACTTCACCCTTCAGCCATGCAGGGAATTGTATAGAGTGTGTGTCCATAACTCTTTTGTTTTTTGTTCTGCATTTAAGAATAGTCTGGACATATCGGATGTGAAGCCTAGAATAAAATCATTTACAACAGTTAAATAGAGATAGTTATTGTGATGTGATATGATCTGATTCAAACAGTTAAATACTTACGTCGCGTATATGTTAAATGTAGTATCATTGCTCAAGATATATGTGTGGGCTTGATCTAGCTCCATTCTGGGGAATCTAGTGTCCTCCCCACGATCATTATAGAATGTTCCGTCAATTATTCGTTGGGGACGGTTGAGCCTTGTCTCCACACCCCGCAAGTAACGAGAGATGAAATTCAAACTCTCATTACTTATATAGTTCTCTGCTATCGATCCTTCAGGACGTGCACGATTATGCATCAAATGTTTCATGAAACCCAAATACCTACAAGCATATAGTTTCATGATTTGTGACAAAATAAAACTGATATACGTAATTTAACAAATATTAATTGAGCATTATAATAATAAATACCTCTCCACAGGGTACATCCAGCGATATTGAACTGGTCCTGCGATGCGGGCTTCATATGCTAAATGTATTGTGAGATGCACCATGACCGTAAAGAACGAGGGTGGAAATAGAATTTCCATTTTACACAGTGTATTGGCTACACGTCCCTCTAATTCTTCAAACTCCCTGACATCAATCACCTTGGAGCACAACTGCTTGAAGAAACCGCAATATTCTATTACCACCATCGCGAGTTCCTTCTCAGCATGTCGCAACGCAACCGGGAGAAGTTGATGCAATAGAATATGATGGTCATGTGTCTTGAGTCCCAAAATTTTCCTGTCCTCAATATGCACATTTGCTGAAATGTTTGAAGCATAACCATCCGGTGTCTTCACGGACTTTAGAAATAAACACATATTATGGATCTCATCCTTCGACAGTGTGACACGGGAGGCTGGGAGTACAAACTTTCCGTCACCCTTATCTATAGCTTGCAGTTCGGGACGGATGTTCAATTCTGCTAGGTCTCGACGTGCCCTTAAGTCATCTTTTGATTTTTTCCCGTCCTGCAACAAAGTGTTCAAGAGATTCTCGCATATGTTCTTCTCGATGTGCATGACATCCAAGTTGTGACGTATTTTTAAACTTCTCCAATATGGCAATTGATAAAATATGCTGAATTTTGACCATCCATGCGGAAGTTCAGTACCCTTAGAGACACGCACATGCGATTGGACAGTGCGAGGTTTATTTCCCATCCTTGTTTGCTTACCCTTTCCCCTTCCCTTCCAATTTTGCTTCAATATTTTTCTCCTAACCCCAAATGGATTTTCTTTGTTGAATCTTTTCTTTCCAAATATTTTTTTAGGTAGAGGATGTAGAAGCTCAAATATTTCTTCCCCGGTCAGCCTTGGTGGTGCCGGTCTGTTTTCTGGATTGCCGTCGAACTTTCCTACTAACTTTCTGAACTTGTGCCCTGTAGGTAACCATCTTCTGTGTTGCCAATAACAGAACTTGCGGCTGTATTTCAGGAACTTTCCCTCATAATCTGACATGCAAACCGGACAAGCAATCTGACCCTTCGTCGACCATCCAGACAAGTTAGCATATGCTGGAAAGTCATTAATTGTCCACATGACCATTGCACGCATACGGAAAGCCTCCTTACCATAAGCATCGTAAGTGCTGACGCCTTCATCCCAGAGAAGCTTCAAGTCGTCAATTAATGGTTGGAGGAAAACATCAATGTCATTTCCAGGAGAATATCTTCCAGGGATCAAGAGTGACAGTATCATGTATGGCTGCTTCATGCACATCGACGGCGGCAGGTTGTACGGTGTCAGCAACACTGGCCAGGTAGACCAAGCAGAGCTCATTACTCCAAACGGATTAAATCCGTCGCTAGCAAGCCCCAGCCTAATATTCCGAGACTCCTTACCAAAGTCAGGGTATATACGATCGATGTGCTTCCATGCCTCACCATCAGCAGGATGTCTCAATTTCCCGTCCTCTTTACGATCGGTCGAATGCCATCGCATATTCTCAGCCAGCTCGGCAGACATATAAAACCTCTGCAGCCTAGGAATAATAGGAAAATATCGGAGAACCTTCACAGGGATTCTGCTCTGTTTATTGGATGATATGCCTTCAGATGTGCCCGTATGTTTTTTCCAGCGTGATACATGACACGTCGGACATTCCTCTAGACCTTCATTACCCTTATTGTACAAGATGCAGTCATTAGGACAGGCGTCTATCTTTTTGTAATCAAGACCCAGGGTATCAACAATCTTGTGAGCTTCATAATAAGTTGTGGGGATGCTCTTCTCGCCGCCTGGAATGACTTTCCTGAGCAAGTCTAATAACATATCGAAATGTGTAACAGCCATCCCACTGAGTGTTTGGATATGAAGAAGCCTCAGCATAAAAGAAAGCCTTGTGAACTCGGTGCAACCCTCGTATAACGGTGACTCGTTTTCTTCAACAAGTCTCATCAATCGGGCTACATCTTGAAACATATCAGTAGTGTTAACATCACTCGAAGACGGCACGGTAAGAATATCTTCCAACATATCAGTTGTGTCAATTGTCGGATTGTCGACATCAGTAAACTCTTCCTCTAATTGCATCACCGGGACGCCTTCACCGTGATGACTCCAAAATACATAAGAGCTATCAAATCCATTGATTGACAGATGGAAACTTACGTCACTCCTAGTGAGCATTTTATCATTCCTACAATTCTTACACTACTGCGAACTGAAGCTCTCCAGCAACCTCATTCGAACGGTCCAAGGGAAGCAGACTCGACACGAGCATCGAGCGAAGCATCCTGTAGCCACCTAAAAGTCCCCACACAAAACAAAGAGGGCCTTCCCTCTGCTTCTGTTGTAACTATTTGATCATTAGTTTGTAATAAGCCTTCTTATAAATACAAACGAAACTCCCTCTTTCGGGAAATCAAATATTCACCCTACAGAAGATGGCGACCACAGTGGGAGAAGCTGTTTCATCGAGTGAAATGGTGGTGGCTCAGTTTGATGAGGTTGCTGTAGGGACGACAGTGGAGTCCCTAGAAATTGAGTTCGACCAGGCCAAGTATGAAGAGTACTTGTCCTCCTCCTCCTCTGGTGGCGATGCGTCCCGCAAACGTCACAGAGTCGTGCGTCGAGGCCGACCTCAGACGGTCAAAGCCTCTGCACCTACGGGTTCTACCCGAGTCTCATCGGAAGAACCCGTTCCCTCACAATCGATCAACGCCAAGCCGGGGGTCGAGCGCAAAGGGCAAGGGTCTGCCAAATGGGTCGCCAAGCGATCCCCGCAGACACCTACCCCGAAGGGAACGCCGGTTCACTCCGGCACAAACCACGCTGCCACAGCTCGCGGTGACGTTCTCCCCGTTGGGAGAACTAACCAACAGCGGCGGCAGGAACTCGTCAGACAGGAGGTCCAAACCTCCGTTCCTCATAACGGCCTGAGCCATCATACGGGCCCGAGGAACGCTAGGCGAGAAGGCGAACTGCCCGACATTGGGAGGCCCTCCAAGTCAGGAGCGCCAACTGAGGAAGGCAGAGTCGCCCGCTCGGGAAGACTTCGCTTCTCAGGTCATATCCCTGATGCGAATAACTCACTTCCAAGGAGTGA
>NC_033800.1:12823382-12837043 GCF_001876935.1 Asparagus officinalis | reverse complement strand
ACAGTGTGTGCAATTTCTATGTAATTAGCGATATAATAGTTACGATAACCCCACACAATCACCTCACCCCATTGTAACCATCACCCTAACCCTAACCCTAAACCTCACCTTCACCATCCCCTAACCCTAAACCTTAAAAAACATCGGGGTTTAATCCTTAAAAAAAACATCGGGTTTAATCCTTAAAAAAAACATCGCGGTGGTCAGATATCCAACTGAGTTACCACCAGCAAGTGGTTAATCATATTATTCAATTCTTGATGTGCATGAAAATTACAAAATATTCAAGAATTAAACCAACTACAAAAATGTGACTATGAAATCCATAGATCGAGTACCAAAAATTGTACGTCAAAACCTTCCCCAATTTTAGTTATGTACGTGTACACAAATAATACCAGCCAATGTACCATGCAAGAACACCACCAATTCCATTGTCCTCTACACAATCAGTTACACCAACAAATATAGATACATAGATCTAGATATATAAAATAGCCATTATTCCAAACCCATTGTATTGTTGCACTCCCTTTTCACATTAATACTCTTACCTTAAAAATTTCATGCCTATCCATTTGTAGTAACCTCATTAAATTCACTGCCAACATTCCACCAAGAACAACAAGGGCATTTACGCTACCATAGGAATATAACCAAAAAAAAAAATTCCCAGGAAAATTAAACTATTGTATTGTTGCAAACCCATTGTATTGTTGCACTCCCTTTTCAAATCAAAATTAAACTATAAATAATATTGAGGGGGGTGGGAGGGGGTACCTTGCAGAGAGACGGGGGGACGAGAGATTTCGAACCGGCATGCTGCCGGGCGACGGCGCGACGGCCCACCAACTGGCGGCGGCGACGAGGGGGAGGCGCTGGGTCTGGGGATTCGAGCAGAGAGGAGGCGGCGAAGACGAGCGTGGGCGGTGGCGCGGTCTGAGGGTGCGGCGAAGCCGGCGGCGAAGGCCCCCGGCTAGAGAAGGCGGCGACGAAGGCTGGCGGCGATGGATCTGGGAGGAAGGGGGGGTCTCGGGTTCTGAGAGAAGGGGGGGTTGGTCTCGGTAAAAACGGGCGCGGGGTGCCCAAAATTTTGGGCGCCCGCGCCCGAAAATTTTTTCCCACCCAAAAGTTTTAGCGACGGATTATTCCGTCGTTAAAAACTTTTTTAGCGACGGAAATTCCGTCGCTATATCAAATTTACCGACGGAATTTTATATTGTCGCTAATATTTTAGCGACGGAAATATTTAGTCGCTAAAATATCATTTTCCGTCGCTATAAAACTATTTTCCTACGGTAAAATAGCGACGGAAATTCCGTCGCTATAAGTCATGTAATAGCGACGGAATTTTCCGTCGCTAAATATCCGTAGGCAATAATCCATTTTCTAGTAGTGAACATACTAGGAATTCTAAACCAAAACCAAATCAAATTAGGAATCCTAATAACCTATTACCAAAATAGATTAGGAATCCTAATAACCTCATGTTACCAAAATAGATTAGGAATTCTCTATCCAACATCAGTACTGTGCTGATGACACATGACATATGCACGGCATGTACGGATTGGAAGGATAAACTTTCAATATGAGAATGGAGAGGTTAAAATGCTAATAAACATTCCAGGAACGGTAAAAATGGCTAGCTCGCCTGTGTTGCATGAGCGTATCTGCATTCTACAGTTAATCCTTGAATAAACTGCATCATTTTCTGATTAAAAAAAAAATTTGCATTATTTTCTTTAGGTAAGCATGCCTAGAAAGGGTGCAGTTTGAATCTGCACGACCCCTGCTGTTTTTTTCCCCTCTTCTTTTATACAAGCCTACAGAATGTTTCTTTGACAAAAGGAGTTTTGAATCACTGATCAGTTTACTTTTTCATGGTAAAAGTACTGATTGGTTGAAAAAAGCTCATCATGCTAAAAGAGGCATTGTGGGGCTCGTTACTGAAAAGAAAAGAAAAAAGAAGCAGATTAGAAAATAACTAATCAAGGATCATGGTTCCCTCTGAAAATCCACCAAAAGACGTGTCGAATACTAAAAGCCCATGACCCAATCAAAACCATTCTTGGTTGCAAGAGAGCAGGACTAGCGAGAGTTTCTTTCACTCTATTTTCGGGCCTTTTCTTCTGATTAAAATTTTGGGCTCTTTCATACAACGGTAGTCATTAACGCGGGAAATTAATGGGCCTTGACATGATCCAGGTTAAGCTGCAAAGGCCTATATATGACTTGGGTCATTGATGTTTTCAGTGAGCAAAGCAAAAAGTCCGTAAGTCTTATGGTTTTCGGTCCTCCCATTATCGAGCTCAGATCTTGCCCAAATCATGAGGTCTATAGGTTTTGAAGGAGTGGTAATGAATCGGGGACAGGATGATCGATGGAGAGGCCAATGTATAAACTTTGTGGGCCTTAATTTAAATCATGGTACCGGCCTAGTTATTGTAAGTTATTGTCTGACTTTTCTTTTCATTAAAGATGCAGTAGTATTCCGATATATACGATGTGTGCATGACATTAAATGTAACATAGTGCTATAATTGACTTGTCAAGAGAAAAAGACAGCTTGCGAGATTTTTTGTGTGCATATATTTCCAAGAGTGAAGGCATTTTGGTTGATTTTTCCATTTATGAAGGCGCTTTTATAGAATATATTTCCAAGAGAGCATGCATTTTCATTGACTTTTCTAAGCATGAAGGCATTTTCATAGTTTTCTCAAGAACGTTTTCGGATAGTAAAACCTGATTCACATATAGCACTAATAAACCAAAAGGGAAGCTTCTGTTAAATATAGTAACAGATAAGAAGCATTTTTCTTTCTTCTTTTTATTTTTATTATCTTTTTTGGTGGGAAGGTCACTACACGAGAACCCACCCACCCCCACCCCACACAAAAAAAAAAAAAAAGGCTTAGGTAGTCTGAAAATTTTGGGCATTGTTATTAAGCCCACAATTATTGGACCTTCTTTGTATCTGTAGATATCCGCTTACAAAAATTTGGTTTCTAGCACAAGAAATATTTCTAAAATGAGTGTTGCTACGGGGACCCAAAATATGGGACCAATGGAGGGGACAGGTGATGTGTCCCCTCCCTATTGCATAATGAGTTGGCCGGACCCAAAATATGGGACCAAGGGAGGGGACATGTGATGTGTCCCCTCCCTATTGCATAATGAGTTGGCCATGCCAACTCATTATGCAAAGGGAGGGGACACATCACCTGTCTCCTCCCTTGGTCCCATATTTTGGGTCCTTAAATCATTTTTCTTCTAATAGAGTGCTGCTACGGAGGGGACACAGGCATTTTGTTATTGCATGCATAATTTTAGAATGCTTTGTTCTTTATATTTTTCACAGTTATTTAGTTTGTATAGAGATGATAAGATTATCACTAATGAAGAAAGGAGGACGAAAAGAAGGCCTAAAAAACTTTGAAAAGCATTTAACAATCATATGGCAATATTTAACTTAGTGTAGAAAATAACGTCATATGCCAGATGGATAGCATGATTAGAGATCCATCAAAATAATATATAGGAAAAAGTTACAGACATCTTTTGCAAATTCTTGCATCCCTGAGGAAACTTTGCCCTTCTTCACCCAATTCCTTGTGACTTCGTACTCAGCATCTATCCATCTTCACCAATATCCTCACAGCCTCTCAACTGTTCTTGTACTTGAACATTTATAAGTTGAAATTTCTGTTTAATTGACTAATGCAACGAAGAAGGCACAGAAAATTGTGCTATTTGCTGAAATAATTGTTCTTCGAACAACTGGAGAATAACCTGCTATATGAACAAATAGTTTTTAACAGGGCCGGTCCTGAGCATTCGGGGGCCCTAGGCAAAAACTTAAACAAAACTCCTAAAAGGGCCCTCCTATATTCAATATTTTTTTAAAATAAAGTGTTACACTCAAGTAACTTTAGGACTGCCTACATACCAAGAGATGTTATAACTAACCTCAAGGATCAAACACAATAAGCTACCCACACTGGCCAAAGGCCTACAAATCACACCCTAACACTCTCATTCCCAAAACAAGATCAATGAACCAATAGAATTATCACTTTATGAAGCCTCTTCTTGCATTTTTAGATGCAAAATCATTAATTAAACTTGTATAATCAAGTTTCTCCACTATATTTTTCTCAATTGACAATAAAGCTAAGCCATTCAATCTTTCTTGTGACATAGTTGATCGAAGATAAGATTTGATCAATTTTAACTTTGAAAAGCTTCTTTCTACAGAGGCAACAGTAACATGTATGGTCAACAATATTCTGTAAGCAATCCAAGCATTCGGAAAAGTACCATCTAATTTCTTCAAATAATTTAGCACGTCAATTGCTTTTTTTGTTTCTTTTGGTAAGTATTCTCTCAAAAGTTTCAACTCTAAATATAAATCTTCGCCATCAATATCAAAATGACTGTCATGCTTTAAATATTCTTCAAGTTTCGCACAATAAGCCTTCAAACTAGCATCATCAACAATGCTGAATTTCTTCAAATCAAATAAAAAACCAAAGACTTCTTCATAATGCCGAAATTGTTCAAACCTACTCTTAAGAGAAGAAATAGCTTGATCCACTATATATAGAAAGTATTTAACTCTAAATGATTCTTCAGGAGATAATATTGTCTCTTCGGTAGCACTTTCATCAAATTGCCTCTTCCTGCGAATGATACGCTTTTCACGAAATACAGCTTCAATTTCCATTTCAGATGCAATCTTTTTAGCTTCATTAATGGCCTCCTTAAATCCATTTTCTCTGTACTTTTCAAAAAATAATATAAGCTCATTCAATTGATCTATAGTAATATCAATTTGCATGTCTTCCTTTTGCAAAAAATTGCTAACATAATTAACAGCATATAATAAATTGTGCCAAACAATCATACCCAATAAGAACTCAAAATTCTCCATTTCATTTGTTGCCAAGGACTCAGCTTCACTCTTTATTTTTTATTTTTGGATCTCTATCGATACTTGCCAAGTGAATTAAAGCATCTCTTATTTCTGTAGCTTGAAATCTTATTGCTCTTACACTTTCAACATTACTTTCCCACCGTGTTTGTGACAATGGCTTAAGTGTGAGACCAGAAACATGTTCTTTGAAAATATCCCACCGCTTAGTAGAAGATGAAAACAAAGTCCTCTTACTTTTCCATATCTATATCTATCTAAAGGTATAGAAGTATTACATTGGGGCCCCTATTTTTGGGGGCCCTAGGCCAAGGCCTCTTCCGCCTACCCTTAGGGCCGGCTCTGGTTTTTAAGTAAGTTATCGTATATAGGCCTGATGCAAATTTTATGCCTAGATGCGTCTCACTAAATTTCAGTTGAAAGAATATTAGTAGACATCACATTCCTGTTTCTGTTCCTCTAATTTCATTACATATTTGTGCTTGAATTTTCTGATTAAATTTGAACACAAGAAGTTTGCAAGTAACCAAACGGTCTAGTCAATACAAGGAGTTTTTATTGAGCCCAAACTTGAAACTTTTCTAATCTCACATTTTTGAACTGATCAAATAGTAGAACACAAGAAATACACCAAAATTCTCTATTATTGTGGTATAGACTATGTTATTAGATATTATCTATTTTGCCCCAATTATAGGATGATTCAGTTTTCTTTCAGTTAAACTGACAATAAAATGTAATCTATCATCACGTGATTCCCACATCACAACTCAGTCAAATGGGATAGGTAAAGTCATTTGGAGTTTTGGAGGTGTAAGTGCTAATTAAGAAAATAGTTTAGGAGATACAAGTGTTTACATCTTCTTAATACAGAAGGGGCGTATTTGTAAAAAAACTCTAAGTTAACCTACAATTAACATATAACTCAACTAAAATTATAAAACTTTCATTCAAATTTGCAGGATACATGTATGTCTAGTTTGTGGAAGGATCCACAACACGTATCTCAACTCAGAACAAAAAGTACTAATTTACTCTTTGAGTCTATTTTTACTGAACTCAAGCAATGTATTAGAAACATAGACAATATAAATTATCAAGGGGAAAAAAGTTAGTGATGAAACACAAACCTGAAGGCTAAATACCCATATTGGTATTTTAATTCAACCCTATTTGCCAACAAGGTATTTTAATTAGGAAATTCGGCGATAAGACATTTTAATTGAATAAAATTACCATTTAGGTTCTTTTTCTCGTCGGCAGCCACTTTTCCGACAAGAACTCATCACGTGCGTTGCACGTGGGGGCTTAATCTGTGTTTAAGAGCTGATGTGGCTCTGTTTTCTGACGTGGCAGAGAATTAACTCTCTCTCTCTCTCTCTTCTCTCTCTCTCTTTCTCATCTTCTTCCCCCTCATTCTCAGATCCACAAAGAACCCTCTCCGACCGTCGCCGGCAAGCCAGCACGACCGTCCTGAACGACCCGTGACCGCCGCCGCCGCCTGCACCCCTGACCGCCCAGCCCCCTCAACCACGCACTGCCTCCACTGTCGATCTCCAGCTCGTCGCTTTCCAACTGCCGAAACCCCTGAGCTCCGCCCTCAACTCCTCCGGCGCCCCAAGCTCTCCCTCTCTCCTCCCACTACACCGTCACCGCCCCGTCAGCCCTCACCCGCCTCAGCTACCAAGTCCAGCCGCCTGAGATCCCTGCCCTCAGCTCCCCATCGCCGACTCTCTCAACCGCGCCACCCTCAAATCTGTCTCCTCCCTGAGCTCCCCGCTCGATAGCACTACCCAGGCCTCCACCGACCACATCAACCACCCTCCGACGTCCTCCCTCCCATCTTCGTCGACCCCAACCAGCGCCTCCATCTCCTCACCGCCATCAGCCCCCAAATGAGCGACGATCACGTTCTGCTGGACGCGGAGGTAGGTGGAGAGCGCCTTGGGCGTGAAGTTGGTTTTTAGAGAGTTAATTCCCTGCCACGTCAGAAAACAGAGCCACATCAGCTCTTAAACACAGATTAAGCCCCCACGTGCAACGCACGTGATGAGTTCTCGTCGGAAAAGTGGCCGCCGACGAGAAAAATAACCTAAATGGTAATTTTATTCAATTAAAATGTCTTATCGTCGAATTTCCTAATTAAAATACCTTGTTGGCAAATGGGGTTGAATTAAAATACCAATATGGGTATTTAGCCCAAACCTGAATGAGGGGCCTTAACGCTGTGAGTACAAAGTTTCACATCACAGACAACAACAGCCATTATTCATATTTTGCATGGATATCTGGGCCCAAGAAGAACGCATGATTTCGTAACCATCACTACTTGAATTTGTTATCATTGAAGCAATTACAAGACAAACATGAGCAAAAATTGAGTCAACATGGTTTTGTGTCCTTCCAATATCAAGCTCAGATCTTTCCCAACTAGGCCAAATCACAAGATCAATACGTTTTGAAGGAATGATAATGGATCGGGCTTGGAGAGTTCCATGTCTCAACTTTTTGGGCCTTCTTTTAAATCCTAATTGTTTGGTTGAAAATTTGTAGTAAAAAGAAAAAGAATTGAAAGAAATATATTTGATTTGTATTCTCTCAATCTCAATTATAATTTGGATTTTCTGATTACAAAAGAGAAGAGAATCTATCTGAACCCTCCCCTTTGTTTAATTCTGGGTTCTTCACGGTGGCGATGAGATACCTCCCTCGAATGCTCGCGTCGAGTTTGCTTCTCGTTGACGATCCGAACATCTTGTTTCACTGGAACATGGTCTTCTCCTTACGATTTGACATTGTGGAGAATTTGCAAAGCAAGTTTGAAACTCTAAACGAGTTGATAACTCAGAGCGAGTTTAAACTCTTGAAAAAAAGTTAATTTGAACCGAAAAATCAGTTAATAAGCCAAGTGAATGCTCCAAGAATTTTGTTGCTGCAGGAAGCTCGAAGATGATATGCTGCCAAGAAGATGATCCGAAGAAGTCGATCTCTAGATCTCCAATATACTCCAAGATCCAAAAAGAAAAATGAACTTAGTTGAGTTTACTCTTATTTATAGGGGATTAAGGGGTGTAACCGCCCCCTTAATTCGTTCCTAAGTGGGGCTGAATGGGGTGTAACCGCCCTCTTAAACAGCTCCCTAAATCGTGGGGGAAAACGGTTTTGAACCGTTCAATTCGTGCTTTGAACGAGTCAAACACTGAAAAAAGTGTTCAGAGCCCGAACTCTGCGTTTTAGACTTGAAACGCAGAGTTGAGCCTATTTTGGTGGCTGGACTCACAGGTCGCGCTGCGTTGTAAATCTGAAACGCAGAGTTGTGATGCAGAAATGAACTCCGCATTTTGAATCCGCGAACTCTGCGTTTTTAACTGGAACGCTAGGGATGAACCTTGTGTTTTGACTCTGAAATGCGGGCATGACCTCTGCGTTTTGATGTTGAAACACAGGGATGACCTCTGTATTTTGATGTTGTAACACAGAGATGACCTTTGAGCTTTGAGGTTGTAACACAGGGATGACCTCTGCGTTTTGAGTCTCACACGCAGAGGCGAGCTATGCGTCTTGATTTGAAAATATCGTCAATTTGTAGTCTTTTTTGCTAGAGCGTTGTAAAGACTGTCATCTTGTAACCTTCGTCTTGGCTCCTTGAAAATATGGGAATCGTCAGATTGTAACTCCCGATGTTGATTGTGAAGGTTGTTGATTAGAGCTTTCATCAGTTGTTGTAAAAGTCGCCAGATTGTAACCTTCATCGATCTACATGAAAGCCTTTAAATTATAATCTTCTGGAAGTCGTCAGATTGTAACTTCCACCATCGGTATTTGATGGGGGATCAGCTATCTGCAGTGATTTTTAGATAACCTACACTAATACCGACCCAATTATAATTAGGTTTCTCTCTTCCATTAAAGATGAACTATTAATTCGGTGTACATGATGCGTGGCATTGAATGTGACAATAGTATTGTAGTTCAATTGTCAAGAAAAAGTCGAAGACATTTTCATAGGTTTTCAAATATGAATACATTTTCAGATTCTGAAATCAGGAGTGGAGAGGTCCATGTCTCAACTTTTTGGGCCTTAGTTTAAATTCTTATACCGACCCAACTATAATTAGGTTTCTCTCTTCTATTAAAGATGAACTAGTAATTCAGTGTACATGATGTGTGACATTGAACATGACTAGAGTTATGTAGTTGAATTGTCAAGAAAAAGTTCGAAGACATTTTCGTAGGTCTTCAAATATGAATACATTTTTAGATTCTAAAATCGTGATTCATTAACATCAAACCAAAAGGAGAGCTTCTTTTTCAATATGGTAATGGATAAGAAGCAGTTTCTAACTTTGATTGATGTAGACTTTATTCACTTATTATACTTTGAACGCAGGTAGTCTGAAAATTATGGGCATTGTTAATGTTGGGGAATTTCAGTCTCCCCGCCTACCACGATATGCGCAACTCGAAAGCCAACCCTAATCAATAAGATAGAACAACCATAATCAAGAAAAAGAACACCGAGATTTACGTGGTTCGATCGACCAACTTCGACCTACGTCCACGGTGCAACAATACGAGAAATTCATTATGTATCAGGGAGAACTACAAGAGGAACCACTCAACTCTCTCGTCTCTCAATCTCTCAACCTCACATACATAATCAACTCTCATATTCTCTCCAAAGTCCACTCATTGTAATCTTTTGTACGGATAAAGACTATGAAACCCTCTCTCTCTCTCATCTACTAAATCTCTACTTTTTCTTCATGGTTTTTCCTCCACCAATAGAAGAATATATATAGGGAAACCAAAACCCTATCTCTAGCCTAACTTCCTAATTAGAATAAGATTCAAACTCCCAATCATGATGGAACCGAAACTCCTAATCATGATAGAACTCTAACTCCTAATCATGATAGAACCCAAACTCCTAATCATGATAGAACTCTAACCCTATCTAATTCTCATGAAGTTACACAAAGAATTAAAAACAAAATCCCAACAGTTAAGCCCTTCGTTATTGGATCTTCTATGCATCTATAGGTACTCGCTTATGAAAAATTGGTTTCTAGCACCTGTATGATACCATGGAAAATATTTCTGATATCGATAAGTTAGTACATCTGTCATTTAAGAATGCTTTGTTGTATGTATTGTTCACAATTATTCAGTTTGTATAGAGATGAAAAAATTATAACACTAATGAAGAAAGGAAGACGGAAAGAAGGCTTAAAAGAACTTGGAAAAGCAATTAATAAGCATATGATAATAATTAACTTAGTGTAGGATGTAACACGATCGTGCCCAATGGACATAAAGCATGATTAGAGATCCATCAAAATAATTTATAGGAAAATGTTACGTAGCCATCTTTTGCACATTCTTGCATCTTTGAGAAAACTTTGCTGTTCACCCAATTCCTTGTGACTTCATACTCAGCATTTATCCATTTTCACCAATATCCTCACAATCTCTTGCCAACGTTTCTTGTACTAGAAGCCTTTATCTTCAGTTTAATTGACTAATGCAAAGAAGAAGGCAACAAAGAAGTCCAGACTTATCTGCTCAAAATTGTGCTATTAGCTGAAATAACTGTTCTTCGAACAACTGAAGAATAACCTGCTACATGAACTAATAATTTTTAAATAAGTTATCATATACAGGCCTGATGCAAAATTTATGTATAAATGCTTCTGAGTAAATTTCAGTTGGAAGAATAGTAGACTCTTCATTGCTGTTTCTGTTCCTCTAATTTTATTACATTTCTCTGCTTGAATTTTTCCGCTTAAATTTGAACACAAAGAAGTTTTCATCTAACCAAATGGTCTAGTCAAATATTAGGTACTTCTGCCCCAGGGTTTTATTGGACTCAAACTTCAAACTTTTCTAATCTCACATTTTTGAACTGATCAAACAGCAGCAAGTAAGAAATATGCTAAAATCCTCTGTTATGGCGGTATAGCCCCTTCTATCTTCTAAACTATTTCATTGATATTACTGTTTTGCCCCAGTTAGAGGACAATTTAGTTATCTTTCAGTTTAAACGGACAATAAAATGTAATCTGTCATCACGTGATTCTCACATTACATTGCAGTCAAATGGAAAAAAAAATAAAAATAAAAAAAGATCATTTGGAGTTTAGGAGGTGTAAATGCTGATAAAATAGTTTAGGCGGTATAAGTGCTTATGCCCTCGTTGGGGACAAGGGGTGTATCTGTCAGTAACTTTAAGTTAAACCTATTATTAACCTATAAACCAACTATACTTATGAATCTGTCATTCAAATTGCATGATACAGTCGCGTTCAACCTATTTATTACTGAACTTAAGCGATGTATTTTAAACATGGACAATATAAAAATCACTAAGAAAAGAAAAATTAATGATGTAACAGACACCAGAATGAGGGCCATTAACACTGTTGAGTACTAGGTTTCACATCACAGACAACAACAGCCACTTATTCACAAGTTGTATAAATATCTGGGCCCCAGAAAAAAAGAGCACATGATTTCGTAACCATCACCATTTGAATTTGCTATGATTGGAGCAATTACAAGACAGACATGAGCAAACAAATGAGTGAACATGATGCTTCCATCGTTTGCACGAGAAAATTGTGAGGTTTGAGATGACTCTATCAACAGAGCTAACAAACAAACAACAAAAATCCTACATCTCATGGTCACAAACTCTTTGAAAACTTAATGGAGGTGAACAAAGAAGTAAATAATACGGAGTTAAAAAAGGCACAACCAGGCTAGTGGAAAAAAAAATTATATCTTTTTTCAATTGAACTAAATACTATATTTTTGCAAGAGTTTGTTCCCTGCATATGGATACAACTGATTTTTTAACAAGAATCACTTCCAGTGAGGGAAAGTTTAATCCCATTTCCTTCCACAAAAAGAGTATATGAACCAATCAGCACTCCAAGGCAAAATCCCTTTCCCTTCTGTTGGAAGAGAGAAAGAATTGAATGGCTATAGATAGAATTCCTGTGAAAAAAATTGTATTCTAGCCTTCGACCTAGATTGAAAGAATTAATCTGATTTCCTCGGAGACAATTGAGGATCTGTTTGATAGTAAACAACATCGCCTACATCACTAACAAAGTGATCGACTCTCATGCTTCTTGCTAAGACACCGAGCAGGTGGAATGGCAATGGTCCAGATTTCTCTGGCTCTCTGTAGTATTTTCCGAGCACTGGTTTAGCTGCCTCAGTCTGATATTTCAAAGCAAGAAGTTACAAATTAGGTCTGATTCATATAGAGAAACAATTATATGCAATTTTGGAATTGATACTCACTGCTTCTACTAGATGATAATGAGGAATCTGAGGGAAAAGGTGATGTATGACATGAGTCCCGATGTCATGGTGGATGTTGTTGATCCACCCATAATCGCGGTCTAGGGTTGTCAGCCCTCCTCTGAGATAACTCCATTCCTAAGGATATGAGAAGCAACAAAACATTAGCTGACATGAATAATCCTATCACATTCTGCTCAGAATCAATATAGCTACTTGAAACGCATCATCTAGAATACAGGATACAAGCACATTAATATGGATTCTATCTTGAGAAAATAGAAAAGAGCAGACACAACAATAGACAGGATACAAGCACATTAATAAGTATAAAACTGAAAATTTCAAGGGTTTTGATTCGAAATTCTTACCTTTCCACGATACCATGGAAGCTTATCTTGGTGTCCATGATGATGAAGGTAAGTTACAAAATCCAACCACATTACAAATATCTGCAATTTGAATCATTTCTCTCGTTATTTTCAATTCCATTGTAAGTTGTTAACTCATCAAAAATAGAAAACAAATACCAACAAGCTTACCCCATATGGAACAAAGTAAAGCTTGAGCATTTGAAGAGGGCCCATGAAACAAGTTAATCCTGCAAGAATTGCTGCCATTGACAACCAGCAAGACGTCGATGTTATTATATCTTTCTTCTCATTTGGAAGAAACAAATCGCTGCTCGGGTTAAAATGTGATCCCTTTTTCCCTGGACTCCTACCCCACTGTAAAATCAATCAAATTTTTGAGCATACTAAACTCCTTAACCTTCTGAATTCAGTAACATTTTAATCCTCAAATTCTCACCAAGTAAAAAGGGTAAGCAAGCATAGGAAATGGCAGAGAAAACCGAAGTTTTCGAGTTATTGAATCCAAACTATTGTATATTTTCTCAGGCAACTGCAAAATAGACCAATTTGAAAACAACCCATAAGACAAAATTAGCCCAAAAAAAAAAGCTAAATTTAGCATCAAAATCCCAAATTTCGAACAAAAATACTCACTGGATGCCATGATTCATCATTCTCCACATGCCCATGATTCTGGTGATGAGTCCTGTGACTTATCCTCCTACAAAATTAACCCAAACACATTAAATTCTTCTATAATAGAAACATACTAACTTATGTAAAATTAGAAGAAGAAAAAAAAAATAAACGTACCATCCATGATAAGGCACCAAAATTGAAGAATGCAGGAAATGCCCAACCACACTGTTCAGCTTTGCATCACTTGAAAAACTCCCATGCCCACTATAAACGCCAAAAAAACCAATTAATTCAAAGAAAAAAAATATAAAAACACACAGAAGTAAAACTAATCATACCAATCATGCCCCAAAACGAACAGAGCCCAAAACATGGTCCCCTGAGCAATCCAATACAGCGGCCAAACAATCCAACTGTTGATATAA
>NC_033800.1:12774612-12823372 GCF_001876935.1 Asparagus officinalis | reverse complement strand
CGCCACGGCGAGCCCAGCGACAATAGCAACATCCCGTACAACATAGCTCATCGACCGCCACGTGTCCTTGACCCAGCAGTGCTTCGGTATCGCCGCCCTGATCTCAGCCAGCCCAAACGGCGGCGGGCTCCCCGGATCAAAGCTACCCCTCTCCTCGACACTATTTACGATACTGCCATTGTCCTCCTCTTCAACAAACTGCACTTTCAAGGGAGCGCTAACGCGAAGAGCCCAATCGCAGGACAAGGGTCGGGCTGGGTTGACGGAGCGGGCGGCGGCGGGGAGGACCGGCGGGCAGCGCTAACGGGTCGGATCTTGGGGTAAGATAACGGGCGAAGACCGCAGCACTCGGAGAGAACCCAGCTCGCCATTGCCCTTCCTCTTCTCTTCTCTGTGTTGGTTTTTTATTTTTATCCCTGAAGAAGAGAAGGGGATTGGGGTTCTGAGGTCGAGGGAGGCTCTAAGCTTTAGGGCCTCTCGTTAAAATTTTCTTATATAATTTTTTTAATGAGTTTTTTGTTTTATTTTTGGGTTGTTTTTGCAAGTTGTTTGTTGATATTTTGCGTGGGGTTATATATATAGAGGGGGAGAAAGCCGCGTGTGGACCGCCGACACGTGTGGAGGGAAGTAGTGAATGGGTTTTCTTTTGACCTTGGACCCGGATCCGGGAACTCGCACGTGTCGGGCGGTGAACGGAGGTTCGAGGTTGTGGTGTAGTGGGGACGGGCTGTATGTGTTCACATGTGTGGCGTTGGGGGTAGTTTTGGACGGTGTCAATGCTTGATGTCCGGTGGACGGCGGAGATGGGGAGTATCTCGACTGTAAATTTTATCAGAATATCCGCATACAAGCACAATATTTATCGTTTAATCCGCTTGGTAATTCTTTTGAGTAATGTTCTCATGTAATTTATATTCGAGAAAATATTCATGTAAGATAATATATAGGGTGAGAAAGTCCAAAATTTGACACTTGTGATGTCTTGTTCTCTCGTGTGAAAATCCTACAATCAAAATTTTCATCAAAATTTTGTTGTTTCTAAATTCAAACTTGTTATTTTACTCGTTAAAATCGCTATGAGATGGTTATTTTACCCGTTTAACATAATCACTGTTTAACATTGTTTATGCTCCCACATGAATATTATTCGTTCAGCTTCTTCATCACTAATTTTAAATTGTCATAATTTAGACTTATTAGTTTACCCCCTTAAATTGATTTGCAAGATTTTTACAATAATTCAAAGGGTTTAGTAAATTTTTAAATGAGCTTTGGGTTTTTCCCCTGATTTATAAAGTTGAGGAGACTTTTGTGAAGTGGGTTTTGCTAACTAATTCTCTCTTAAAGACGGTGGTTAAAGAGGAGGAGAAGCAGTGAACAACAGATTTTTTTTATAATTCAATCTTGTTCCATCCACCTGGATATTACTGATGACTTTTCTATATACTAGTTGAGATGCACGCGCAATGCACGTGGTTGAATATCATGAGTTGAGATGCACGTGCAATGCATGTGGTTGAATATCATGAGTTGGGATGCACATGGTTGAATATCATGATTATTTAAATTGATAAAAATAAAAATAAAAATAAAGTTTTTTGTGGGATTGATCATCAACTCAATAATCTCTTTTTCAAATAAAATATTATCATTGTTACTTTTAATCCAGACTGTGGCTACGTGATCTACTATTTGTAAGTTATAAACACATTAATTTAGTACAATATCTCTATTTATTAGTATCTTGAAGTCTTTAAAAGATGGGTGATCGTTCAATTTGTAAAAGAATTTTGCATATGAATTTACTTGTAGTATGTCCATTAAACTTTTAGCTGTGGGTTGACTCATATTCATGTTAACTTTTAGTTGATGTTTTGCTCATATTTATATTATCTAATATTCTCATTCAATTTTATAACTCATTCTTTGTATTATAGAAGTAAAACTAAAAGTATAAAAAATTATTTTCTTACGAAATTAGAACAGGAAGATTATGATATATTTCGCTATGTGCTATAAATATAAAAAAAAATCTTTGATGCAAGGTCCCTATCAAATCTTACCCCAAACCATGTGAATGAAAAATGCTATTATAACACACTTGTCTAGGATAATTATATTGTGTATAGGATATATAACTCATCTAGAATATTAATATCTCATAAGTGGATTTTGCTGTTATGAGAGCAACACGTTAGAGGCTCGTATTAAAACTTTTTGGCTCTATAAAAGACACAAAAATTAAGAGTACATAGCTTATATATCGTAAAGAGCATATCGATTCATAGAGAACTTTTTCTAATAATGATATTACTATTCAATATTAAATCAATTTTATTATATAAGATTATATGACCCTTTTTAATAAATTATAAAAAATATATATGAAAACCTCAATACTTATAGCCAGTAGTTCGGCTCCACAAAATATGCTAACTTTACATTGTAGTTTGCTATTTGTAGTACTGTTGGCAATGTCATTACCTTTCCTCTTTATCTTATTATTCATACTTTTCTAATGTAAGTTCTCTTTTGTTAATCATTCAATTGGTTATATTTAATTTTTATAATATCAGAGGTTAGAAAATTCTCTTCTATTTAAAAAGTATTAACATGATTTTCTTAAAAATTATATACACATAGTAATAATAGTATATACTTTAGTGTAACTCAAACATTAGTTTCAAAGTCATTTAGAGTGAGGTCATTTCTATGCTAGAATAATGATATAGTGATTCACAGTCTAAAAGTCAAAAGAAGAAATTTCTATAAAGGAAAAATAATTTAATATGTCAAACTAAGAACTAATTTATAAAATATACATGAGCATACAGATAACTATAGAAAGTAATGTATATATATTCATAAAAAATTTATATTGAGTGACCAACTACAATCATCTTAATTTAAGCATAAATAATTATTATTTTAGTTACTAATTTGATACGCGTAACTATAGAATAAATCTCTAGCAAAAAATAGGAATTGTGATTGTATTATGTTATAGGTAAATAAATAAATATTATTAGAGCTCCTCTTTATATTGAATTTAAAAGTAATAATTTAATTTATTTAGCTCCAAATGTTAGTTCATATGAGAAAGTAAATTAATCTATGGCCTATATACGTATATAGCCAATCAATCAAACATATTAAAATTATAATGATCATGGTCAAAATTATATGGGAGGTTCACATTAAATATAATTTATAAAAATAGTACATTAAAGTTAAAATCTTTTTAATTACTACATAGATTGTCTGAAAAGTTTTACATATATAAACTATACTGCCTAGGAAAGTGATGTGCACACTTAATTATGGTCTAATAATCTTAAGAACCACTTATTCTTCAATATCATCATTAATTGATGTATATGTGCAGTACACTAAAAATAAAATAAAAATTTAGAAAACTACAAAATAAACACCCTCAAAAGTTTTAAAAGTGTCAAAAAATACTCTAAAATTTATAATTTATAAATACAAAAAACTATTAAACATACATTGAATCAAGGAATTACAAAAAAATTAATGAAAAATTTCAAACTTTGGAGGGGTAATTTGCAATATACTAAACTTTAAGGGTATTTTTTATAAATTTCAAATTTAATAGATTTTTAATTAGTTATGTTATTTTCAAAAAATTTATGGGTAATATTTATCATGAAATTGTTTTTCTAAACCTATACTTTTAAAAGGTGTATGATATCTTTTACAAAATTTAATTTTTAGGGGTTGTTAGTAATTTTGCATATTCATTTTAGCATCTATAGGTTAGAAATTTTCATGAAGTTTTTTTATAAATTATAAAATTTTAGGATTTTTTATAATTTTTAAAACTTATAGGCATTTTCTACACATTGTAAATTATTTATAAACTATTAATACTACATATGCTTTCAATTTACTAATGAATTTGAAAATTTTACGGTGTTTTTTATAATTTTTAAATGTTTGTTTGTAATTTTTAAAACTTTAAGTGTGTATTTTATAAATTATAAATTATGTAGGGAATATTTATAATTCCTATATTTTTAATATATTGTTAGGTCAGAAATTATCAGGATTTTTATAAATTTTATAATTTTGAGTGTTTTATTTTGTAATTTGTAAAAAGTTTAGAGTGTATATTGTAAATTCCATAATATTTCGGGGGTTGTTTGTGTTATTTGTAGGTTTTTAATATGTTTATAAGTTTGACATTTTTAAGGTGTTTTTTTATAAATTTTAAACTTTTGGTGGTGTTTTTGTAATTAATAAAACTTACAAGATATTTTCTCCAAAGTCAAAAAACTTTTAGTTTCTAATTAGCATATATTTTTTAGATTTCTCACTGAATTGAGATAAGTAAAATTTATAATTTTCAATATGCTTTAATAAAAATTTGAATTTGTAGGGTTTTTTTTTGTAATTTAAAAAACTTGGAGAATATTTGTTTATAAAGTCCAAAAACTTTTAGCTGTTGCTAGTATATGTTTTTTAGAGTTCTCTACAAACTGAAATAAGTAAAGGATTTGAATTATATGAAACATATCTATTTTATCCCATAACATATTAAGTCTCATTATGAATAGAATAAATTATTTGGTTAACAATTCAAAGAAGATAAGATAATTAGAATTGATTAAGATAACAATGTAATATTCAAAAAATCTAAGGGTAATATTGGTCATAGAAATATTTTCCCGAACTCGTACTTTTAAAGGGAATATGATTTATTTTCAAGAAAGAAAAGAATAATCATGTTTCTTTAAAAAACTATCAAATTAAATAGTTACCATGTACTAATCATGCATATTTTTCTTCAATAAGTAATTCGGTATACTCAACATTTTATTATAAAAGTTAATGAAATCTAGTACATGAACGAGGTTCTATTGATCAAAGATCAAAAATAGGGATTTCCATGTATTGACTGTGAATCTATTAAGTTGTTCTAAATAAGAACTCCACATTTCAAACTTACACCTTCGAATTCATAAAATTATTCTAAATAGCAATTTCAGTTACAACGATAAAATTATGAATGAGAGTCTAATTTTAAATATGAAGATTTGAGGGCATAATATAAGAATGTGAGGGAATTTAGGATAAGAATGTGAGGGAATTTAGGATCTAACATAAAAAAACCATAAAAGCCATCATCAAAGTACAAGATGTATTTCACAAGTTTTTTCTCTTTCTCTCTATACAGTTAACAACCTCTTCAAACTCATAACGAAGGAAACTCTAAGAAGTAGAAAAAGAATTTTTCTAATGTGTGTTACGGACACTCGTTAGGAGAAGAGAAAAATGAAGACATGAGAGATTGAGAATATGTGCAATCTATCAGACCTCCTTGCTCCTTATCTCTCTGGTGGAAAAAAACCGTTGAAAAAAAAGAATAGAGGATTCCATTTGTAGAAAACTTTGGAGGTTGATTAAATTAGGAATTTAGGTTGTTATTATTAGGACTCATGATTATGAGCCTACACTCTAATCTTATTTTGATGATTCAACAAACAATTTATTATGTGGTTTCTAGTGTTTGTTTTGATTTGTTTTTAGCTCATATCTGTTGGAGGATGGTTGGATTGCGCCTTCACGATGATATCAAAAGAATGTTGGCGGAATATCGCAGTGAAGCTATGCACAAGTCAAGTCAAGATCCATGATCAAGTTTCATGTGCAAATCAACTTGGTACACTTATTTAGGATTTTTATATTGTGTATAAATGCTTTAAGCTCAATATCACACACACACACATAATTCTTGATTTTGAGTATTTTTGATAAAATATTAAGTTATTAGTCTATAGTCTTAAATTTCTCTTTATACATATTTTATTAAGTCTATAAAACTATTTGAAAAGATTTCAAAACATTGTTTAACTCAAAAGTGAAAAATCAAGAAATTTATATACACACGTATTTACAAGTTTTGTAAAACTGAGAGATTTCAAAAATGGGGAATGACATTTGGAAATTTTCTTGTGTAACATGTTCATTTATATGTTTATAAACAATTCCCCCAAATTTTATATTTTTTGAAAATTTTTTGATATTTTTAAATGAGGTTCAAAGTTGATATTTACTGTTCACTTCAGGTTCTGTGCACGTTTTGAGTCGCCTTGCTACAGTAATGAGTCGACTAAAAAATCGATGAGTCAACTGATACAGTATAAAGTCGACTTATACCTGTCATAAGTCAACTCATGAAGTGTTATACAGTTAGTTGTTTTCATCCGCTGAGTCGAGTGATAATCCAATGAGTCGACTCATGTAGTCACAAGTCGACTCATGCTTATTATAAATCGACTCATAATATGACCGTCGCACAGTAACAACATTTTTTCAAAATTTGTGTTTTTTTATTATTTATGTTGTTTTGTGATGGTTTCTTGGGCTGGTTTCTTCTACCCTATATATACCCCATTACATTTTGCGCTCCAAATAACTAAGAAAGTTTTAATCAAGTTTTACAAGGGTTTAAAGTTTGTTTAAGTGTTATTTTACAAGTTTTTGTGAAGAAACTTTCACAAGAGAAAGAGGAGATTGATTCTATCGGTTTGAGCTTCATTTTCATTCATCTCTCTTTCTTGAATTTCAGAGAAGATTATTCTAAACTCAATTTCTAGCCTTATACAATTATTTGTTATTTATTCATTTTATTAAGCTAGAATTTAAGTTTAGTTTTGATTATTGCTCGTTGATCACACACATCCTTATTGAGCTTCTAGTAATTTTCATGCAATATATTATTGGGTTGTGGTGAGTGATTAGTTGAGTGTGAGCTTAATTGAGTTTTCATCTTGTTAGAGAACAAAATCATTTGTGCTTGAGCTTATTTTGTGAGATCACATTGTAATACACTTATATACTAAGAGGAGTGTGTGGTGAGAGACGGGGTCGATTCCAAGAGGAGTGGCGTCGATAATAAAACCTAGAGAGATTGTAAATCCGAGCACTTGAGGAAGGTGATATGGGTGAGGCCAACATTTAGAGGGTGTATTGTATGATCGCATTGTGAGTTTTATAAACATTTGTCAGTGAGCATTAAAAACCGATTGTGTAGTATCTTTTGAGATAGTGGATTCTCCACGGGAGTAGGGAGTGGAGACGTATGTCGGAAGGACCGAACCACGTGATCATATTATTTGTTTGATTGTCACATTGCCCACTATCTCATTTGTTTAATAGTTCATGTTTATATCATCCTTGTTTAATTTCATATACTTGCTCACATCTTCTTGAATATCTTTTTTGCAAGAACAATAATTTAATAAAGTTTAAATTGACATTAATATCGGATTAGATTAGCATATACCCTATTCACCCCCTAGGGTAATTTTAGTTATAAATATGTGTGGAGCTCTTTGAACCAACCTAATGTTGGATATTTTTGATCAAAACCGCTTTCCAAAAATAAGTTTTCAAACTATGTATTTACTAATGAAGAGATGACCCATGCCCATGAAGAGCCAGCCCACGAAGAGATCCATCACGAGACAGATAAATTTGTCTCGCGCCACAACCATGCGAGACAGAGTAATCTGTCTCGCACGTGGGTTTTCCAGCGGGTGTTTTCTAGGTTTGGCAGGAGAGAATTGATATAAATAGGAGTTCTTTCTTCTCTAGGGTTTTTTTTAGGAGAAGAGGAAAAGGAGGGTTTTGGCGGCTACAAAAGAGAGAGTTTTTTTTAGATCTAGATCTAAGATCTTGAGGAGAGAAAAGAGAGAGCTTGGAGGGATTTTATAAGAGAGAGGTTAAATTTTTTGGGTAAAAACCATAGCCTCTTTTTTTGGGACGAGCTTGTAGATTGTACAAGTCATTGGTGTTTTCCTTCATAGTGGAATCTCCCATCCTCCTTCCCCGTGGACGTAGGCAAGTTTGCTGAACCACATAAATCTCGTGTCTTTACTGTTTTTTGGGTATTGGCTATTGCTTGTAGGTTCTCTCGACAAGTCAGTCCTAGAACCGATGAGAGGAATAGTGTATATTTTACCTTGTTGAGATATGTTTGTTGGAAATTTGCAGTAAAAGACAATGAAAGAAAAATTAACTTGTATTCCTCTCAAAATCGATTACAATTTGGATTCCGATTACAAAAGAGAGGAGAATGAATTTGATTCTCCCCTTTGTTTAAAACTGGGTTCTTCAAGGTAGCGATGGAGTGCCTCCTTCGATTGATCGCGTCGAACTTGCTCTCCGTTGACGATCCGACCGTCCTACTTCACTGGAACAATTGAAAGGCTTGATGACTTCGGTTTAGAACTCTTGACGAGCGTAAGGAACTCTGAACGAGTTAAAAACTCTGACAAGAGTTGTTGAAAACCGAATGTCTGGTTTGATGTGATTAAGTTGGGTTGCAAGCTTAATCACGAACTCTTAAATGAGTTTCAAAACTCAGAGTGAGTTGGATTTCTGTAAAAGAGTTGTTGGAACCGAAGATTTGGTTAATTGTCAAGTTGATGATGCCCTTGATGAAAGGATCCTTTGGGATTTGATTAACTGATCGTTGATCAGTTCCTTGATCTTCAAAAGATCTCCTCCTTCGTGTTGTTTAACTGCTGAGATTTGTTGACCTTAAGCAGTTTTGATGCCAGCTCACCTCAACCCTATGCGGTTTTGCTGTTAAAAGCCGATCAACCGATCCCACCCCTTACTCGGTTGAGTAAGTCGGTTATTTATAGGGGGGTTAGGGGTGTAACCAACCCCTAAATCCGCTCCTAAGTGGGCGAAGATCCCTCAGAACGTGGGGTAACGGTTTTGAGGCCGTTCGACTTGCGTTTGAACAAGTCAAAACGCCTCAGTTGCCGTTCTGGGCTTTAACTCTGCGTCCAAGACTTGAGACGCAGAGTTAAATCTCTGTTAGAGATTTGAGACGCACAGGCCGCATGCGTTCTGGAATTGGAAACGCACAGGTCGCTGGTGCGTTGAAGTTCAACTCTGCGTCCAGAGTTTGGGACACACAGTTGAGCTAGTTGAAGAACGCACGTTATGTGTGCGTTTAGTGCTTTAACTCTGCGTTGCAGAGTTAGATATTTGCTGGAGAACGCACAAGTTGTGTGCGTTTCGCAGAAGTGACCTTCTGCGTTTGATAGAAGTTGTTGACTTGTAACCTCGTCTATTATGACAAGCGTCGTCAAATTGTAACTCTTCTCGATCTGTGTGAAAAGTCTCCTATTGCCCCTTCCGACTGTCGACCCGAAAGCTATTTGATTGTAGCTTTCGTTGTGAGAGCTTGACGGGAATCAACATCCATAGTGTTTTGAAGATGGATATTTGCCCACAGCTCTCTACCAAGCGACTCACCAACTAAGTCCAACCTTTTATTTCTGAAATCATTACACTGCTCATCAGCATCTCTAATAGTTGCTAATATCATATTAGTCATGCTGTTGTCGCAGCCATCAAGATCAATCATCTCAGAAATGAGACCGTGTTTGTAGCGGTTGTAGGGTTGCGGATGTAGTGATTAGAAAGTCGTCTGATTGTAACTTCCATTATCAGGGCTTGATAGGGATCGGCTATCTATTGTGATTTTTAGACAGCCTACAGAACCCCCTCCAAAGTTTTCGAAAGTTCGCGGTTGACTGGGACGAATTTTCGGAATACTTTGGATCCTAAAATTTGGAAGACATTGTCAAACTTGGTTGATTGTAATCTAATTGTACTCATCCAATGGATTCTTCAGTGGAGTCACCTGTTTCTTCTTGGCTTTAGTCGCCTTGATGGCTGACATTAGCCTCCCTCTATTTATTTGGAACCATGTCTTGGCTATAAACATAGAGGAATTCGTCTGATTGAATTAGAACGCACAGATAGATTTCTTGCGTTATTGAGCCGAAACGCAGGGTTAAATTCTGCGTTTAAGAATTCCATTAATGCAGACGCACAGGCGAATTATAACGCTGAGCTGAACTCTGCGTTCAGAAGCTCAAGCATCATAGGCGCACAGGCCACATTTGGCGGGCATTTGGGCCTATGATCCCGACCCGATTTGACAGCTCATAGCTGTCTATAAATAGACCGCTAAGGGTCAAATCAAAAGTCACCCGACTTTTTGCCTCCTCTCTTTCGGAAGATTTTTAATGAAGCCTCTTCGTTTTCGACTCCGGTGATCGTGCTCGTCTTCTCCAATTCTCTTCCATGGGTTCCAAGAAAAAGGCTGCTCCTGGCCCAAGATCTCCTGCTGCAGCAGCGCCGCCGTTTCAGGTTCCACCCATCGGTGGTAAGTGTCGCCCTTCTTGGCCGTCAAACTTGCTTCGGCAAGTTCTTTAAAACCTTGGATGTATTGCCGTCAAACTCGCTTCGGCGAGTTCTTTGAAAAAACCCTAGATGGGTTCTTGCAAACGAGAAAGATGACTCGTTTTGTCATTGTAACGCAGAGTTAAGATTCTGCATTTTGAATTCGAAACGTCAGGGGCCTGACCCTTGCGTTTATGAAATTTTAACGCCAGATTTGAACTGTGCGTTCGACAACTTAACGCAGAGTTTGACCTATGCGTTGATGAAAATTAACGCTAGGTCTGAACTGTGCGTTCGAAAACTTAACGCAGAGTTTGACCTCTGCGTTGATGAAAATTAAACGCCAGATCTGAACTGTGCGTTCGAAAACTTAACGCAGAGTTTGACCTCTGTGTTGATGAAAATTAAACGCCAGATCTGAACTGTACGTTTGATGATTCTCTTTCTTATGGGCTCAAATAAAATTCCCTTCATTTAACTTATTGAATATTTCTTTCTTTTGCAGTGCCTTACGCCCGCGAACCTCTCAATCTTCGTCACCACTTTGGGCATGGGGGAGGCGCGGACTTTAATATGCAATTCAATCTGCGTCAAGAACTCCCAATATTCCAAGACACCGACAAAGATCGTGTCACCCTGATCTCAGATCCAAATACAGATATACTTCCTACTACCAATGTGCTTCCGTTCCCCGTCACATGAACTGGGACTTGGTGAGAGAGCAGGATGGGGTAGCTGTTGGGGTTCTGACTCACAAGGGTGTGAATACCGCTGGATATAATCGACAAGTGTCGGCTTTGGAACCCTGCTTATTCTCACGAGGATATCCTTTGGGAGAAACAGCTAGTCCAGCTAACACTTTCATGCGACGGTTTTTGGCTGCCAAAGGAGAATTCCCGACTGCAGTATTCCGAGCTCCTGGATGGGTTCATTCCTCCAAGACAGGATGGTGGGCACGAATGATAGAATTCGTGTTGGCAGAATTAAAGGAACCATTAGCTCAATCTGGGCTTGCTTGCCCTATTAAGGCTACTAAACATGGAATAGCTCTTAGTCCATATAACTTCTTTGCCATTCTGGAGCGGTACAATCCAGAGACTTGTACGTTTTTCACACCGGAAGGAGAATTAGGGTTCGCCCTGCATGAAATGTTCGATGTCTCAGGTCTTCCTTTTGGCGATTTACCATATGAAGAGTTTGTCCCTGGGTCAACTGAGCTGAAGATCTTGAAGGAGACCATCCCCGAGGTATATGACACTCTATGGGAGGTGATGTGTCATTTCCAAATCTGCGGCCAACTGACAGGGGCACGCGGACGTGGTATCAAACAGCTATCCTGGGCCGAGTATCTTTTCCAAAATTTGTCGAACAAGGCTATCACCATATCTCGTCGGGAGGCGAGCACTCCTGAGACCATTCAAGCTTTGATCAATGATGCCACCGTTCACTACGTCAGCGAGGGAATAGAAGATGACTTCCCAGCGCAGACTCCATATGAAGAGTTTGTCCCTGGGTCAACTGAGCTGAAGATCTTGAAGGAGACCATCCCCGAGGTATATGACACTCTATGGGAGGTGATGTGTCATTTCCAAATCTGCGGCCAATTGACGGGGGCACGAGGACGTGGTATCAAACAGCTATCCTGGGCCGAGTATCTTTTCCAAAATTTGTCTGACAAGAATGCCGCTGTGTCTCGTCGGGAGGCGAGCACCCCTGAGACCATCCAGGCTCTGATCAATGACGCCACCGTTCACTATGTCAGCGAGGGAATAGAAGATGACTTCCCAGCACAGACTGAATTCGAGAGCTTCCATCACCAGGCAGCCACTCCCATCTCTGATATGGCATTATTAGCGGGTTTTCTCATGCTGTGGCTGAAGCGGTGTGTGGTTCCTACCAGACCAATAGATGCTGTGATGATTGAAGTAGCTTATCCGGCCGTCCTCTTAGCACATGGGAGACCCATAAATCTACTTTCCGCTATGACGTGCTGTTTACAACACGGTTTGAGGGAACTATGCCTCGAGTTTATCCAAGTGAAAGAGATAGATTCTGAAGGGACGAAAAGCTTGGTGACTCCCAATCCTCGAGTACCCTTGCCGTATACATATCTAATGGCTTGGTACGCCTCACATTGTGTACATTTGATGAGTGCTCCCTCTGCTACGGATGGAGGCTTCATCCCTTTCGTGCAGCGATTAGAAAAAGCTACTTGGATAGGCAATTACGTAGTGAGGGTCTGTCAGATTCTGTCGAGAGACCTCAGCTACGACATCTTCCGCTGCTTCCCGGATTTTAAGGGTGGGGGGGTATGGACAGGTCTTCCAAGATACCGCTGGTCCTAATGGTTTTACCCGTTTGGACGGGGGAGTTTTCCATTGGCTGTTAAATATTAGACCTGGTTATCTCCTCTTCAGGCAAAATGACAAATGTATAATTGAGCCCTATCAACCGTATCGCTTTGCTCGCCAATTCGGATACGACCAACTATACGTTGGGAATCCGAGGAGCCAGCTTTCAGTTATGGGCAACATATACGAAGGAGCTCGAGCTTGGTATTATTCCACCGCAGGTTGCACTGGGGCTACCTTCAGATTACCCCACAAAACCCCTAATTCTCTTCTCTCTGTGGCTTTCTGCAACTGGTATCATACAGCTTCCATGATGCCAGATTACAAACTGTACACTTCAGGCCTCCGTGCGATTAGGAAGATGTATTCTTCTCGGAAAGGAGGTGGTCGTGCATCTCGTCTGAAGGGGATTGACGAGTTTTTGCATTTTTAAGATGCAGCTGAAGAAGGAGAAGAAGAACTGGGACTAGAGAGTGCCCCGGTAGCGAGTCCTACGGCTGTTGAAACTTCGAGAGCCAAAGCAACTGGAAAGAGGGCTCTCTCTGAAGCAGAAGAAACCCAATACGAGAAACGTACTCGCAGGAAGCTGCTAGTAGATCCTCCTGCTCAGAAGTTCATGGCGGGTGCTTTCAAATCTGCCAGTGGAAGGGAAGAGCAAGAATCAGCTGTTGCAAGTCGCCCTGATCATGTTGATCCTCACTCTGGGGGATCCACCTTTTCTGAAGAATTTTCTCCTCACTATCCCTTGGATCAGGCAGAGGGTGGAGATGAATTCCCAAGTGGGGATATGGGGGTTTATTCTGCAACGGATCCCGATATCTCACCATTTCCAGATCAGACTCCTGGTGCTGCTGCTTCACCTGCAAGGGTACCGCCTGCAACGTCTCCATCTGAAGGGGATAAACTGCCTACAGATGAACTGGCGACAGATGAGCCGTCTCCCACTTCCTCTGTACTATTGCCACATTCGGGGACTATTATTCCTAGTCCCACGACTGGCCGACTGACTCAAGTGGATACACACGCGAGCTCTCCTGAACTTTCAGCTGCTGACGATGACGAACCGTTGGACTATGGGAGCTCGTCTCACCATGAAGATGCTGATGAGGATGAAAGCGATGATGACGATTTTTATGCCTGGGCGGATCAACCACCACCACCTTCTGACAAGGCGTCTGGTTATCTTCCTTTTTACCCTACTGGTAGAAGTTACACCCTCTGATTTTTCTGGTGTTTCTTTCCTTTTACATTGACTGTTCTTTTGTGTAGGTTCTCCAACTACTGAGGCTGCTAGGACGTCATCGTCTCTCCCCCCGCAAGCAACATACGCTCCTCCCTCTGAATCAGTACCGGTGACAACGAGCTCTTTACCAGAGGAACCACTTTCGCTGACGATTCCTCTTAAACCTGTGGGGACAGAAATTGTGCTAAGCTCAACCCAAACAGGGGCACTTATGGCTCTACCTTCCAGTCCTTCACAATTGGATATCGCCATAGCTTCTCCCACTTCTTCACGATCATCACCGATTGCTTCTGCATCAGGGTCTATGCTTTTAGGCTCCCCACCGTCATCTCCGGTGAAGACGCTAAGTCCAGTGGCTCTTCCTTCCATCCTAAAGGTTCTTATACGACCGTTGAAAGATATGATGAAGATAGCGATTGAGGAAATCAGTGCTGGACGAGCTACATTCGATTCTTTCAAACCACTACTCATGCACTCCCTGAACGGCATTCGATATTTGGATGACGCACGATTGTTCCAGCATTGTTCTGAAGGCGTCTCTCGGTTGGAAAAAGATCTAAGGGCTTTGGAGGAATTGCATCGAGCTGATCTTACTACTCAGACTGCTTTAGTCTTTGATAATCTTCAAGCTGAAGCGACCCGCCAATACGAAACCTTCCAAGAGGCCATCACTGACAAAGAGCTTGAGATTGCATCCTTACAGGGGCAATGCATGCAGAAGCAACATGCTGTGGACGCTTCTGGAGATGCCATACAGACATCTCGTGCGGAAATTGATCGTCTCAAGGTGGAGTTGGCTCGACATGAAGCTGAACTTGCGCGGGAGGAAGAGATATTGAAAAAGCTCACACTAGAAAGTGTGAAGACTTATGCCACCTACCGTTCAGCGGTGCAGGATCTTGAACTTATCCAGAAGCAGGCTAATGCGATTGTGCTGGATGAAAGCACCCTTAGGAAGAAAGCCGAAGTGATGGTACAGGCCGCTCACGAAGAAAAAGTATCTGCTATTAAATCCCGGCTCGTGTATTTCACTTTTACTGAGGCTTAATCATGTTGTGTTCTTTTTGTTTGATAAGAACATGGTTTTTGTATCACTCTTCAATATTTTTTTTGATGATAATATAAAAGAGTGATTCTGGTTTATCTCTTCTCATTGCATGCGTCGTGTTCTGACTTGCAACAATGCAACTATATGGAAAACGCCAAATTCTTTAAAAATTCCCTTACAATCATCTAAGATAATTCTGGAAAAATTTTAACTTGTTTGGGGGGGGGGGGGGGGAAGAATTAACTGGTTCAAACAGGTTTGAACTGTTAGAGGTGGTCTGTTAACATAACAGAGATTTGGGAATCTATCGATCTATTGGGAATAGTCAATAGATTAATTTTTGTAAGTGGTATGATTTTACTCTGACATGCAAGCAATCGCAATCAGGGTAATTTGAGGGTTTATCACTCTATTAGGGAGAGTTGATAAGTGGATTCTTGTCAGATGTGTAGTGTTAACGTGACAAGAAGAATATTACTGTGGAAGCAATTTTGAGGACTTATCACTCTATTGGAGAGAGTTGATAAGTGGATTTTTGTCAGAGGTGTAGTGTTAACGTGACAAGAAGAATATTGCTATGGAAGCATTTTTGAGGACTTATCACTCTATTGGAGAGAGTTGATAAGTGGATTTTTTTTTTGTCAGAGGTGTAGTGTTAACGTGACAAGAAGAATATTGCTATGGAAGCAATTTTGAGGACTTATCACTCTATTGGAGAGAGTTGATAAGTGGATTTTTGTCAGAGGTGTAGTGTTAACGTGACAAGGAGAATATTGCTATAGAAGAAATTTTGAGGACTTATCACTCTATTGGAGAGAGTTGATAAGTGGATTTTTGTCAGAGGTGTAGTGTTAACGCGACAAGAAGAATATTGCTATGGAAGCAATTTTGAGGAGTTATCACTCTATTGGAGAGAGTTGATAAGTGGATTTTTGTCAGAGGTGTAGTGTTAACGCGACAAGAAGAATATTGCTATGGAAGCAATTTTGAGGACTTATCACTCTATTGGAGAGAGTTGATAAGTGGATTTTTTGTCAGAGATGTAGTGTTAACGTGACAAGAAGAATATTGCTATGGAAGCAATTTTGAGGACTTATCGCTCTATTGGAGAGAGTCGATAAGTGGATTTTTGTCAGAGGTGTAGTGTTAATGTGACAAGAAGAATATTGCTATGGAAGCAATTTTGAGGACTTATTGCTCTATTAGAGAGAGTTGATAAGTAAATTTTTGTCAGAGGTGTAGTGTTAACGTGACAAGTGTGGGGGAAAGAATATTGTAGCGTCTCGCTGGGGAGGACTGCTAAGTATTTTATCATCGGAGCGATGAACAAGATTTTAAGACTTTTATCACTATGTTAGGGAGAGCCGATAAATTGAAAATTTACTGCTCTGTTAAGTAGAGTTAGTAAATTGCACTCGACTTGAATGATTTTGGAGATTTGTTGTTCTTTTGATGAGAATCAATAAGTGGATTTTGACAGAGGAATCATTGTTACAACGATGTAAACAAAACTCAAGCTCTGTGGGATATGACATCCGTCTGAGGTGTAATATTAACCTGACGATGATTTAAACCCTGCTGAGGAAAGACCAAGGTTTAACAATGTCATGCAAAAAGAGTTCATGAACTTTTGGGATAAGTATCATGTTCAAGAATACAAAGGTGGATCCTTTGTTTAGGATAATCATAACGCACAAGGTGACCTCTGCGTTGGAGGTTCGAAACATAAAGTTGAGAACCATTACAACGCAGGTCTAGACCTGGCGTTTGAAAAATTTGAACGCAGAGGCAACTCTGCGTTAAAGTCTAACCGACCTTATCCATTAACGTGAAATATCACGTTTCAGATTCAGTTGGGATTCTCTCTTAGAGTCCCGATCTGATTTAACAGCCCGACGGCTGTTATAAATAAACCCGTAAGGTCACATCAAGAGTCATTCGACTCTTTTGCCTTGCTTAGTTCCAAGAACGAGAATTCTCGTTTCAATTTTGGTCAATTTTCTGACGAACTCCGTCTTCTCCAATTAACCACCTGCATGGCGCCCAGGAGGATGAGTTCGGGTTCCAAGAAGGTCGCCAAGGCGGCTTCGGAAGCGTCGCCGGCCGAGAGCACCGGTGATGTTGCCGTTCTGACAAGTGCTTCAGCGTTGATGTCGCTGTCACATGGGCCTCAATGCTGTGGTAAGCGGTGGTCATGGCAACTTGTTTCAACGAGTTTTCTGGAAACCCTAGATGGGTTCCCCTCAACGAGGAAGATGACTCGTTCTCCATCAGAAACGCAGAGTTACGGCTCTGTGTTACAAATTGGAAACGCAGACTTACGACTGCGTTTAAAGAACATAGAGTTAATTCTCTATGTTAGAATTGGGAACGCAGAGTTTAGGACTCTGTGTTAAAAAATTGGAAACGCAGACTTAAGACTGCGTTTAAGAAACATAGAGTTAATTCTCTATGTTAAAATTGGGAACGCAGAGTTTAGGGCTCTGTGTTAAAAATTGGAAACGCAGGCTTAGAATTCTGCGTTCAAATGTTGTAACGCAGGATTTTATCTCTGCGTTCAAATGTTGTAACGCAGGATTTTATCTCTGCGTTCAAATGTTGTAACGCAGGATTTTATCTCTACGTTCAAGTGTTGTAACGCAAGATTTGATTTTTGCGTTCAAATGTTGTAATGCAGGGTTTTATCTCTGCGTTCAAGTGTTGTAACACAAGATTTGATCTCTGCGTTCAAATGTTGTAACGCAGGGTTTGACCTCTACGTTCAAGTATTAATACAAGGGTTGACTCTTGTATTAAAGCTTACCACGTAGAATTTGTTCTTCGTGTTTATTTCATGTTAGCAACTTCTTTCTGCTACTAAATATTGCTTCTGATTTTACAGTGCTTTTTCGCAATGTACCACTTCAGCCGGAGCAGCCTTTTAACTACACTGATGATCCCGAAGTGGGGAGAGCTTTTGGTCTTCATAGAGAAATTCCTTTATGCACTTTCCCCGAAGTGGGGAGAGCTTTTGGTCTTCATAGAGAAATTCCTTTATGCACTTTCCCAAGTTTGGAACGAACACATTTAATTAGGTTTGCTGAGTGTTCCACCCTTAGGGCTTTGATCACCGATCTGGATCTGGAAACTCGCAGGATCAATTTGTCAAACCCTCATTTTTATTCGGTGACCATATATCTGCCGATGGACAAGTCGGGTATGTAGAAGACTCCCGGATGCTGCGAAGAGTCGATGATCGTTTACTTTTCCTTCTAAGCATGAAGAGAATGTACCTGCTTTCCTACTTCCTGAGTGTTGGTGGTCGTAGGGGCTTGGCCTTCGATCTTGTCAAGGAGAAAGAGAACATCTCATTCGGATCTGGTCGACTTCTCGCGTTCAAACTGGCGGACAACTCAAAGGTCTGAGACCTGGTTGTTTTGAGAAAAGGGGCTTCGCTCAAGAGACCCCTCTTCCAGCGAACATTTTCATGCGCCAGTTTATTGCTGCCCGAGGTGAATTTCCTACACAAGCCTTCCGTTCTCCTGGCTGGTTATTCTCCAGAGAGGATGGTTGGTGGACTCGGATGGTAGATTTTGTTCTTGAGGAGCTCAAAGAACCTCTTGCTCAGTCTGGCCTTACTATACCAGTACAGGCTACTAGATGTGGGATCACTCAGAGTTATCCCTGCTTCTTCGCTATGCTGGAGCGATATAATCCGGATAGCTGCACCTTTTTCACACCTGTCGGGGAGTTAGGATTTGCTCTCCATGAAATGCATGCAATATCGGGACTATCCTTCGGGCAAACGCCTTATGAAGAATTTATTCCTACCACCAAGGAACTCTCCCTCCTGAAGACTGCTCATCCAGAGATATACAGCAGTTTTTGGGAGTTGCTGAGTCATTTCCACATCTGCGCTCAGGTCGTCGAGATGCGTGGGGGTGGCCTCATGCATACTGCTTGGGCAGATCACTTATTCCAGAACTTGGGTCAGAAGGGTTTGAAGGTGACCCGTCTTACTGTAAGCTCTGCTAGGAGTATCAACGCTCGCATCAAAACTCCTAACGCCATTTATAAGAATACGTGTTTGGAAGATGGATTTGAAGCTGACAGTGAATTTGACAGTTTCCATTATCAAGCTGCAATTCCTATTTCTGACACGGCCCTCTTCGCTGGTTTCTTGATGCTATGGTTGAAACGATGCGTCATGCCGACGAAACCAGCTGAGTCAATCTTGATTGAGGTTGTCCACCCAGCCGTTCTCTTGGCTCACGGAAGACCCCTAGATCTTCTTTCTGCAATGACAGGTTGCTTGCAGGGAGGCTTGCGTGATTTGATCTCTGAACTCCTTGATGTCAAGGAGATGAATGTTGCCGGAAGGAAAGTTTGGAAAACTTCCCAACCTCGCACACCAATGCCCTACACTTATTTAGTAGCTTGGTTTGTGCTGCATTGTCCCTCCTTGATGCGGGGGATTATACATAATAATGAGACCTCCATTCCTTTCGTGCAACGGCTTGAGCCAGCCACATGGACGACTGCATACATAGTCCGGTCTAGGCAACTTTTGTCTTCGGAAGCCAGTTACGATCTCTTTTGCTATCGCCCTTGCTTTGATGGGGCTGAAGAAGAAGTCTCCAAGTTTGGTGACGTAGTCTTTGAGGGGTCCTCGCTTTTAAATACAGGGACTTTCCAGTGGCTTCTCACTATCAGAGTGGGTTACCTGGTTTTCAGAATAGGTGAAAGATGCATAATTGAGCCTTACATTCCTTCACGTTTTGCCCGATAGTTCGGGTATGAACAGCTTTACGTTGGTAACCCTAATCCACAATTAGCCCACATCGGGAATCTGTATGAAGGAGCTCGTGCTTGGCATTTCTTTATTGCTCGAGGAACTCATGCGCAGTTTACTCTGCCTAATTTGCCACCTAATTGTTCCACCGTAGCGGATTTCCACAATTGGTTTGATAAAGCTTCTCTGATCCCAGAATATGACATTTATACTTCATGTATAAACGAAATCCGAGAACTTTATAAATCAAGAAGTGGTTCCGGCAGGACTCGACTACCGGGGATAGAGGATTATCTGTCCTGCGAACGGGAGGCGGTCGGGATCGAAGAGATCCCAAAAGAATTACCTGCTACAAAGCCTTCTGAAGACGAAGTCACTAGAGAGGTTCCCGGAGGAGCACCCCCTCCCGAGCCTTGCTCCTTGAGGTCCTCAGGGAAGCAGGCTCTCACTGCTGAGGAGGCAGGCGAATACGATAGAAGGATTCGCAAACGAAAACCCGTTGCAGCTAAGAATTCCAAGAAAGCTAAGTTGATGGGGGACGCTATGAAGTCTGCACTTGCTTCGTCTCCCGAAAACAGCGGGGATACTATGCCTCCAGCTGTTCCTCCTAGTCCTGAAATCCTCACAGGTGGGCAGGGATTGGCCATCCTAGGTTTAGTGCCAGATGTACCCGAAAAGCTATCATCTGAAGCTGCGCACACTCCCATTCGCACTGATTATGAGAATTGCTTTATTTATCCGCCGACTGCTCCACCCCCAGGCTCGAAAACTTTAAGGAAGCTCGTCGAGCGATTAGAGTACTGGATGCAGATGACCATCGATGTTGTTAGTCTCGGGGACGTGAGTTTCAAAGTCTTTAAACCCCATCTGCTGGAGTGTCTTGCCAAGATTAGGGACCAGGGGGATACATTGTGGACTAAACATTGTCGCGAGAGCATTATCGTTCTGGAATACGAATTGGAATTCCTTTCAATGCTACAACGCGATGCCATCGAACCAGAAGTGGATCGGGCTCTTTCTCAGGCCAGAGCTTTGAAGGTACAGCAGCAAGAGGCTCTTCAGAAGAGTCTAAACGAAACAGATTCTCGTATTGCTCGCCTGCGCGGGGAACATCTTCAAGTGCAAGTGGACTTGGGCACTTTTGCTGTAGGTATTCGGGACACTGCGATTGAGCTTACCCGTGCTGGTATGGAGCAATCTCAGATAACTGCTCGTTTAGCGGGCGACATGGAAGTTATAAAAGGGTTAATTACTTTCTGCGACGGTCTCTTTAAGGGCTTTTGCGACGAGCTTGTCGCTGCTGACAAGATTAGGCGAGAGATTGCAGAAGCAGCACCAAATGAAGAGGGGCTCAAGAGCAAGATAACAGAGGAAGTTAAAAAGCCTCGTGAGGAGAAAATATTGGCACTGAAATCTAAACTCAAGTCTTTTAGACTGATGAGCCCCGATGTTTAGGACTTGGATTGCTTTTTAGCTAGGGAATAATTTTGTATCATTTTCGTTTCGACTGTCCTCATTTTGTATTCACATTTAACGACATTGAATGAAAATGATATCATTTTGACTTTCATCATCTCTTAGCAAATGCCATATATATAGTGTTAACTTGGCATGAAATCGAAATTCTCTTTATTAGAATAATTCTAGAAAATTTCAATCGTCAGAGGTTTAATGTTAACATGACGAAATACAAGAAGAAGTACACTATAAATAGGCAACCCCCAGTCTGATTTAGCTGGGGTTTAGGGGGCTACATGATTTATGGGAAATTTCTCTTAAGGAATTTCCCATTGATTGGCATCATGAGCCTATCTCCTTTTTGATTGATGAGACGATAAGCTCCATTCGAATAGACTGATTCTATTACGAAGGGCCCCTCCCATTTAGGATTGAATTTCCCTTTGGTTTTGTGTGTCACCACCATGGGTCGTCTGTTGGCCAAAACTAGATCGCCTTTCTTGAAAATCCGTTCCTTAACCTTTTTGTTGTAGGCTTTGGAAATACGGGCTTGATATAGCTCGATCTGTTGCTGAGCTTGAAGTCGTTTGTCATCTAAGGCTTCAAGTTCTTGCAGACGTCGTTGATGCTTTTCTTCTTCTGTTAGTCCCGTTGTAATAGCAACTCTCAGAGAAGGGATCTGGATTTCCAATGACAGTACAACCTCGCAGCCGTATACCAAAGAGAATGGGGTAGCTCTTGTAAGGGTCCTCACCGTTGTGCGGTAAGCCCACAGACATTCACCGAGTCTTTCATCGCAATCGCGCCGGCTTTTGGAAACAAACTTTTTGAGAAGCTTCACTATGGTTTTATTGAAAGCTTCTGCAAGACCATTTGCTGGCGGATAATAAGCCGTAGATGCAACACTTTGGATTCTGAATTTATCACAGAATCTCTGAAACCCAAAACTGACGAATTATGTCCCGTTGTCGTGAACTATTCGTCTTGGGACTCCAAAGCGATAGATGACGTGATGTTTGATGAACTTGATCACGTTTGAAGTCTTGACTTCTTTCAATGGGATTGCTTCCGCCCACTTGGAGAAATAATCGGTCACGGCTAGAATAAACCGGTGTCCTTTGGACGTCGGAGGGGAAATCGGTCCGACGATATCCATGCCCCACATTTCGAATGGCCAAGTCGCCGATGTGGGGTGTAAGTTCCCCGGTGCTTGGTGGATAAAATCTCTATGAATTTGGCATGCGTGACAACGTCTAGCATAGTCAACCGCGTCTGAAAATATCTTCGGCCAGTAATAGCCGATTCGTCGGAGACGATCTCCTAATTTGGCTCCAGGTTGATGAGCTCCGCACATTCCGCCGTGAGCTTCCTTGAGGGCCTCTTTCGCTTCCTTCCGAGAAAGGCATCGAAGTAAGACTCCATCATGTGATTTACGATACAAGACTTGAGAAACTGCATCGTAATAGAATCGGAGGGCTTTTCGTTTGATTGCAGCCGCTTCCTTAGGGTCCTCAGGTAGAATTCCATATAAGGCATAGTCGATGTATGGGAATCGCCAATCCCTAGATTCGAATTCCATAAATGCCGTACAGACTTCTCCTGACGTCGTCTCATCTGAGTTTTCCTCTGTAGGAATCTTGGAAAAGTATAGCTTACGTCCCATGACCGGAATCGTTGTTTCGACCTCTGGTGGCAAGGCCAGGGAGGTTGCCAAAGAGGCTAAAGCATCGGCATATGCATTCTGAGCTCTCGGCACGTATTCGATAAAGAAGCCTTCGAATTTTTGAGCCTGCTCTAGCACTGCGAAGTAATACGGGATCAAATCCTCATGACGTACTTCATATTCTCCTCGGACTTGATTAACGATGAGCTGAGAGTCACCGTAAGCCTCGAGGTGCTGAATATTAAGTTCTTCAGCACATTGCATTCCTGATAGCAGAGCATTATACTCGGCTACGTTGTTGGTGCAAGGTTCGATTAAAGAGAATCCCCTTGGGATTACGTGGCCGTTCGGAGAGATTAACACTACTCCTACTCTCACGGTGATTGCTCCATGAGGATTTGCTCTGGATGCACCGTCGAAGAATAACTTCCACGCTTGCGTAGCTTCTTGGTTAGCGCAAGCTTCAGCAACCTCGTCAGGTAATTCCTCATACAATTTAGACGTTCCCGATACTGGATGATCGGCTAAGAAGTTTGCCAGTGCTTGGCCCTTGACCGCCTTTTGAGGCATGAACTGCATGTCGTATTGCGACAAGAGAATGGCCCATTTTGCAAGCCGGCAATTCAGAGATGATGGTTTCGTCATCAGTACTCTCAAAGGATTTACTTTGGAAATGACGTGAATTGTCTGTCCAACTAGGTAATGTCGCATCTTCTGAACTGCGAATACCAAGGCGAGACATTCTTTTTCGACTGGATTGTACCGGTGTTCGGCTCCCATCATAGTCCTGCTTAAATAGTAGATGGCCTGCTCCTGCCCTTGATCGTTATTCTGTGCTAACAAAGCACCAAGAGAGTGTTCCATGGCTCTTACATACAACAGGAATGGTTTCCCTGATATTGGAGCCACGAGAACAGGCGGTTGAGTGAGATATCTCTTAATCTCTTCGAATGCTTTTTGACATTCTCCATCCCAAACAAAGGATATTCCTTTATTCATGAGTTTAGAGAAAGGTTGGCAGCGTCCTGACAGATTTGATATAAATCTTCGAATGTAGGCCAGTCTACCTTGCAAACCTCTGAGCTCTTTGAGATTCTTCGGAGGTGGCATGTCTTGGATGGCACGCATTTTTTCTGGGTCAAGAGAGATTCCTTTGGATGTGACAATAAATCCCAGGAATTTCCCACTTGAAACTCCGAGAAATGATTTTGTTGGATTCATCTTCAGCTGATGTGCTCGCATGATTTCGAACATTGTCTTCAGATCTGCAAGATGATCGTCTTTGCACTGACTCTTTACCGCTATATCATCAACGTAGCATTCGATCTTCTTTCGGAGATGTTCGTGAAAGATCGTGTTCATTGCACGTTGATAAGTTGCACCTGCATTCTTCAGGCCGAAGGGCATCACTGTGTAGCAATACACCCCCAGCGGTGTTCGAAAAGCAGTATGTTTTTCGTCGTCCGGGTGCATCTTGATCTGGTTGTACCCGGAGAACCCGTCCATGAAAGACATCCTCTCATACTCGCAGGTGTTGTCGATCATAACATCCGTGATAGGAAGCGGGAATTCATCTTTCGGACAAGCGGCATTAAGATCACGGAAATCGATGCATATCCGGACCTTACCATTCTTTTTGGGAACTGGAACAATGTTGGCCACCCAGTCTGGGTGTTGTTCTTCCCTGACAAAACCTGAGTCTATAAGCTTTTTAACTTCTGACTCAATTGATTCCATGATCTCTGGACGAAACATGCGTTATTGCTGTTTAACGGGTTTTATATCCGGATCGATGTTGAGACGGTGCACGGCCACCTTCGGGTCAAGGCCAGGCATATCTTCATAATTCCAGGTGAAGACATCTATATATTCTCGGATGAGAGATATAAGGTCCTCTTTTTCGGATGGTAACAAGTCTTCAGCTATGAATATCTATATATTCTCGGATGAGAGATATAAGGTCCTCTTTTTCGGATGGTAACAAGTCTTCAGCTATGAATATGGGCTTAGGATCATGTTCATCTCCCATGTTGACCTGGATCACTTTATCTTCAGTGGGTGGTTCGCGTTGTTCGAAGCGCATATCCCACAGGATGTTAAGACGTTTGATCCAAGGGTCGTCGGCTGATTCGATTAACTCTTCGTCACCCCCTGCGTCTTCATCGGGGTGACTAGTTGAAGCCATGTTCACAGTCAAACTTTTAAAGAAATGTCCAACACTGATGTCGGATTCCCAGGAAGAGGTTCTGGACGAATGATCCTGACGCAGATAATTACTGATTTCATTTTCTGAGGCAGGAGGAGTTGTGACATAACCTAAGCCCCTTCCGGTTTTTTGATAGTAATCCGGAGGTTTTCCCTCTGGGGTTAGAGACATCCGGATTGGGGTTCGCCTACCTTTCCCGAAGTTCAGACCCTGTTTCTCATTAAAGTTATACCCCATTTGCTTCATTAAGTATATAGAATTGGGTTCGTGATAATGGAATTGGGGAACTCCGTCGTCTTCCTCTGAACTTCCTCGTTTGAGTTGTTCGGGTTTGACTTTACCAAAACAGATCGGCTTCTGCCCTTTCCTTTTGGATGGGAATTTGAAGAAAGCCTTCTGTATGTCTTCTGCTTCTTCATCTGAAGCAAAGAAAGATTTGATTGGCAACGTAAGTGATGCCTCTGTGCACAGTGTGTGCCATGGGTTGGTACCTGCATTAGAATCATTCTCTATTGATTTATTTTTAGAGGACACATCAGGCAAGTACGCTAAAAGAAAGTCTTCATTAATGCACCATTCACCCTCGCTCGGTACATTATTATTACCCTCATCCTGACCCATTACATCTAAGTTCAATTCCCAGGGACAATCTTCTTCAGGATCTGGCTCGACATCTGCTTCATTGCCACTGTCAACATCTTCTTTCTCCTGAGATTCCAAGTAGAAAACAGAGTCGGTGAGATAGTGGTCTGTGTGGTGTGCAGCCGATGCATGGGAATTCCTAAGACCTGCATGACCCTGTAAGGCATAATGCTGAGTGCGGAGCCTGGGTCAACCTGGACATGACTGATTTCGGAAGATCCGATATACCCCGTGTAGTACAACGGTCTGTCGTGTTTGTGTTTGACCTGCATGTCTTCTTGAGTAAATGATATGCAGGGTAAACTTCTTGCCGCTTGCAAACATTACCGACAAGTTTGATCTTCAGAAGCTTCAGTGATCGGAGTGACTTGGGTGATGAAGCTCTCTGTATTCTTCAATGCCTCAATGAGAGCTTCCTTGGTGGTTTTGGACAACCTTAGAAGCTCATATAGCGTAATTCTGGCTGGTATGTTAGCCAACTGTGCCATGACATTGAATTGGAAGGGATTGCTCGACTCCCCGGATTTCTGGTGGAGATTTCTGTTAAACCGGAGTTCTTTTTGTTTCCCCTTATCAACTGGCTTTTTGGGGACAGAACCCCCAGCGTCTTGGGGCTGTTCCTCAACTTCTTGGGCATTCTGGCCGTAATCTTTCAAGTAAGCCTTTCCAGACCGAGTACCAGGGTTGTCTCCTGGGTATGCAGCCAGGGCAATCCTCTCTTCCTCTGAATCTATGAGGGTCTTGAGATGATCATCATTCTCAGTAATGGAGGGGTTAATCATGTTGTAAGACTTAGCATTGCCTCCTTTCTTCTTGGACGAGGAATTCGTCCACTGTTGGTCTCCCACTAGATCGGGATGAACCCACATGATCTCTCCTTTTGAAGTGGTGAGGGGGATCAATCCTTTGTCTCTCTGACTATGCAAGTCAGTATTCTTCAGACGCATTTCTCCCTTGTGGATGGGGACAACGCCATCTGCGGTCGTCACCGGAGGTAAGTCACCGAACTGGACTGCTATCATGTTGGTAGAGACAGTCTTCTGTTCAGGTTTCAGAGTAAGCACTTTGGCGTCCACTAAATTCTGGAGGATGTCCTTAAAGATGTAACATCTTCTGGTAGGATGCCCCAGAAACCTGTGATAACGGCAGTAATTAGGGTCATCTACCTTCCCTGCCTCCTCTGGCTTCCTAATTTCGGGAAGCTGTAGCTTGTTGTTCTTCCGCAATAGCTGGAATAAAGTGTCCACATGCTCCTCCTTGAAGGAATACTGCTTGGGCGCTTTTTGCTTATTGGGAGCTTTGCCTTGATTCGTGGGCGGTGGTACCTGAGAGTAGTCGGCTGCTAGGGTCTCTTTTCCCTTAGACCGCTGAGCGTTGTTCTGGTTGCGTTGCTGTTGCGGCTTGGGCTGTGTAGCTTCCTCGGCTTTCACCCGAGCTACAATCTCCTCAGCTTGTTCTCCCTGCGAAACCAACTGTCTCCAGGAACGACACTCCGCTACCCCCATCTGGGCAAGGAGCTGAGTCTGCAAGTTGTGCCTGCAAGTTTCAACCAGGGTTGATTGAGTCATACCTGAAGGGCATCGCAATGCCATGCTGCAGAATCTCTCCACGTAGGCCTTGATGGATTCTCCCTTCCTCTGCTTAGTGGCGAGAAGAGTTGGGACAGAAACTTCCGTATCGTCCTCGAAGAACCTAGCCAAGAACAGCCTTTCCAAATCTATCCATTTCTGAATAGATCCAGCAGGCAATTTCATAAACCATTCAAAAGCCACTGCCTTAAGAGTGCTGATGAACAAGCGTGTCAGGATGGCATCGTTCGCCACCACATCTCCAGTTTGAGATTTTAAATAGTAGATGTGTTGGTTTGGCGATCCTGTGCCATCGAACGGTTGCAAGGTTGGAGCTTTGAACTTTGGTGGGTATGGAGCTATATCCCACTCAGCAGGATAAGGCCTCACCACTCCTTCTTCACGGAGCTCACTCCTGTTGGCGATTGCATTGAGGCGAGCTTCCAGTTCATCCATTTTAGTGGATTGAGGATGCAATTCTTTTTCCACCTCCTTCTCACCTTCAGAAGAGGATCCCAGGTTGTGGGTCTCATGATCCGAATGCTCGGTCACTTTCTGTTTCCCTTTGGAGGTTGTCCTCCGGGAAGGTTCAGGTTTTTGGCTTTTTTCTGCCAGAACTTGGGCCAACATGTCCTTCAACTGGAGAAGTGTCTCCTGTTGCGCCTGGAGCATGACGTGATGTTTGTCCACTCTTTTGGCTATGTCCTCAGGATTTCCCGCCATATAAGCAGATACCTCTTGTGGTCCGACCGAGCTCGAAGATTGAGATTCGGCTATTGCCGAATGTTCATCACTTGTTGTAATCTCTTTGGCTAACTTTTGATAGTTAACCGGGCGGATAGCTCCGGTCTGTGTCCGAGTATGCCTATATACTCCCTCAAACTCCTCACAGATTTCCCGAACAGTCGGGGAATGACTTGTTTGTGACTCATCAGAATCAGGACGTAAGGATTTGCCTCTGCCGACCATGTTGATGGTGACCTCAGGATATTCGATTTCAGAGGTCTTCTTTTTGTGGCGACGTTGTCGTTTAGTAGGTCTAACGACATTCGTCAATCTATTGAACACCGACTGCCTAGGCGTAGGTGAACAACAACTGCATTCGGAGAGAACAGCGGAAATGAGCCGTTCACACTGGCATGAATGAGCCACTTGCTGTGTTGGCTTTCCTCTTGACAGCAATTCACGCAGGTCGGAGACCTGAGAAAGATCTCGTGAAGGTGGAGATGGAACCCCCTCGGTGAGCAACAACTGCATTCAGAGAGGACAGCAGATATGAGCCGCTCACACTGGCATGAATGAGCTACTTGCTGTGTTGGCCTTCCTCTTGACAGCAATTCACGCAAGTCGGAGACCTGGGGAAGATTTTGTGAAGGTGGGGATGGAACCCCCTGCCCTTGGATGGGTTGGGCACGAATCTTAAATCCATGCTGTCCCTTTTGAACCTGACGGACCGTGTCATGTTCTTGAGAAGAAACACGAGAGTCGCGTTTAGGTTTATAAACACGAGGCCGGGGCCTGTGTTTGACTGATAGACTAGATCCTTGTGGATCTTGTCCTGATTGAACGCACACTTGTGGTGTGCGTTTTGATGTTGAAACAGACCCCTGAGGGTCGTTCTTTGTTTGAACGCACACTTGTGGTGTGCGTTTAGATGATTGAACAGACCCCTGGGGGTCTTGTTTTGGATGAACGCACCCTTGTGGTGTGCGTTTGGTTGTTTGAACAGACCCTTGAGGGTCTTGTTCTGACTGAACGCACGGCGTGCGTTTGAATGATTGAACGTGCTTTTGGGAGTCACGTTTCGGGACGCACTCTTGAGGTGTGCGTCTATGTTGAACAACGCGCCACTGAGGGTCGCGTTTGAGTTGGATAACCCGAGGCTCATAGTCGGGTTCATTGCCACGAAGTGTGCGTTCTGGAGCAGAAACGCACAGTTCGGGCACAGGCTCAGAAACGTAGTCTTTGCGTTGGGCCGTAGTTTGGCTATTCCGCAAGTACGCTCGCCGTAAGGATCTTCTCCTTCGTCGAGCAGCATTTTTCTTAGCCTGTTTCAAGGCCTTGGCCGCGGCATCGTCGGCGTTGGTTGGATTTTCCTCCGACATAGGTCTCTTTTGACCTATTATGCGCCGTAGTGATACGGGGGAGGAGTCTTCAACTCGCAGAGCGAGTTTAAGGTCTTGGCCAAAGGAGAGGGCTTTCTTTGGCATCTCAGCAGTAGTGTTGACCTCCGTAGAGGTCCTGTGGGTATCACGCCTAGCTTTTGGGCTAAGGGACCCAGAGGAGAGGACCTCCTCATACTTGGCTTGGTCGAACTCTACGACGAGAGTTTCGACGGTGGTTCCTGTGAGGTGAACGTCGGATTGCGCCACCACTTCTTCGTCAGAGAAGCTAGTCCCCAGCGGAGTCGCCATCTTTTGTTTGTTGGAAATTTGATGTAAAAAGACAAAGAAAGAAAATTTGACTTGTATTCTCTCAAAATCGATTACAATTTGGATTCCGATTACAAAAGAGAAGAGAATGGATTTGATTCTCTCCTTTGTTTAAGACTGGGTTCTTCTTGGTAGCGATGGAGTGCTTCCTTCGATTGATCGCGTCGAACTTGCTCTCCGTTGACGATCCGACCGTCCTTCTTCACTGGAACAATTGAAGTGCTTGATGACTTCGGTTTAGAACTCTTAACGAGTGTAAAGAACTCTGAACGAGTTAAGAACTCTGATAAGAGTTGTTGAAAACCGAATGTCTGGTTTGATGTGATTAACTTGCGTTACAAGCTAATTAAAAACTCTTAACGAGTTTAAGAACTCAGAATGAGTTAAAACTCTAAAACAGAGTTGTTGGAACCGAAAATTCGGTTAATTGCCAAGTGGATGATACCTTTGATGAAAGGATCCTTCGGGATTTGATTAACTGATCGTTGATCAGTTCCTTGATCTCCCGAAGATCTCTTCCTTCCGATTACTCAACTGCCGAGATTTGTTGACCTTGGGTGGTTTTGATACCAGCTCCCCTCAACTCTTTGCGGTTTTGATCTCAGAAAACCGATTGATCAACCTATCAACCCGCCAACCCCTTACTCAGTTGAGTAAGTTGGTTATTTATAGGGTGATGTGGAGTGCAACCAACCCCTATTTCCGCTCCTTTGTGGGCGAGAATCCCTCAGAACGTGGGATAACGGTTTTGAGGCCGTTCGACTTGCGTTTGAACAAGTCAAAACGCCTCAGTTGGCGTTATGGGCTTTAACTCTGCGTCTAAGGCTTGAGATGCAGAGTTAAATCTCTGTTAGAGATTTGAGACACACAGGCCGTGTGCGTTGAAGCTCAACTCTGCGTCCAGAGTTTGGGACACGTAGTTGAACCTATTGAAGAACGCACGTTATGTGTGCGTTTGGTGCTTGAACTCTGCGTTGCAGAGTTAGACATTCGCTGGAGAACGCACAAGTTGTGTGCGTTTCGAATTTGAGAAACGCAGAATTAAACTTCTACGTTTGATAGAGGTTGTTGACTTGTAACATCGTCTGCCATGACATTGCAAAGGCCATTGTTTATTGGTCTTTGCCTGTTATAAGATATGAGAGTCGTCAGATTGTAACTCTCACCAACGATCGTGAAGGCCACTGAATAGGGTTTTCATCAGCTGTCGGAAGTGTCGTCAAATTGTAACTCTTCTCGATCTGTGTGAAAAGTCTCCTATTTGCCCTTTCCGACTGTCGACCCGAAAGCTATTTGATTGTAGCTTTCGTTGTGAGAGCTTGACGGGAATCAACATCCATAGTGTTTTGAAGATGGATATTTGCCCACAGCTCTCTACCAAGCGACTCACCAACTAAGTCCAACCTTTTATTTCTGAAATCATTACACTGCTCATCAGCATCTCTAATAGTTGCTAATATAATATTAGTCATGCTGTTGTCGCAGCCATCAAGATCAATCATCTCAGAGATGAGGCCTTGTTTATAGCGGTTGCAGAGTTGCGGATGCAGTGATTAGAAAGTCGTCTGATTGTAACTTCCATTATCAGGGCTTGATAGGGATTAGCTATCCATTGTGATTTTTAGACAGCCTACAGAACCCCCTCCAAAGTTTTCGAAAGTTCGCGGTTGACTGGGACGAATTTTCGGAATACTTTGGATCTCAAAATTTAGAAGACGTTGTCAGACTTAGTTGATTGGAATCTAATTGTACTCATCCAATGGACTCTTTTGTGGGGTCACTTATTTCTTCTTGGCTTTTAGTCGCTTTGATAGCTGACATTAGCCTCCCTCTATTTATTTGGAACCATGTCTTGGCTATAAACATAGAGGAAGTCGTGTGGTTGAGTCAGAACGCACAGATAGATTTCTTGCGTTATTGAACTGAAACGCAGGGTTAAATTCTGCGTTTAGGGATTCCATCAATGTAGATGCACAACGTCGATGAGTTGTACTATCGGGCTGGGGGTATGAACGAGTCTCAGAAGAGATATGCCCGAGAAACCAAATCTCACTGCCCGCGCACCGGACTAATCAGAGAAGTATTATCAGCGTGTAGTTGTCCCAAGACCGCTCCGCAGAAGGTCTCCGTATCCGAGAGGATCTCCAACGGAATGACTAAGTCCAAACCAAAACGTCTCCGTAAAAAGAGATCGGTTGTTCAAGGTGACGAACTCCCGGAAGTCACAATAAATATGGCTGATAAGGGAAAGTCGATTCGACCTTCTAGTTCTGACCCTCTCGTATCGCATCGTCTGACTCGGCTACGCGTAGGGACCACCAGACGTAGGGACTACCAGAGAATGCGGAGAGGTTTATCATCGGATGATGAAGCATCAGATGCTAACTCGGTAATCGCTTCTGATAATACGGTATCCAGTCCGGGACAATCTCACGAAGTGTTCATGATCAACACCGAGCAGATCGCCAAAATTCTCGAGGATGCTCTAACCAAATAGAAAGAGGCATTCAAGATCGAAATGGAAATGGCTATGCTACGGATGAGGGAAGAGCACGACCGACAGATTCGGGCTCTTTCCAATCAAATGGGCGAATCCAGCCGTCGCAACGCTGCTAACCAAGTAGGTAGCAATTCAGATGTGGATGAACGTCTTAATCCTGATAACCCTCTCGTTGACCAAAACGCTGGGGGTGGCCCCACTAAAGACGACAACGCTGGGGGTGGCCCCGTTATTCCTCTTAAGAATCGTCCAAAGCCCGATACGAGCGAGGATGAGAAAATGAAAGATCTCGAGAGTAAAATCAACGCTCTATTGTCTGATCGAGAGGTAAAGAGGACTGACATTCCATGTCTATACCCAAGAGAGTGGGACACAATAGCATACCCGGCGAAGTTCAACTTGATTAACTTCACGTTCGGTCATTCGTTGGCACCCTTCGCGGGCCGGCCTTCGATTGGTACCGCCGTCTCAAGCCCGGAAGTATTAACAACTGGGACGATATGGAGAACTCATTCCTTGGTAACTTCTTTGATGACGACGATGAGGTATCCATCAAGACACTTTCAATGAAGCCTTGATGGTTCGGTCATTCGTTGGCACCCTTCGCGGGCCGGCCTTCGATTGGTACCGCCGTCTCAAGCCCGGAAGTATTAACAACTGGGACGATATGGAGAGCTCATTCCTTGGCAGTTTCTTTGATGACGACGATGAGGTATCCATCAGGACATTTTTCGATGAGAAATAAGAAGATGACGAGACAGTCGACGACTTCGTCAAACGCTTTCGGAATAAAGCAATGAACTGCCGAGATCCGATCACGGAGGACTTCATCCTCCAGACATGTCATAACAACCTATCTATTGAGATATTAGAAGTTATGGGAGTCGCACCGTCCAACACTTGGAAAGAGTTGAAGACGCGCGGAGAGCGGGCCGAACGCTTCCTCCGAAGGAAGAAAGCCGAGAGGAGCCAACCGACGGCGAATCTTCCGAACTCAAACTTCGCCTCCCGTGGTAAAGAAAAGGCACATGCAGCGGTTGTAGACGTTAATCAGACATCGCAACAACCCCGAAGGCAGCAAAAGACTTCGGATCCGAGACTCCAAAAAGAATACTCCTTCAAGGACGAAGATGTTCCAGCTATTTTCGAGTCCCTCCTTGAAAATAACAAGATCAAGCTACCACCTATCCCAGATCAGGAGGAAGCTGATAATACTGCGGATCCGAAGTACTGCGCGTACCACAGGAGGATCCTTCATCCTACCAAGGCTTGTTTCGCTCTTAAGAATAGCATCCAAACCTTGGTTGAAGCCGGCATTATATCGCTCAATTAGACCGAATGAACACTCCGAAAAGTATACGAGTATAAACTGCTTCTTTTAAGACTCCGACAAGTATAAGAGTATAAACTGTTTCTTAAGACTCCGAAGAGTATACGAGTATAAACTGCTTCTCAACACTCCGAAGAGTACACGAGTATAAACTGCTTCTCAAAACTCCAAAGAGTATACGAGTATAAACTGCTTCTCAAATTACTCCAACAAGTATACGAGTATAAACTGCTTCTTAATACTCCAATAGGTATACGAGTCTAAACTATTCCCACTCTTGACGGGAAGTTCCTGGAGAATTTTTATATTCTTAAGGATAACCCGATCATGCAACTGAATACAATGGTAAATCCAGCTTCACAAAGGAAGCTGGGGGTGAATAATTTATATAACAGGAAGTTTCCAGAAGAATGTTAAATGTAATATTCTTAGGGATAACCTGATCATTATGGATAAAGTGATAAACACTAAGCTCTTACTGTGATTTCCGAACACTCTTTTGCTGAGACGAGATTCGATCACTTCATTGGATCAATCTTCCCTCACAAAACTCCCATTGGTGTTCGACGACTCATAGTCTTCCACTATAAAATCCCTCACTGATCAAATCAATTGACGGTGGGTCCACTAAAATTCTATCCGCCAATTCATGGCAATTCCCAAAACTTGACGTGTTAAGGCCTAACCACTTAACATCAAAATCCTCCATCGAGTGGCTAGTACAAACCAGTATTTCTACTGCTACATGTATTCCGCTCTCTTTGCTTTCAGGTCAAACCTATAAAAGTTAAGGCCAAAGCCAAATTCTCCTCTCGATTCCTTCCATAAACGAGAGGTTCATTTTCAATTCGAGCAATCAAACCTATAAAAGTTAGGATTGTCTCCAACCTCACTTAGTCAAACCTGCAGATAGTTAAGACTAAGATCGAGTCATCTCTTTCGATGAACAAAAGACTTCCATCTTTTTCCTTTTCAGCCAAACCTATAAAAGTTAGGGTCGAAATTGGAATTTCCCCTCAATAAATGAGGAACTCTTTTCTTAGATCAAACAACCAATCCTATAAAAGTTAGGGTCGTTTGAATCTTTCCGATTCTCGGAGTGGAGATCCCACTCTTAGTTTCATCCTTCCGGATTCTGGGGGTGGAGATCCCACCTCGAGTTTCTTTTCCAACTGAAGACAGAATATAAAATTCTTCCTCTTCAGTGTTGAAAGATAGAATATAAAATTCTTCCTCTTTCATTTTTGGGTTCATCTTTACCCTAAACAAGACCTGGGGCCAAGAATATAAAATTCTTCCGCTCCAACTTTGGAATACAAGTCCCGGAAAGACCAGAAAACACCAGAGCTCAGCAAAGATTCGAAACACCGCGTCCGTGCAGGTCGGACCGCATCGACCCGCGCCCGCGCGGGTCGGCCAAGTCCGACCCGCGCCCGCGCGGGTCGGCCAAGTCCGACCCGCGCCCGCGCGGGTCGGATCCATCCGACCCGCGCAAGCGCGGGTCAGACTTGTCCTGCGCGCACTGTTTTGACCCGGTTCGGTTTTTGATGGTTTTTCTCGAGATTTGTTGGTTCCTGAGCATCCAAACTGACTTGAGATCATCCCTAAACGTGGTTAGGCTACTGTTGACTGAAGATAGAGCCAAATCCATTGTTCTCATCCAAATAACTGCATTCGAGGCCTATAAGTATGAGCCAAAGGCCTCCATTTTTCGGGGGCGATTGATTATCAAGACGAGGAGGTGCTGCCGGATTGTGGAGTCAAAGGAGCACGAATTTCAGCGAGGGTTGACAGATCTTGGCGAGTTCTTCGGCATAAAGAAGGAGAGTTCGAGAGATCCGACGCCCGTTCCCGTCCGTCCCTTGAGATTAAGTAATTCACGCAAGTCGGAGACCTGGGGAAGATTTCGTGAAGGTGGGGGTGGAACCCCCTGCCCTTGGATGGGTTGGACATGGACCTTAAATCCATGCTGTCCATTTTGAACCTTACGGACCATGTCGTGTTCTTGAGACGAAACATGAGGGTCACGTTTAGGTTTATAAACACGAGGTCGAGGCCTGTGTTTGACTGATGGAACAGATCCTTGTGGATCTTGTCCTGATTGAACGCACACTTGTGGTGTGCGTTTTGATGTTGAAACAGACCCTTGCGGGTCTTGTTTTGGTTGAACGCACACTTGAGGTGTGCGTTTTGAAACAGACCCCTGAGGGTCATTCTTTGTTTGAACGCACACTTGTGATGTGCGTTTGGTTGATGACCCAGACCCCTGAGGGTCGGGTTTTGATTGAACGCACACTTGTGGTGTGCGTTTAGATGATTGAACAGACCCCTGGGGGTCTTGTTTTGGATGAACGCACCCTTGTGGAGTGCGTTTGGTTGTTTGAACAGACCCTTGAGGGTCTTGTTCTGATTGAACGCACGGCGTGCGTTTGGATGATTGAACGTGCTTTTGGAAGCCACGTTTTGGGACGCATTCTTGAGGTGTGCGTCTATGTTGAACAACGCGCCACTGAGGGTCGCGTTTGAGTTGGATAACCCGAGGCTCATAGTCGGGTTCATTGCCATGAAGTGTGCGTTCTGGAACAGAAACGCACAGTTCTGGCAAAGGTTCAGGAACACAGTTTTTGCGTTGGGCAGTAGCTTGGCTATTCCGCAAGTATGCTCGTCATAAGGATCTTCTCCTTCGTCGAGCAGCGTTTTTCTTGGCCTGCTTCAAGGCCTTGGCCGCAGCATCGTCGGCGTTGGTCGAGTTTTCCTCCGACATAGGTCTCTTTTGACCTATTATGTGCCGTAGTGATACTGGGGAGGAGTCTTCAACTCGCAGAGCGAGTTTAAGGTCTTGGCCAAAGGAGAGTGCTTTCTTTGGCATCTCAGCAGTAGTGTTGACCTCCGTAGAGGTCCGTGGGTATCACGCCTAGCTTTTGGGCTAAGGGACCCAGAGGAGAGGACCTCCTCATACTTGGCTTGGTCGAACTCTACGACGAGAGTTTCGACGGTGGTTCCTGTAAGGTGAACGTCGGATTGCGCCACCACTTCTTCGTCAGAGAAGCTAGTCCCTAGCGGAGTCGCCATCTTTTGTTTGTTGGAAATTTGCAGTAAAAGACAATGAAAGAAAAATTAACTTGTATTCCTCTCAAAATCGATTACAATTTGGATTCCGATTACAAAAGAGAGGAGAATGAATTTGATTCTCCCCTTTGTTTAAAACTGGGTTCTTCAAGGTAGCGATGGAGTGCCTCCTTCGATTGATCGCGTCGAACTTGCTCTCCGTTGACGATCCGACCGTCCTACTTCACTGGAACAATTGAAAGGCTTGATGACTTCGGTTTAGAACTATTGACGAGCGTAAGGAACTCTGAACGAGTTAAAAACTCTGACAAGAGTTGTTGAAAACCGAATGTCTGGTTTGATGTGATTAAGTTGGGTTGCAAGCTTAATCACGAACTCTTAAATGAGTTTCAAAACTCAGAGTGAGTTGGAACTCTGTAAAAGAGTTGTTGGAACCGAAGATTCGGTTAATTGCCAAGTTGATGATGCCCTTGATGAAAGGATCCTTTGGGATTTGATTAACTGATCGTTGATCAGTTCCTTGATCTTCAAAAGATCTCCTCCTTCGTGTTGTTTAACTGCTGAGATTTGTTGACCTTAAGCAGTTTTGATGCCAGCTCACCTCAACCCTATGCGGTTTTGCTGTTAAAAGCCGATCAACCGATCCCACCCCTTACTCGGTTGAGTAAGTCGGTTATTTATAGGGGGATTAGGGTTGTAACCAACCCCTAAATCCGCTCCTGAGTGGGCGAAGATCCCTCAGAACGTGGGATAACGGTTTTGAGGCCGTTCGACTTGCGTTTGAACAAGTCAAAACGCCTCAGTTGGCATTCTGGGCTTTAACTCTGCGTCCAAGGCTTGAGACGCAGAGTTAAATCTCTGTTAGAGATTTGAGACGCACAGGCCGCATGCGTTCTGGAATTGGAAACGCACAGGTCGCTGGTGCATTGAAGTTCAACTCTACGTCCAGAGTTTGGGACACACAGTTGAGCTTGTTGAAGAACGCACGTTATGTGTGCGTTTAGTGCTTTAACTCTGCGTTGCAGAGTTAGATATTTGCTGGAGAACGCACAAGTTGTGTGCGTTTCGCAGAAGTGACCTTCTGCGTTTGATAGAGGTTGTTGACTTGTAACCTCGTCTATTATGACATTGCAAAGGCCATTGCTTATTGATCTTTGCCTGTTGTGGGATAGGAGAGTCGTCAGATTGTAACTCTCACCATCGATTGCGAAGACCACTGAATAGGGTTTTCATCAGCTGTCGGAAGCGTCGTCGAATTGTAACTCTTCTCGATGTGTGTGAAAAATCTCCTATTTGTCCCTTCCGACTGTCGACCCGAAAGCTTATTTGATTGTAGCTTTCGTTGTGAGAGCTTGACGGGAATCAACATCCATAGTGTTTTGAAGATGAATAGTTGCCCACAGCTCTCTACCAAGCAACTCACCAACTAAGTCCAACCTTTTATTTCTGAAATCATTTCACTGCTCATCAGCATCTCTAATAGTTACTAATATAATATTAGTCATGCTGTTGTCGCAGCCATCAAGATCAATCATCTCAGAGATGAGGCCGTGTTTATAGCGGTTGCAGAGTTGCGGATGCAGTGATTAGAAAGTCGTCTGATTGTAACTTCTCTTATCGGGGCTTGATAGTGATCAGCTATCTATTGTGATTTTTAGACAGCCTACAAGATATTTCACTTTCTGTTCTTGTTTACTTTGTGAAACGAGAATATAGATGTTGGTTTGAGCTTTTGTGACAACAAAAGCCAGGGCTTTCTCTCGGGTTATATCGCTTCCGTAGCGTGTGGGCGTGACTCTGCGCCCAACAATTAATATCAGAGCTGTTATTCAGATTGGGAGTGGTATAGCTTCTGGTTTGAGGTGGTGCTCGATAATTTCCTGAGAGAAGCGGATTTATTAATACAAGCGGAGGATGGCAATGGTTGAGACATTTAAGGTATGCGTGGATTTATTTTCTAAAGCATAAGAATGAGGTGTTCGAGACATTCTAGAAGTGGAAGGCAATGGTTGAGAATAGGACATGGAAGAAATTAAAGACACTGAGATCTGACAACGGTACAAAATACACAGATGATGCCTTCAAGGAGTTCTGTGATCATGAGAGCGTTATTCAATACTGGACAGTCGGGTCAACACTACAGCAGAATGGGGTCGCGGAGAGACTGAACCAAATTTACGGGAGAAAGTAATGAGTATGCGATCTTATGCTGGATTGGGTAAGGAATGATGGGCAGAAGCGGTGGCTACAGGTTGTTATTTTGTGAACCATTCTCCACAATCGACATTGGATGGTGATACACCCTATAGGATGTGATCAGGGGAGCATGCAGATTATGAGAGGCTCTGGATTTTTGGGTGTACCGCCTATTATCACGTCAATGAGGAAAAGCTTGACGCGAGGGCCAAGAAGGCTATATTCTTGGGATTGCAAATGGTGTAAAAGGCTATCATCTTTGGTATACAGAAGATTCAAAGTTCATGATCAGTAGGGATGTTACCTTTGATGAGAAATCCATGATTGCTAAGGCGCCCAAGGATGATGGTGTTGGGACTTCAAAGTCCTGGGTTATTAAGATAGAACCTAAAGACTAACCAGGTTCTAGTCATGTTCAAGTGAAAAATCAGGTAGATGATGAGCTTGAGCAGGTGGAGGTTCAACAGGAGAATATATAAGCACTACAACAACAACAACTTGAGGATAGTTTGACTTCCACTGAACCAAGGCGAGCATACAAGCAGGTAATGATACTGGGGGCTGATCAACCCCTGAAGCACTATGGACATGTTAATTTGGCGGAATACGTACTCTCTGTGAAGGATGATGAGCCAGTCTCCTTCAAGAAAGCTATTTAGGATAAGAATAGTGAGAGTTGGTTAGCTGCGATGGAGAAGGAGATAAAATCTCTTCGGAAGAATCAAACATGAGAGGTGGTCCCATTACCCTTAGGAAGAAAAGCTATTGGTTGTAAGTGAGTGTATAAGAGAAAGAAAGATCCTTCAGAGCTCGGTGGTACAAGGTACAAGGTGAGACTAGTGGCTAAAGGGCTTGCATAAAGAGAGGGTGTGGATTACAATGAGATATTTTCTCCGGTGGTGAAACACACTTCTATTCAGGTGCTATTGAGTATTGTTGCTTATGGTGATCTTGAGATGGAATAACTCGATGTAAAGACGACCTTCTTGCACAGAGACTTGGATGAAGAGATCTATATGCATCAATCTGAGGGCTATAAGGTTGATGATAAGGAGCATCTGAAAGACCCTAAGGTCGCTAGGAAGGAACCCTAGAGGGAGGTGAATATGGTTTATGCTAATCTAATCCGATTTATGTCAATTTAAAATTTATTAACAAATATGTTCTAGCAAATGACTTATGAACAATATATGAGCAAGGATATACAAGTTAACACAAGGGTGAACAAACTAAACTAGATAGAGGGTAAAATAAACAATGAGCAATTAACAAAGGCAATATGAATAATAAGTACAAATATAAAAGTGCGCCAATGCAATCACAAACAAAACAATATGTTCACGAGGTTTGGTCCGCCTAACCTACATCCCCGCTCCTCACCTCGAGGAGATCTCCACTATCACACCGGGTTTTCTACGCTTACCTGAAAAACATTTACACCTCACAATATCAGTTTTCAACGCTCACCGATCAACGTTCACAATCTCACAATGTAACTACACTAACTACCACCTCAAGTGTACACAATCTCACAATGTAACTACACTAACTACCACCTCAAGTGTTGGTCTCTAGCCCGTGTCTCCCTTAAGTGTTAACTAACTACCACCTCAAGTGTTGGTCTCTAGCCCGTGTCTCCCTTAAGTGTTAGGAATTACAACCTCTCTAGGCATTACCACCTACCCCACTCATCTTGGGACGATCCCGTCTCTCACCACACACTCCTCTTGGTGTACTAGTATATTAGAAAGTGATTCCTCACAATAATAGCTCACTACACAAATGATTGTTCTCTAAAAAAGGTGAGAACTCAATTAAACACAACTCAAAGTTATAATTTCTCACAACCCTAATTATACTATGTATGAAAATACTAGAAGCTCAAGTGGGTGTGTGTAACAATGAGATTTAATAAAACAAACTAAACTCAAATAAATCTAGCTTTAAGGAAATATAAAACAAACAAATAAATAGCTAGATAAGAGTTTAGAAAACTTCTCAATAGATGACAAGAGATGGAGGGAGAATAGTTGATTGCTCAAACTCTAATAGATGATCTTCTCAAGCTCTTGTGGAATTAAAATCACAAACTCAAACTCGAAAATGCTTAAAAGCTTTTAAACATACTTAAACAAAACTTAAACCCTTATTAAAACTTTGTTAAAACATTGTTTAAAACTCTCTTTGTTAGTTATAAAAGATGAGAGCAAGAGGGTATTTATAGGAACCCAAAACATCAGCAAAAATCCAACTGAAAAGACAAAAAAAAACCTCCAGAAAACACTGCTAGAAACTAGCCGTTACTATACACCGGTTCTTTCATAAGTCGACTTATGAGTCAACTTATAGTCGACTTGGCGTAAGTCGACTTGATGTAAAACGTAAGTCGACTTGCCAGATGAAAATAACACACAAAAAACAGCTCATAAGTCGACTTGAAAAATGGCATAAGTCGACTTGCTATAAGTCGACTTGCAATGTCTGATAAGTCGACTGAGCAGAGAAAAATTGCACATTCTAGAGCATTTCATAAGTCGACTTGTCAACTTTGATAAGTCGACTTATAAACTTGCACATGCACTGTTCATGCTGAAAATCTGATTTTAAAAGAGCCTTTAAAAATATCAAATAAAATCCAAAAATTATGAAACTTTGGAAAATGTTTATAAACATGATAATAAACATGTTACAAAAAGATTTTTGGAATTGCATTTCCCGATAGTGAAAACTCATCATTTTTCAAATATGTTCAAAAACATAAAAACGAAACATACATGTTTTTGATATTTGATTTAAACAAACTTTTGGAAATTTTTGTATGGCTTTATAGACTTAGGAAAAGATATAAAAACATATTATCAAGTCCATAAACCAAGAACACAATATATTTTATATATATATATATATAAAACTAAAACGTGTATGTGTGTATATGATTGAGCTTAAAGTACTAACATACATAATATAAACATAAACTAAGTTACTCAAGCTTGATCTTGATCTTTATTGTAGCTCAACTTGGTATACTTGGATGAAGCTTGAACTTAAATCTTTAACTTGAATTGCAGGCTTCAACCATAATTCCACCCTCCATTGGATATGTTCGTTGAAGCGTAATTCCATCCATCCTCCAACATATTATTTGCCTAGAATAAATGCAAAACATAAACACTAGACAAACAATATTAGTAGTAAATTATTTGTTAAACATCATCAAAACAAAAGGACCCAACAATCTCCCTCTTTTTGATGATGACAAACAATTTACAAAGAGATATATGCATGAAAGGAAATTATTATACAATTTATAATTATCATGCATATAAACAAAAAGGATATACTCATAATATTTCTCCCCCTTTGACAACATCAAAAAGGGGAAAATGATAAGAGAGCGAAGGTTCCCCCTACCTACAAGCACGGTGAGTATAAAAAACAAATATAGGAAAAATCTCCCCCTATCAAAATGCCTCATGGAATATATGAAATGAAGTACAAGGCAAACATGTGAGCAAGCATAAACATGCTAAAATTCACTCACATACAAAAAGGCAATGAGAACACGATTAGATATGTCATTATGAAATAATGTCTCATTACTCAAACATAAAAACCATGTATGAATAAATTTATGAAAATAAAGGAATGATGGAAACATGAGAACCATGAAAAAAAAAATTCAAATGAAAACAAATCACTCAAATGAAATCATAAATCAAGATTTGAGTCCAAAAACAATGTTTGATCAAAAAATAAAATTTTCTTTGTATAACTTGATCAAACCACTCATATAATACATTATAAAGCATGAATAGATGATCCATGAGCACAAACATATAAATATCATCATATAAGTGAAATATAATGAATTCAAAGCAACAAATCAAAACAAAATCTTTGATAAAAGAATTTTAAGAGAGGCAACTATATATCAAGCTCTTAAGCTTGTTCCAACCCATATAATCATTCTAGAATCCGGTAAACATGATTTGGGAATAAACACCTAATAAACCCGGAGGGTTACATAACTTTAAACCTCTCATGAAAATTGAAACTAGTAATTATGAAAACAAAAGAATTGATCAATTAAAAATTGTTTTCATATCCCAAAAAAAAAATTTAACACATAATTTTCAAAACCAAGACATGAAAAATAAAAATGATAAAATTTTTGGTTTTAAAAAAAATCAAAATGGTTTTGGCACCCAAGCACTATTGGTGCCGAAAAATTTAGGGATATGACCCCTATCATTTAAGCTCAAAACCATAGGGTTATGAACCCTCTTGGGCGCATGTGGTGCACGGACACGATCATAACAAAAATTACTCAAATAACCCTTCCGATTGCAATAAGTGCAATGGAAAGGAAGCATTTGCTGATGTTGACCAAACGATTGTGCACGGGAATCATTTGCAAAAATAGCTAGATTGTTCTTTAGCATTATTTTGCAAATGGGAAAATCTCTTTAAATCAAAACAAAACTTGGTCAAATGACCAAATCTACCACAATGATCACATTTAAACTTTTATGGTCTTTTAAAATTATTGGTAAGAGTGAAATCTTTTTCAAATCAAAGCAAAACTTTGCCAAATGGCCAAATCGACCACATAGATCACATTTAAACACACGTGCATATTTATGATGAACATGATGAGTTTGTGCATGTACATGTGCATGTGATGAAGAAGCCTTATGAGATGCACAAGAGGCATTAGTCTTAGAAGATTTGTGTGCATCATAGCAAAATTTGGCTAAGTGGCCTTTACGACCGTAAATTGAGCATTTGTAAATTTTACTATACAAGTGTGCATAGTGAGTGTTTGATTTAGAAGTGTTAACATGGGACTTTGCACACAAGTCCATAAGCTTATCATTTTTAACAATGCATGTTTTAAAAGTTGAATCTAAAGATGAAATATGATTTTTAACACTATTCAACTCATCATTAGGCACAAATGCATTGGAAAGTTGAATCTAAAGATGAAATATGATTTTTAACACTATTCAACTCATCATTAGGCACAAATGCATTGGAACTAGAAGTAGAACATGTATGATTATTATTCAACTCATCATTAGGCACAAATGCATTGGAACTAGAAGTAGAACATGTATGATTATCTTTAAAAGAATCAAATTCATTTCTAATAGCTTCTACTTCTAGCATAACATCATTCTTAGCATGAGATAAGCTAGTGATGGATGAGGTTAATTTTTTATTTTCCAAAGTTAACATATCATTGTTTTATTTAAGATATTCATTTTCTTTAACAATGATATCAAACTTGGATACTAGCTTCTCATGATCGGATTTTAAATCTACATGCTTGCTTTTAAGATCTATAAAGCTATTTTGCAACTTGGTGTAGGCATGCATTAATCTTTCATAAGCACAAGCGAGTTCATCAATAGATAAATCAATATCGGAATCGGAATCGCTTACTACACTAGGGCTATCGCCTAGTGGCCGTGTGCATGATGGTGATACTCCAATAGAACTTGAAGAGGAATCCTCCAAAGCTTGTCAGATCGCCTCCAAGTTGCTTTGATGCGCTTCTATGAATTTCCATAATGTATAAGCGCTATCAAAAGAATCAAACTTGTTAGACATTGATGAATCAAATGCATTTAATAAAAATTCTAACACAAGCTTGTTCAGAGTAAACATCTTTTTATCATGTTTGCTCCACTTGGATTTCTCCAACATGGGCACAATATAAGTACAATCAATAACTTCTCACAAATAGATATTTTTAGATTGAACAAATATTTTGAATCTAAAGCATCATTGATCATAGGGGAAATCATTGAATTTTGGAGCAACACTAGGATCATTGTAGGCTGTCTAAAAATCACAATAGATAGCTTATCCCCCATCAACCACCGATGATGGAAGTTATAATCTGATGACTTCCAGAAGGCTGTAATCTGAAGACTTTCGCGTAGATTGCTGAAGGTTACAATCTGACGACCTTCACGACAACTGATGGAAGCTCTACTTCAACAGCCTTCACAATCAACATCGGGAGTTACAATCTGACGACTCTCATATTCTCAAAGAGCCAAGACGAAGATTACAAGACAATGATCTTTGCAACGCCATGACAAAAGAGATTACTTGGTGATAATCTCTGCAAGGCAAGACGCGAGGTCCTCCCCGTGTATCAACATCAAAACGCCGAGGTCGAACCCGCGTTACAACATCAAAACGCCAGGGTCGAACCCCGCGTTTCAACATCAAAACGCCAAGGTCGAACCCCGCGTTACAACATCAAAACGCCAGGGTCGAACCCCGCGTTTCAACATCAAAACGCCAGGGTCGAACCTCGCGTTTCAACATCAAAACGCCAAGGTCGAACCCCGCGTTACAACATCAAAACGCCAGGGTCGAACCCCACGTTTCAACATCAAAACGCTAGAGTTGGACCCGCGTTACAATAGGCGAAACGTGAGCGACCCTCGCGTTCGTAGGGGTCCAACCAACACCGACCCCCGCGTTTCCAAGCTACAAAAGATGGCGACTCCGCTGGGGACGAGCTTCTGTAACGAAGAAGTGGTGGTGCAATCCGATGTTCATCTCACTGGAACAACTGTCGAAACTCTCGTGGTAGAGTTTGATCAAGCCAAGTTTGAGGAGGCTATCTCTTCCGGATCCCTTATCCCCAAGGCTATGCGCAAGATCCACAAAGTCTCCAAGGAGAATAAATCTCTAACTGTTGCTGGAGTGCCGAAGAAAGTCCTATCCTTTGGCCGCAATTTGTCGAACAGTCACTCTGCTTCAGGAGCGAGCTTAGTCTCAGCCGAACTCGCCCAGCGAGTTGAATGTCCCACATCCACGTCAACACGATGTGCTTCAGGCCATAAACGGCTTAGAGAGGAGATGAGCTCCATAAACGCCGATGATGGCCAAGAAGAACGCTGCTCGTCGAAGAAGAAGGTCTCAGCGACGAGCACAACTTCGAGAAAGTCGATTCTCCAACCAACGCGAACTTCGCGTTCGTGAGCCCAAACGCGACCCTGAGCCCAAACATGAGCTTCGCGAGAACCAGATTGAACGCGGCCCTCAATGGCGCGTTTTACTTCCAAAACGCGGACCTCAAGTCTACATTGAACGCGAACTTCAACTTCGCGTTTCCCAGTCAAAACTCGACCCTCGTGTCGGCCATGAAGAACGCGACCCTCATGTCACCAAACCAAAACGCGACCTTCGCGTTTCAAGTGCCAAACGCGACCTTCACGTCTTAAGTGCCAGACGCGACCCTCGCGTCCTAAGTGCTAAACGTGACCCTCGCGTTCCAAGTGCCAGACACGACCCTCGCGTCCCAAGTGCCAAATCTAATATTGAGCCTGGTGTGTACCGTGGAGTACCAAACCAAAACGCGACCTTTGTGTTTCAAGCGCCAAACGCGATCTTCGTACCAAACGCGACCTTCGCGTCTCCCCCTGGACCCCCGACTCGCTGACCGGGCAGCGAGACCCCCGAATTCTCTGCGTAGCGCGACTAGGTTGAGGGGCGGATATAAGAAGTTTATGGATTCAAGGCATCTCAACCAGATCCATATTCACCAAGAGCCAGTCCTGTCCAATCATGAACTGGGGGGTCCAAATCAAACCTCACAATCAGTGAGTAATTCTCCTCGAATCTTTACAACAGATTTGAGAGAGTTCATATCGAGAGAAAGACTGATGCAACAAGTCATTCGTTCGTTCCAATGTGAACGACTGATTCCTACGGTCCTCTCGGGACGCCAATGCTGCTCATATGCGGCCCAACTGCTGGTGTTCAACCAATTTACGAACGTTGCTTTACCCAACCAACGACGGCGTTCACACAAGAAGAAGACTTCTGAGGATGAATACCTTAGAGTCACTTCTAACATGATCGGCAGAGGGAGATCATCAGTTCCTAGTTCCGATGAGTCAGAGAACGATCAGTCTCCTGGCTTGAAAGACTTCCTGAATAAGTCTGATGGAGTTTATCAACATACTCGGACGCGAACAGGAGCCATTCCCCCTGTCAACTATCGGAGTTTAGCCAGGGGAACCAATTCCAATGATGAACACTCAGCCATTGCAGAGTCCCAGTCATCAAGCTCTTTTGTTGAACATGAGAGCTACGCTTATATGACGGGAAACCATGAAGATCTCGTGAAGAGACTTGATGAGCAGGAGGCCATGCTCAAATCTCAGCAAGAGGCCATCAATGAACTCCTGACCCTGTTGACTCAACTCGTCGCAGACAAGGCCAAATCTCATAAGACAGATTCACCACTCAGGCAAGAATCTTCCCGAAGGGAAAGAACGTCTTCGTCCCGACCTCACACAAGCAAAGGGAAGGGAAAAATGGTTGATGACACGGCTTCTGACCAAGAAGCCCACAACCTGGAATCTTCCTCTGATGAAGGAAGAGAGACGGAGTATGAGCAAAATCCTCAGTCGGCTAAAATCGAGGAATTGGAAGCCCGCCTCAATGTCATTGCTAACAGAAGCGAGCTCCAAGATGAGGGAGTTGTCAGGCCCTACCCTGCCGAATGGGATGCAGCTCCTTATCCTCCAAAATTTGAAGTCCCGACGCTACAAGCTTTTGACGGCACGGGATCACCGAACCAACATATCTATCATTTCAAGTCACAGACTGGGAATGTAATATCAAACGATGCCATACTGGCTCGATTGTTCATTGGCACCCTTAAGGGAGTTGCCTTTGAATGGTTCAGGAAACTACCTGCCGGATGTATCCAAAGGTGGGCAGATTTAGAGAGACTCTTCCTGTCAAGATTTTTTGAAAAGGATACAGAAGTCTTCATCCATACCCTTCTCGCTACTAAGCAGAAGAAAAGGGAGTCCGTCAAAGCCTTCGTTAAAAGGTTCCGAACCATGGCTCTCCGGTGTTCGTCAGGTATGACACAGTCTACCTTAGTAGAGACCTGTCGACACAACCTGCAGACCAACATCCTAGCTCGAATAGGGGTTGCAGAATGTCGTTCTTGGAGACAACTGATCTCTCAAGGCGAACAGGCTCAGAAGATTATTGCCAGGATCAAAGCTGAAGAACAAAGTGGGCAAGATCAGCCCGAGCAATCGGACCAAGCCCAATCTTCTCCTGAGCAATCGGACCAAGCTCATTCTTCCCAGTCAGAACCAGAAGATACTACGACCACTGAAGCTAATCCTCTTCAGTAGGATGCCGGGTCTCCAATAACTATCACGTTAACAACTACCTCTGATAGTCAAGCTCGTTAGATTGTGGCCCACTAGGCGACGTGCCATGTCTACCCTTTTCCCCCATGACTGGGGGTTGATTGATTTGTAGTTCATTGGATTCTGAGTAATAAATTTTCTGAGTTGTTATGTTTAATAGAATACCTCTGTCAACCACAAAATCTACCAAAACTATCACGTCCATCAACTTGTCAATCCGCTTCAATAGGATGACAGGTCCACTAAAACTATCACGTTAATGATCACCTCTGATAGTCTGCTCCCTCCAAATTCTTCTGCCAATCCTCTTCAATAGGATGGCGGGTCCACCAAAACTATCACGTTAAAGTTACCTCTGATAGTCAAACTCATCAGATAATGGCCTACCAGGTGATGTGCCTCTATTTCGACTTCATGGATAGTGCCTCACTAGGCGATGTGCCTTGGCTATCTCTTTTTCTTCCCCTGCTAAGTCTTAACCAAGACTGGGGGTTGGTTACTTGGAATCCATTGGATTAAGAGTAACGAATCTTTCACATCGTCGAGTTAACATTACACTTCTGACGATCATCACCCTCACAGAGTATGAATGCAGCTTGCATCACTCCCAATTTGTCACGTTAATAATATACCTCTGACAACAATCAACTTATCAATCCTCGTCAATAGGATGATAAGTCCCCAAAATTGCTCAAATCGTGATCTTCCCCAGCAAGACACTAAGTCTTCAAAATCAAATTCAAATCACAGGTATCAAAACTCATTGTTCCTGATGATAAACTCATTTAGCAAGTTTCCCCAGCGAGACCCTAATTCCTAAAATCTTGTGCAAGTCATAAGAACACAT
>NC_033800.1:12767964-12771867 GCF_001876935.1 Asparagus officinalis | reverse complement strand
CACAAACCCGTCAAGTTAACATCACACCTCTGACGATACAAACCAACTTATCGACTCTCTTCAATAGAGCGATAGGCCCATAAAATAATGTTAGGTTAACATCACACCTCTAACAATCAAACCCCCCAATGAACTTGTTAATCCTTTTTTCGACAAGAATAGCAAGTTTTTATTATAAAATCCCCAGCAAATTAAAGATTTTCTGGAATTATCCTAGTGATAACCAAGAAAAATTTTGAATTTCACTCTATGTAAAAATTCATGCCAAGTTAATACTACACCTCTAGCACTTCTAACTTTCTTTCAGTGTTTCAAGTGAAAATATAACACAGGAAGAAACAGTGACAAAGTCTATGTATTCAATATCGTAGCCAGTGATTATCATTAAATTAATAATCTCTGAATCCATACCTCGCATGTATGGGGGAGATAAGTCTGCATCTAACACATGCTGCCGGGTAGCCTATTCCCGCAATAATAGCAAAGTCTACGTATTCAATATCGTAGCCAGTGATTATCATTAAATTAATAATCTCTGAATCCATACCTCGCATGTATGGGAAATTTTATCCCGGATTCTAAGTAGGGATAAATCTACACCTAACACGTATTGCCGGTTAGTCTTTGCCCTAAAAAGACAAAAGCTCACGTATTCAACATCGTGGCAGACTATTATTAATAACGCCAAAATCTGTGCCTTACACACATGGGTAATTTTATCCCGAATCCTAATTAGGGATAAGCCTACGCCTAATACGTATTGCCGGTTAGTCTTTTACCGCGAAAAAGACACCAAAATCCATGCCTCACATGCAGGGGAGACTTTATCTCGATCCCTAATTAGAGATAAGCCTACGCCTAACACGCGTTGCCGGTTAGTCTTTTTCCGTGAAAATGACAAAGTCTATGTATTCAAAATCATAGCATCAAGTCTAAGAGGGTTCATTCTCTTAGCACAACGTTATATGTGGAACGGACTTAGACAATCCACATGCTAGCCCGACTCAAACGGTAGTCGGTAAAGGCTTATCAAATCCGTTGATGGCTGAGGGTTTGCCAAAAAAAGCAAGTGCAGAGAACGACTCCTTTACGACAAGGAATCAACAGCTCTAAGATCAGAGTTAAGATCCAAAGTATTCCGAAAATTCGTCTCAGTCAACCGCGAACTTTCGAAAACTTTGGAGGGGGTTCTGTAGGCTGTCTAAAAATCACAATAGATAGCTTATCCCCCATCAACCACCGATGATGGAAGTTACAATCTGACGACTTCCAGAAGGCTGTAATCTGAAGACTTTCGCGTAGATTGCTGAAGGTTACAATCTGACGACCTTCACGACAACTGATGGAAGCTCTACTTCAACAGCCTTCACAATCAACATCGGGAGTTACAATCTGACGACTCTCATATTCTCAAGGAGCCAAGACGAAGATTACAAGACAATGATCTTTGCAACGCCATGACAAAAGAGATTACTTGGTGATAATCTCTGCAAGGCAAGACGCGGAGGTCCTCCCCGTGTTACAACATCAAAACGCCAGGGTCGAACCCCGCGTTTCAACATCAGAGGGGGTTCTATAGGCTGTCTAAAAATCACAATAGATAGCTTATCCCCCATCAACCACCGATGATGGAAGTTACAATCTGATGGCTTCCAGAAGGCTATAATCTGAAGACTTTCGCGTAGATTGCTGAAGGTTACAATCTGACGACCTTCACGACAACTGATGGAAGCTCTACTTCAACAGCCTTCACAATCAACATCGGGAGTTACAATCTGACGACTCTCATATTCTCAAGGAGCCAAGACGAAGATTACAAGACAATGATCTTTGCAACGCTATGACAAAAAGAGATTACTTGGTGATAATCTCTGCAAGGCAAGACGCGGAGGTCCTCCCCGTGTTACAACATCAAAACGCCAGGGTCAAACCTCGCGTTTCAACATCAAAACGCCATGGTCGAACCCCGCGTTACAACATCAAAACGCCAGGGTCGAACCCCGCGTTTCAACATCAAAACGCTGGAGTTGGACCCGCGTTACAACAGGCAAAACGTGAGCGACCCTCGCGTTCGTAGGGGTCCAACCAACACCGACCCCCGCGTTTCCAAGCTACAACAAGCCAAAACGCGAGCGACCCTCGCGTTCATCAATGTTCAGCCAACACCTGACCCTCGCGTCTCAATCCTAAGACGTGAGGTTAGGGTCCTGAACGCCAACGTGGGCGTTTGACTCATTCAACATGAGTTGAACGGTTCTAAAACCGTTTCCCACGATTTGGTGGCGGTTACACCCCACTTAGGAGAGATTTAAGGGGCGGTTTCACCCCCTTAATCCTCTATAAAAATAACTGAAGATCAATTCAGTTCGGGGGCTTCCGGTTGGAATTTTCTTGGCTTGGATCGACCACTGGAGACAGGCTTTTGAGGAGATTGACATCATCTTCCAACGAAGATCACCTTCAACTTCAGCAACAGAGAGCTTTGAGTCTTGGCTTATTAACCGATCAAACTCGATCAGAGTTATCAACTCATCAAGAGTTTTAAACTTGCCACGCAAGTTCTCCACAACGTCAAATCGTGAGGAGAAGACATTGTTCCAGTGAATCAAGACGTGCGGATCGTCAACGGAGAGCAAACTCGACGCGAGCATTCGAGGGAGGCACTCCATCGCCACCGTGAAGAACCCAGTTTTAAACAAAGGGGAAAACCAATTTTGTTTTCCTCTCTTTTGTAATCAAGTTGTAACCGAGATCAAAGGAATCAAAGTCAAATTTTCTTAGTTCTCTTCTTTACAATTTTCCAAACATACAAAAGATGGCGACTCCGCTGGGGACGAGCTTCTGTGACGAAGAAGTGGTGGTGCAATCCGATGTTCATCTCACTGGAACAACTGTCGAAACTCTCGTGGTAGAGTTTGATCAAGCCAAGTTTGAGGAGGCTATCTCTTCCGGATCCCTTAGCCCCAAGGCTATGCGCAAGATCCACAAAGTCTCCAAGGAGAATAAATCTCTAACTGTTGCTGGAGTGCCGAAGAAAGTCCTATCCTTTGGCCGCAATTTGTCGAACAGTCACTCTGCTTCAGGAGCGAGCTTAGTCTAGGCCGAACTCGCCCAGCGAGTTGAATGTCCCACATCCGCGTCAACACGATGTGCTTCAGGCCATAAACGGCTTAGAGAGGAGACGAGCTCCATAAACGCCGATGATGCCTCTGCAAAAGCCTTAAAACAGGCCAAGAAGAACGCTGCTCGTCGAAGAAGAAGGTCTCAGCGACGAGCACAACTTCGAGAAAGTCGATTCTCCAACCAACGCGAACTTCGCGTTCGTGAGCCCAAACGCGACCCTGAGCCCAAACATGAGCTTCGCGAGAACCAGATTGAACGCGGCCCTCAATGGCGCGTTTTACTTCCAAAACGCGGACCTCAAGTCTACATTGAACGCGAACTTCAACTTCGCGTTTCCCAGTCAAAACTCGACCCTCGCGTCGGCCATGAAGAACGCGACCCTCATGTCGCCAAACCAAAACGCGACCTTCGCGTTTCAAGTGCCAAACGCGACCTTCACGTCTTAAGTGCCAGACGCGACCCTCGCGTCCTAAGTGCTAAACGTGACCCTCGCGTTGAAGAACGCGACCCTCATGTCGCCAAACCAAAACGCGACCTTCGCGTTTCAAGTGCCAAACGCGACCTTCACGTCTTAAGTGCCAGACGCGACCCTCGCGTCCTAAGTGCTAAACGTGACCCTCGCGTTCCAAGTGCCAGACACGACCCTCGCGTCCCAAGTGCCAAATCTAATATTGAGCCTGGTGTGTACCGTGGAGCTTCGGGGCGCTGCCCCGAACCCCGCCGGGGGGTATTCCATCCCCCCCGGACCCCCTGGCCAGGGGCGCGCCGCCCCCTGGACCC
>NC_033800.1:12709360-12767145 GCF_001876935.1 Asparagus officinalis | reverse complement strand
TCAGGTATGACACAGTCTACCTTAGTGGATACCTGTTGACACAACTTGCAGACCGACCTCCTAGCCCGAATCGGAGTTGCAGAATGTCGTTCTTGGAGACAACTAATCTCTCAAGGCGAACAGGCTCAAAAGATTATTGTCAGGATCAGAGCTGAAGAACAAAATAGGCAGGATCATCCTGAGCAATCGGACCAAGCCCAATCTTCTCAGTCAGAAGGGGAAGATACTACGGTCACTGAAGCTAATCCTCTTCAGTAGGATGCCGGGTCTCCAATAACTATTACGTTAACAACTACCTCTGATAGTCAAACTCGTTAGATAGTGGCCCACTAGGCGACGTGCCATGTCTACCCTTTTTCCCCATGCACTTATTCAAGACTGGGGGTCGATTTATTTGTAGTTCATTGGATTCTGAGTAATAAATTTTCTGAGTTGTTATGTTTAATAGAATACCTCTGTCAACCATAAAATCTACCAAAACTATCACGTTAACATTTACCTCTGATAGTCCATCAATCTGCTAATCCGCTTCAATAGGATGGCAGGTCCACAAAAAACTATCATGTTAATATTTACCTCTGATAGTCCATCAACTTGTCAATCCGCTTCAATAGGATGGCAAGTCCACTAAAACTATCACGTTAATTATCACCTCTGATAGTCTGCTTTCTCCAAATTCCCCCACCAATCCTCTTCAAATAGGTTCTCCTGAGCAATCGGATCAAGCCTAATCTCCTCAGTCAAAAGGGGAAGATACTACGGCCACTGAAATCAATCCTCTTCAGTAGGATGACGGGTCCAACAACTATCACGTTAATAGTTACCTCTGATAGTCAAACTCATCAGATAATGGCCTACCAGGTGATGTGCCTCTATTTCGACTTCATGGATAGTGCCTCACTAGGCGATGTGCCTTGTCTACCTCTTTTTCTCCCCCAAGTCTTAATCAAGACTGGGGGTTGGTTACTTGGAATCCATTGGATTAAGAGTAACGAATCTTTCACATCGTCGAGTTAACATTACACTTCTGACGATCATCATCCCCACAGAGTATGCATTCAACTTGCATCACTTCCAATTTGTCACGTTAACAATATACCTCTGACAACAACCAACTTATCAATCCTTGAACATAGGATGATATCTCAAATCGCAATCTTCACCAGCAAGACACTAAGTCTTCATAATCAAATTCAAATCACAGGTATCAAAACTCATTGTTCCTGATGATAAACTCATTTAGCAAGTTTCCCCAGCGAGACGCTAATTCCCAAAATCTTGTGCAAGTAACAAGAATATATTCCTGTCAAGTTAACATCAAACCTCTGACAACCCACTTATCAATCCTCGTCAATAGGATGATAAGTCCACAAAGTTGCTCCGATCGCAACACATCCCTGTCATGTTAACATCAAACCTCTGACAACCAACTTACATCAAACCTCTGACAACCCACTTATCAATCCTCGTCAATAGGATGATAAGTCCCCAAAGTTGCTCCAATCGCAACACACATCCTGCCACGTTAACACTAAACCTCTGACAAATTCACTTATCAATCCTCGTCAATAGGATGATAAGTCCACAAAACCTCTGACAACCCACTTATCAATCCTCATCAATGGGATGATAAGTCCACAAAGTTGCTCCAATCGCAACATAAATCCTGTCACGTTAACACTAAACCTCTGACAACCCACTTATCAATCCTCGTCAATAGGATGATAAGTCCACAAAGTTGCTCTCATCGCAACACAAATTCCTGTCATGTTAATATCAAACACCTCTGACAAAATCAACTTATCGACTCTCGTCAATAGAGCGATAGGTCCTCAAAGTTGCTCCGATCGCAACACTTTCCACTTATCGACTCTCTTCAATAGAGCGATAGGTCCATAAAATACTGTTAGGTTAACATCACACCTCTAACAGTCAAACCCCCCAATGAACTTGTTAATCATTTTTCAACAAGAATAGCAAGTTGTCATTATAAAATCCCCAACGGATTAAAGATTTTCTGAAGTTATCCCAGTGATAATAAAGAAAATTTCTGAATTTCACTCTAAGTAAAAATTCATGCCAAGTTAATAAATTCATGCCAAAGTTAATACTATACTTCTGGCACTTCCAACTTTCTTTCGGTGTTTCAAGCCACACAGGAAGAAACGACACCAAAAATCCATGCATTCACGCATGGGGGACTTTATCTCGATCCCTAATTAGAGATAAGTCTACGCCTAACACGCGTTGCCGGTTAATCTTTCTCCGTGAAAAAGACACCAGGATTCATGCCTGGGGGAGTCTATCTCGATCCCTAATTAGAGATAAGTCTGTATCTAACACATGCTGCCGGGTAGTATATTCCCGTAATAATAGCAAAGCCTACGTATTCAATATCGTAGCAGGTCGTTATTAATAACGCCAAAATCCATGCCTTACACACATGGGGAATTTTATCCTGAATCCTAAGTAAGAATAAGTCTGCATCTAACACATGTTGCCGGGTAGCCTATTCCCATAATAATAGCAAAGCCTACGTATTCAATATCGTAGCAGGTCGTTATTAATAACGCCAAAATCCATGTCTTACATGCATGGGGGATGTTATCTCGATCCCTAATTAGAGATAAGTCTACGCCTAACACGCGTCGCCGGTTAGTCTTTTTCCGAAAAAATGACAAAGTCTATGTATTCAAAATCATAGCATCAAGTCTAAGAGGGTTCATTCTCTTAGCACAACGTTATATGTGGAACGGACTTAAACAATCCACATGCTAGCCCGACTCAAACGGTAGTCGGTAAAGGCTTATCAAATCCGTTGATGGCTGAGGGTTTGCCAAAAATCCTATGTTCGAAGGCCCATCAGCTTAATGGACGTGAGCCGAGACTTGAAACGAATAAGCTGAAGACAAGTCTCAAAGACTTAGTCAAAAATGCACAGAAGCCACTTCCATGTCTCAAGTCAAAACGCCGAGGTCAGCCCCGCGTTACAAAAATCATGACGCCGAGGTCACACCCGGGTTCCAAATTAAAAATGCCGAGGTCAGACCCGCGTTACAAAAATCACGACGCCGAGGTCACACCCGGGTTTCAAATCCGAAACGCCGAAGTCAACCTCGCGTCTCAAATTCAAAATGCAGGGGTCCACCCCCGCATTCCAGAAGCAGGATTATGACGCATACCTTCATAAAACAATATGTCCTAGCAAATAAAAGAGTACCAAGCTCTGATACCAATTGAAAGACCCTAAGATCGCTAGGAAGGAACCCTAGAGGGGGGTGAATAGGGTTTATGCTAATCTAATCCGATTTGTGCCAATTTAAAACTTATTAATAAATATATCCTAGCAAATAACTTATGAACAATATATGAGCAAGGATATACAAGTTAACATAAGCGTGAACAAACAAAACTAGATAGTGGGTAAAATAAACAATAAGCAATTGACAAAGGCAATATGAATAATAAGCATGAATATAAAAGTGCGTTAATGCAATCACAAACAAAACAATATGTTCACGAGGTTTGGTCCGCCTGACCTACGTCCCCGCTCCTTACCTCGAGGAGATCTCCACTATCACACCGGGTTTTCTACGCTTACCCGAAAAACGCTTATACCTCACAATATCGGTTTTCAACGCTCACCGATCAACGTTCACAATCTCACAATATAACTACACTAACTACCACCTCAAGTGTTAGTCTCTAGCCCGTGTCTCCCTCAAGTGTTAGGAATTATAACCTCTCTAGGCATTACCACCTACCCCACTCCTCTTGGGATGATCCCATCTCTCACCACACACTCCTCTTGGTGTACTAGTATATTAGAAAGTGATTCCTCACAATAATAGCTCACAACACAAATGATTGTTCTCTAAACAAGGTGAGAACTCAATTAAACATAACTCAAAGTTATAATTTCTCACAACCCTAATTATACTATGTATGAAAATACTAGAAGCTCAAGTGGGTGTGTGTAGCAATGAGATTTAATAAAACAAACTAAACTCAAATAAATCTAGCTTTAAGGAAATATAAAACAAACAAATAAATAGCTATATAAGAGTTTAGAAAACTTCTCAATAGATGATAAGAGATGGAGGGAGAATAGTTGATTACTCAAACTCTAATAGATGATCTTCTCAAGCTCTTGTGGAATTAAAATCACAAACTCAAACTCGAAAATGCTTAAAAGCTTTTAAACATACTTAAACAAAACTTAAACCATTATTAAAACTTTGTTAAAACATTGTTTAAAACTCTCTTTGTTAGTTATAAAAGATGAGAGCAAGGGGGTATTTATAGGAACCCAAAACATCAGCAAAAATCCAACTGAAAAGACAAAAAAGCCCCCAGAAAACACTGCTAGAAACTAGCCGTTACTATACAATGGTTCTTTCATAAGTCGACTTATGAGTCAACTTATAGTCGACTTGGCGTAAGTCGACTTGATGTAAAACTGGTTCTTTCATAAGTCGACTTATGAGTCAACTTATAGTCGACTTGGCGTAAGTCGACTTGATGTAAAACGTAAGTCGACTTGCCAGATGAAAATAACAGTCGACTTGGCGTAAGTCGACTTGATGTAAAACGTAAGTCGACTTGCCAGATGAAAATAACACACAGAAAACAGCTCATAAGTCGACTTGAAAAATAGCATAAGTCGACTTGCTATAAGTCGACTTGCGATGTCTGATAAGTCAACTGAGCAGAGAAAAAATTGAACATTCCAGAGCATTTCATAAGTCGACTTGTCAACTCTGATAAGTCGACTTATAAACGTGCACAGGCACTGTTCATGCTAAAAATCTGATTTTAAAAGTGCATTTAAAAATATCAAATAAAATCCAAAAATTATGAAACTTTGGGAAATGTTTATAAACATGATAATAAACATGTTACAAAAAGAATTTTTGGAATTACATTCCCCAATAGTGAAAACTCATCATTTTTTAAATATGTCCAAAAACATAAAAACGAAACATACATGTTTATGACATTTAATTTAAACAAACTTTTGGAAACTTTTGTATGGCTTTATAGACTTAGGAAAAGATATAAAAATATATTATCAAGTCCATAAACCAAGAACACAATATGTTTCCAAATATTATAGAATATGAAACATATGAACATATATATGAATATATATTTGTTTCATATCTAAAAAATCAAACCAAAACATATATGTATATATATACAAAACTAAAATGTGTATGTGTATATATGATTGAGCTTAAAGTACTAACACACATAATATAAATCTAAACTAAGTTACCCAAGCTTGATCTTGATCTTCATCTTAGCTCAACTTGGTAAACTTGGATGAACTTTGAACTTGAATCTTTAACTTAAATTGCAAAGCTTCAACCACAATTCCACCAACATCCATTGGATATGTTCGTTAAAGCGCAATTCTATCCATCCTCCAACATATTGTTTGCCTAGAATAAATATAAAACACAAACACTAGACAAACAATATTAGTGGTAAATTATTTGTTAAACATTATCAAAACAAAATGACCCAACAACATTATGTATGTCACTTAAGGAAGTCACTCTATAGACTGAAGCAATCTCCTCGGCAGTGGTACAAGTTGTTTGCGGTGAAAATTGATTGTTTCATTGCGGGATTCATTACAAACTTCAGACGTTTACAACGAATACAAAAATTAGTCTTTTTATACGACTTTTACACAATGAAAACAAAGAAAATTATAATTCTCTTCAAACAAACGCAACGAGTGTTTATCGCCCGCTGCTTGCGTGGGATCTTGGCCTGTGACGGGGACGCGTTAGTCCGTGGACCACCGAACGATTAATATTTGGACAGAGTTTCGTCTATCCACGAAGGGATCAAGAAACCGTAGCTCTTATCTCGACGAAGTGAGATAATCACTCTTCTTAAGATTACCGCAACAGGATAATCCTAAGGAACGAACCGGGCTGCAAATCTAACTCCTCCTCCTCTCTGAAATCTGTGCACTTTAAGTCTTCAGTTCAGCAGGGCTTCGCCGAGGCACGAGAATTCCAGATCTGAAAAAATGAGGGTCTGAGGCTTGTATTTATAGCCTTCAAGGAGATCCGGCGCGGTTAAAAATCGCAAAAACAACGCCAAACTGACTTTTTAGGGCTGGACGAACACGCTTGGGTGTCTGCAACTTGGGCCGAGATACCTTTGGGTGTCTCGGCCCAAGCCGAGACACCCTTTGGGTGTATACATCTTGAGCCAAAGACAACCCTAGGGTGTCTCGGCCTTGGCCGAGACACCTTGGGGTGTCTCGTTTGTGCCGAGACACCTCAGGGTGTCTCAACTCAGGCTGAGACGTTCCGTTTTGCATATTCGTCTGTTTCCGCCGTAACTTCTTCATCCGAACTCGGATTTGAGCGATTCAAAGTGCATTGGAAATCCGACGAGGAGTTCTATAAGCTCCAATGATTAGATCATCTGTGGAATAATTGAGACATGAAGGGTATTTCACCTTTTGTAAGTAACACGGGGCTCCCGATCAATTCGTATCCTCGTTATTCTGAAACTCCATTGCTTCACGTAGTTCATCGATTCACTTCAAGCGTTCATCGAGCTTCTGTAACTTGGATAGTGATGTTCCTCACCTCCTCTCAGCTTTGAGCTGCTCACGGAGACCTATAGGTAATTTTTGATGCCTACAGATACCCCCTCCAAAGCGTTCCAGACTCTTTTCTTTCATAGAAGAAACTAGAATACTTTGGATGTGATTGGTCCATTATTTGATCGGTGTAAAGGACCTGTAGTTAGCTTCGACTCTTGGCCCCTTCGATTTTCAGTCTATTCGATGCTTTGACGAATAGCTGAAGTCCTTTCGGCGCTGCGTTTATCGTCTGGCTGTCGTCGGAGTCTCGAGTCTAAAACTGATGAGTTGAGTTTGGCTCGTGTCGTTGAGTTGACTTAGAACTGACTATCTCCGTCGTATCGTGCTGACTTAGGGTTTCAGATCGCCGTGCGTTGACTTTTTATCGCAACGTGTAGACTTAGGATTTTTGGCAAATCCTCAGCCATAAACGGATTTGATGTGCCTTTACCGACTACTGTTTGAGTCGGGCTAGCAAGCGGGTTGTTTAAATCCGTTCCGCATGTGACGTTGTGCTAAAGGAATGAACTCCCTTAGACTTGATGCTACGACTTCGAATACGTAGACTTCGCCATTGTTACAGGAATAGGCTACCCGGCAATGCGTGTTAGGCGCTAACTTATCCTTACTTAGGATTCAGGATAAAAGTCCTCAGACTCGGATTCTGGTGTCTTCTTCAATCGGTAAAAGACTAAACCGGTAACGCGTGTTAGGCGTTGGCTTATCCCTGATTAGGCTTCGGTATAAAATTCCCCATGCGTGTGAAGCACGAATTATGGTGTTATTAATAACCACCTGCCACAATGTTGAATATGTGGTCTTTTGTCCTTTTTACGGTCAAAGACTAACCAGCAACGCGTGTTAGGCGCTGACTTATCCCTACTTAGGGTTCGGGATAAAATTCCCCAGACTTGAATTCTGGTGTCTTCTTCAATCGGTGAAAGACTAAACTAGCAACGCGTGTTAAGCGTTGGCTTATCCCTGCTTTGGATTCGGGATAAAACTCCCCGTGCCTGTGAGGTACGGATTTTAAGAGTTGAAAAAGTGGTGTCTTTTCTTGGGGCAAAGACGAACCCGAAATGGGAGAGGAAGAATTTTATATAAAGTGGTGTCTTTTCTTGGGGCAAAGACGAACCCGAAATGGGAGAGGAAGAATTTTATATTCTATCTTCCAACACTGAAGAGGAAGAATTTTATATTCTATCTCCAGTTGGAAAGGAGACTCGAGGTGGGATCTCCACCCCCAGAATCCGAAAAGGTGAAACTAAGAGTGGGATCTCCACTCCGAGAATCGAAAAGATTCGAATAACCCTAACTGTTGAAAGGTTTGATTACCGAACTAAAGGTGAATTTCTCGTTTATCAAAAGTGAATTGCGGTTTTGGTCCTAACTGTAGGAAGGTTTGACCAAGCAGGAATTGGAGATGATCCTAACTGTAGGAAGGTTTGATCATTCGATTTGAAAGTGGACCTCTCGTTCATTGAAGGAATCAAGAGGGGATTTTGGTTTTGGTCCTAACTGTAGGAAGGTTTGATCGAGTGGGATGTTTGAGACAATCCTAACTATAGGAAGGTTTGATCACTCGATTTGTGGATCTCTTGCTCATTGGAGGAATCAAGAGGGGATTTTGGTTGTGGTCCTAACTGTAAGAAGGTTTGACCAAATGGAAGTGGGAGTACAAATTATAGTGGGGTGTTGACTTGTACAAATCACTCAAATGGGGTTCCTGGTGTTAAGTGATAGGGATTTAACACGAAGGGGTTTGACAATTTGTCAATGACGGACAGATTAAAATTCCAAGCATTATATCCAGACTCTAACCATGAAAGTGTTGAGTGCACGAACATAATGGAAGTTTGAATGGATTAAACCAGAAAGAATTTTAGTGGACCCACTGTCAATAAATTTGATCAGTGAGGGATTTTATAGTGGAAGACTATGAGTCGTCGAACACCAATGGGAGTTTTGTGAGGGAAGATTGATCTAATGAAGTGATCGAATCTCGTCTCAGCAAAAGAGTGTTCGGAAATCACAGTAAGAGTTTAGTGTTTATCACTTTATTCATAATGATCAGGTTATCCCTAAGAATATTACATTTAACATTCTTCTGGAAACTTCTTGTTACATAAATTATCCACCCCCAGCTTGCTTTGTGAAGCTGGGTTTACCATTGTATTCAGTTGCATGATCGGGTTATCCTTAAGAATACTATATGTAAAAATTCTCCAGGAACTTCCCGTCAAGAGTGGGAATAGTTTAGACTCATATACCTATTGGAGTATCAGGGAGCAGTTTAACCTCATATACCGATTGGAGGATTGAGAAGCAGTTTATACTCGTATACTCTTCGGAGTGTAGGAATGAGCAGTTTATACTCTTATACTTATCGGAGTGGCGCCGTTCTTATTTGCCTTATCCCAGCGTTATGACGCCGGCTTCAACCAAAGTCTGAATGATATTCTTTAAAGTAAAACATGTCTTGGTGGGATGAAGGATCCTCCTGTGGTACGCGCAGTACTTCGGATCCGCAGTACCGTCAGCTTCCTCCTGATTTGTGATGGGTGGTAGCTTGACCTTGTTGTTTTCAAGAAGGGTCTCGAAGATGGCTGGAACATCTTCGTCCTTGAATGAGTACTCTTTTTGGAGCCTTGAATCCGAAGTCTTCTGCTGCCTTCGGGGTTGCTGTTGCGACGTCTGATTAACATCAACAACTGGTGTAGGTGCCTTCCCTTCATCATGGGAAATGAGACTCGGGTTCAGAGGGTTAGCCATCGGTTGACTTCTTTCGACCTTCCTCCTTCTGAGAAAGCGTTCGGCCTGCTCTCCGCGCACCTTTAACTCTTTCCAGGTATTGAGCGGCTCTACTCCCATAACGTCCAAGATGTTAATGGACAAGTTGTTATGAGAGGTTTGCAAGACGAATTCCTCCGTGACGGGATCCTTGCAGTTCATTGCCTGATTGCGGAAGCGTTTGATGAAGGTATCCACCGATTCTCCGTCTTTTTGTTTCTCATCGAAGAGTGTCCTGATCGACACTTCAGCGTTATCTTCGAAGAAACGAGCGAGGAACATGCTCTCTAGGTCCTCCTAGCTGTTGATGCTTCCAGGCTTGAGACGGCGGTACCAATCGAAGGCAGGCCCGCGAAGGGTGCCAACGAATGACCGCACCATCAAGGGCTCGTTTCCAGAAATCGTGCCTAAGTGGGACTTGAAGTAGATTAGATGCTGAGTGGGCGAGCCCTTCACGTCGAACGGCGTGAAGTTGATCAGGTTAAACTTCGCCGGATACGGGATCAAATCCTACTCCTTCGGGTAAGGACACGGAATCCCGGTCTTCTTCACCTCTCGAGCAGACATCAGAGTGTCGATTTTGCTCTCGAGATCTTTCATCTTTTCGTCCTCATCTATATCCTGTTTTGGACACTTTTCGAGAGGAATAATGCGACCACCCCCAGTGTTATTATCTTTGACGGAACCACCCCTAGCGTTGTTATCTGTAGGGGGTGCATTTGAACCACACCCAATATTTTTGGGTGGTGCGTCGGCCATGATGATTTCGTCCACTTCTGGATCGCTGTCAACTGTGATGTTCTGGGTGCGACGGCTGGATTCAACTAGCCGATTCGACAAAGCTCGGATTTGTTGGTCGTGCATTTGTCTTATCTCCTGCATAGCCATTTCCATTTCAAGATTCGACAAAGCTCGGATTTGTTGGTCGTGCATTTGTCTTATCTCCTGCATAGCCATTTCCATTTCAATTTTGAATGTTTCTTTCTGCTTGGCTAGAGCATCCTCAATGATTTTGGCTATTTGCTCGATGTTGATCATGAACACTTCCCAAGCTTGTCCTATGCTAGACGTTGTATCGTCGGAGGCGAGTGCGGAATAAGAATCAGAGAGTTCGTCATCGGAATGGATTCCTTCATGGATCCCCAGGTAATCGTTATATCCGACGGCTTCTAGCTGAAGCTGAGATATTCGTTGGGTTATTCCCAAATTGACTCTTTTTCCTGGAGAGAAATTAGGGTTAGAACCACTTGAAACAATCGAAGATTTTCCTTTATTGACCATGTTGATGGTAACTTCTGGGAATTCATCATCTCGAGTAACCGATCCTCTTTGGTGGAAACGCCTTGATTTGGGCTTCGTTTTTCCATCAGAGATCCTCTCGAATACCGAGACCCTCTGCGAAGCGGTCTTAGGGCAGCTACATGTTGATAATACTGCCCTGATAATTTTAGTACACGGACAATGAGAGTCCGTTTCTCGGGTACCTTTCTTTCGAGATTTGTTCGTACCCCCAGCCCGATAGTACAACTCATCGGCATGATTGCCGGAGCAACGTATCGTGTGCTGGCACGACTCCTCAGGTATAACGTCGTCGTCTGACGAACATGTTTCCTTCTGAGGATTCGTCGTCTTGTCGGTGCTCTCAAGAGTCGCACGTTTTGAGTCATGCTTTCGTGAGCGTGAGACCTCAACGGGCTCTTGGACAATGACTCGCAGTCCGAGGCGGTCAGTTATAGAAGCTTTCCCATTATAGGAAGGCTCTGATTTGTTGGAAGGGCGAGTGCGACCCCCAACTCGATGAGTTGCTCGAGGTTCATGCCCAAGCGTTCTTTGACTGGAGCTTTGCCTTGATCCTCGTGCAAAAGACTCAGGCATTCCGCTATCACTTTCCTGCCTCTGGAACTATCCATATTGTCGCGGAGCTTCACCGGAGGTGCGGGATTAAAAGGAGCGAGATCTGAACTTGACGAAAGCTGGGAACCAGCTTTGGATCTGGAATCGACCGAGAGACACGACTGATGTCTTTTATCGGGTAGGGGCGCTGATTTAGCCTTTGGCACCCAAACCTGCTTAGATCTTGGTGATTTCTTGATCACTTCTTCCCGCTGCAATCCTCGTGCCTCTCGCACAAGGATCTGGGTGTGCGCAATAAGTGCACGGTGCTTCTGGACGCGCTCCTCGAGGGTAGAACGGGTTCGTTTGACCTGAACCCATTTGTTAATTAGAGGTTGGGAGGAGGGTCCCGATGCTTGTTGTGGCGATAGCTTAGTCACTTGGTGCTTTTTGAACTCCCAATCCGCTTGGTAACGGAGTCCGTCCACCTGATCCAAAGCCTTAGCGAATTGGCGCGCGAGGCGTTGGCGTTTCCTTTGACGTGCTCTCTTTGATAAAGCTGGCGCGCCTTCAGCAGCCGGCTCCTTGATCACGAAGGGGTTCAGATCTACGGATCTGGTCTTATTGGATACTAGAGGATCATTGCAAGGTGCAACTGTAGTAGCGATGACGTGGAGATTGACTTCTTGGGTCTTCAGATCTGGAGACCGACGGATCTTCTGGGAGGAGGAGATCTTCCTGCGCATATGAAGAGGAGCAGATCTGGAGGAGGAGGAGGAGATGTATTCTTTAAATTTATGCTGGTCGAATTCGTACTCGACCTCTTCAGCCACGGAGATCTTGATCATCGGCTACGGCATGACAGCCTCGGCATCGAGGCTGTTGGCTCCCACTGTGGTCGCCAGTTTGTTTGCGGTGAAAATTGATTGTTTCATTACGGGATTCATTACAAACTTCAGACGTTTATAACGAATACAAAAATCAGTCTTTTTATAAGACTTTTACACAATGAAAAAAAAAGAAAATTATAATTCTCTTTAAACAAACGCAACGAGTGTTTATCGCCCGCTGCTTGCGTGGGATCTTGGCCTGTGACGGGGACGCGTTAGTCCGTGGACCATCGAACGATTAATATTTGGACAGAGTTTCGTCTATCCACGAAGGGATCGAGAAACCGTAGCTCTTATCTCGGCGAAGTTAGATAATCACTCTTCTTAATATTACCGCAACAGGATAATCCTAAGGAACGAACCGGGCTGCAGATCTAACTCCTCCTCCTCTCTGAAATCTGTGCACTTTAATTTTTAAATTCAGCAGGGCTTCGCCGAGGCACGAGAATTCCAGATTTAAAAAAATGAGGCTCCAGGGGCTGTATTTATAGGCTTCAAGGAGATCCGGGCGGTTAAAACTGCAAAACAACCAAATCTGACTTTTTTAGGGCTGGAGACACCCTTGGGTGTCTCAACTTGGGCCGAGACACCTTGGGGTGTCTCGTTGGGCCAAGACACCTCGGGGTGTCTCAACTCATGCTGAGACGCTTTGTTATGTGTACTTGTTCGTTTCCACCGTAATTCTCGGGGTGTCTCAACTCAGGCTGAGACGTTATGTTTTGTATATTCGTCCGTTTCCGCCGTAACTTCTTCATCTGAACTCGGATTTGAGCGATTCAAAGTGCGTTGGAAAGCCGACGAGGAGTTCTATAAGCAATAATGATTAGATCATCTGTGGAATAAATGAGACACGAAGGGTATTTCACCTTTTGTAAGGGACGCGGGGCTCCCGATCAATTCGTATCCTCGTTATTCTGAAACTCCGTTGCTTCACGTAGTTCGTCGATTCACTTCAAGCATTCATCGAGCTTCTGTGACTTGGATAGTGACATTCCTCACCTCCTCTCAGCTTTGAGCTGTTCACGGAGACCTATAGGTAATTTTCGATGCCTACACAAGTGATTTGACTCTTTCATGCTGAAGCATGGGTTTTTTCGAAGCAATTATGATTGTTGTGTTTACATTCGGGAGATTTGTGGATGTAATTATACCTATCTTTTTTGTATGTGGATGACATGCTTATTGCTTCTAAGAGTAGGATGAAGATAGATATGCTAAAATCTCAACTTGGTAAAGAGTTTGAGATGAAGGACATGGGCGCTGCAAGGAAAATACTGAGTATGGAGATTAGGAGAGAGCGGGCGAATCTGCGATTGTTCTTGAGTTAGAAAGACTACATAGATCGGGTGATCGCAAGGTTTGGGATGCAAAGTGCTAAGTCGATGATGACTTCATTGGCTCTACACTTTAGGCTTTCAGGTAAACAATCTTTCACTATAACGGAAGAGAAAGCACACATGGAGTGTGTGCCTTATGCTAGTACAGTTAGCAGCTTGATATATGCAATGGTGTGTACACGCCCAGATATTTCACAGGTGATCAGTGTCGTCAGTAGATTCATGGTGAATCCAGGAAAGACGTATTAGGGAAGCGGTGAAGTGGATCCGAGGTACTTAAAGGGTACCGCTGATATGGGTTTGTGCTTTGGTGGAGATACATGTCAGATTGATGGGTTTGTTAACTCTGATTATGTGGGTGATCTAGATATACGGTGATCTACTACTGGTTATGTATTCAGGATACATGGGGTTCTAGTTAGTTAGCGATCGATGTTATAGGCTACATTGATACTTTCTACTACAAAGACCGAGTACATGGCTATGATGGAGGGAGTGAAGAAAGCATTATGGTTGTGGGGTTTTCTAGACGATTTGGGGATTGAGCAGGATACGGTAAACTTATAGTGTGATAGTCAGAGTGTGATACATTTGGCGAAGAATCAAGTTCATCATGCTCATACCAAGTATATCGATATCAGGTTTAATTTTGTGCAGGATGTCATAGAGGAAGGTGATATTTCTCTCATAAAGGTGCACACGAATGAGAATCTCACAGACATGTTAACCAAGACGGTGACAAGCAGCAAGTTCCGGTATTGCTTGGACTTGCTTCATATCAGCTTGTGTTGATCTGCCCAAGAGGGCATGGCCCTTCGGGATAGTGATAGGGTGAGGTAGAGACTATTATATGGAGAACAAAGCCTAAAGTACGGTTAGCTTGATCCCGGTGGAGGATATTGTAGGCGTCTAAAAATTGTTTGGTGGAAAATTTGAAGTAAGTAAAATAAAAGAAATTTGATTTGTATTCTTTCGATCTCAATTATAATTTGGATTCCGATTACAAAAGAGAGGAGAATGATTTGGATTCTCCCCTTTGTTTAATTTTGGGTTCTTCATGGTGATAATGGAGTGCCTCCCTCAAATGCTCGCGTCGAGTTTGCTCTCCGTTGACGATCCGCACGTCTTGATTTACTAGAACGATATCTCCTCCTCATTATTTGATGATGTGGAGAACGTGACAAGTTTGAAACTCTTGATGAGTTGATAACTCTGAACGAGTTTAAAACTCTATGAAAGAGTTAATTTAACCGTAAGTCGGTTATAAGCCAAGGATGAAGAAGCTCCTATTGCCGATATCCAAAGCTCCAGCCGAAGGATGAAGGATCTTCTTTGCTACCAATCCTAAAGCTCAAAAAGAGATCAATCAGAGAGCCAAATCCTCCCAGCCCGAACCCCTGAACTGAATTGATTTTCAGTTATTTATATAGGATTAAGGGGTGTAACTACCCCTTAAATCGCTACTAAGTGGGGTGTAACCGCCCTCAAATCATGGGAAACAGCTTTGGAATTGTTCAAGGGTTTAAGGGGTGTAATCCTCCCTAAAATCTCTCCATAATGGGGTGTAACCGACTCCATTAAGTAGGGATACGATTTTAAGACCGTTCAGGTTCTGTTTGAACTAGTCGAACGTCAAAAACGTGGGTCTGACCCCCGCGTTTTGATGTTGCAATACGGGTTTGACCCCTGCGTTTTGATGTTGCGACGTAGGTTCGACCCCTACGTTTTGTTGCTGACACACGGGGAGGACCTCCACGTTTTAGTGTGGTAACGCAAGGAGGACCTATGCATTTCATTCTGGGAACACAACCACGAGCTATGCGCTTTGAATCTGGGACGCATAGGTGAGCTCTATGTTTGGATTTGAAAAGACCGTCAATTTATAGTCTCTTTTACTAGAACATTACAAAGACCGTCATCTTGTAATCTTCATCTTGGCTCCTTTGAAATATGAGAGTCGTCAGATTCTAACTCCCGATGTTGATTGTGAAGGTTATTGATTAGAGCTTCCATCAGTTGTTGTGAAGGTCGTCAGATTGTAACCTTCAGCGATCTATGTGAAAGTCTTTAAATTGTAGCATTCTAGAAGCCGTCGAATTGCAACTTCCATCATTGGTGTTTGATGGGGATTGACTATCTGTTGTGATTTTTAGACAACCTACAAAAATACCTATAGGTGTCCGCACGCATCTCGAGGAAAAAAGAAGACGATGAATGTCATCATCCGAGTCAAGAAGGATTATCCGAGTGGCCCACACACTTGTCGGTCAGCTCCAAGTGCTGTAAAGAAGCTAATGAGAGCATAAAGTAAGTTAACGAAGTGCACAAGTCAACCAAACGACAAGATACATAAAACGGCGAAAAGTACAAGTCCGGGAAAGTCGGGAAACACCAAAAAGCTCAAAAGAGCTCGGAACTCGCGTGGCGCACGGGTCACCCAACGGTGACCCGTGCTCATTCGGGTCACCGCGTGGTGACCCGTGACCACACTGGTCACCGAATGATGACCCGCAACCGAGCAGGTCACCAGTTAGTGACCCACAGTCGTGCGGGTCACCACATAGTGACCCGCGCGGGAAAGTCGGGAAACACCAAAAAGCTCAAAAGAGCTCGGAACTCGCGTGGCGCACGGGTCACCCAACGGTGACCCGTGCTCATTCGGGTCACCGCGTGGTGACCCGTGACCACACTGGTCACCGAATGATGACCCGCAACCGAGCAGGTCACCAGTTAGTGACCCACAGTCGTGCGGGTCACCACTTGGTGACCCGCGGCCACGCGGGTCACCGCACGGTGACCCGCGTGCACACGGATCACCACGGTCTGTCTCACGTCCAGAACTACCATAACGCCTAAAATGTGTTTTCGAGTGTTTTGATCAGTTTGTTCAGTTCTAGAGCTTCTCAACTGATTGTATCATATCCACAAACATGGTTAGGCCGTTGTCAACTGAAGATATGGCCAAATCTCTCATTCTTATCCAAATATCGCATCTGAGGCCCTATAAATACAAGCCTAGGGCCTCCATTCTCAAGGGGAGAATTATTATCAAGACGGGGAGGTGCTTCCGAACTTTAGAGCTAAGAGTCACGAATTTCAGCAAGGGCTAGCGAGATCCCGGCGAACTTCATCATAAAGAAGGAGTCTTTCGAAGGATCTGAAGCCCGTTTCTACCTTTCCTTAAGATTAGGCTTAGTCTTAATCTTGAGAAGAGTGCTGATTTCATTTGGTCGATATCAGTACTTTAGTGAATACTTTCTTTATGAAGTAGAAGCTCTGATTAATCATTCTATCAACCGGATCCGATCCGTAAGTGGTCCACGGATATCAACGTCCCCGGTACAGACAAAGATCCCACGCAAACAGAGACTAATAAATAGGATCTGTGTGTTGTTTAAAAGAGATTATAATCAGTTATTTCTATTGTGTAAAAGTCTTATAAAAAGACTATAACTTTTTATTGAGTTTATTGTAACGCCTGAAGTTGTAATAGATTCAATCACAATGAAGAAAATAATTTCTAACCCAAATAGGTACATAGGCAGCCGCGGTAAAGTTGCGTAGTTAGTTTGACCTGGTTTAGCCCGGTTTGGTGTTTCAGATCTCTCTGGTGATGTTCGTGGTATTTCTTCTGGTGTTCGTCCAAAATTTAAGGTTTATCAAATGATGTACAAGATGGAGAATTGAAGAGAAGGATCACCTATGAAGAGCCAGCCCACGAAGAGATCCACCGTGAGACAGATTAATCTGTCCCGTGCCGTGACCATGCGAGACAGTAATCTGTCTCGCGCGTGGGTTTTCCAGCGGGTGTTTTCCAGGTTCGGCTGGAGAGAATTGATATAAATAGGAGTTCTTTCTTCTCTAGGGTTTTTTAGGAGAAGAGAAAAAGGAAGGTTTTGGCGGCTACAAAAGGGAGAGTTTTTTTAGATCTAGATCCGAGATCTTGAGGAGAGAAAAGAGAGAGCTTGGAGGGATTTTACAAGAGAGATGTTAATTTCTTTTGGGTAAAAATCATATCCTCTTCTTTGGGATGAGCTTGTAGGTTGTACAAGTCGTTAGTGATCTCCTTCATAGTGGAATCTCCCCTCCCCCTTCCCTATGGACGTAGGCAAGTTTACCGAACCATGTAAATCTCTCGTCTTTACTATTTTCTAGGTGTTGGCTATTGCTTATAGGTTCCATCGACAAGTCAGTCCTAGAACTAATGAGAGGAAGAGTGTATATTTCACTTTGTTGAGATATTTTACTTTTTGTTCTTGTTTCCTTTGTGAAACGAGAATATAGAGGTTGGCTTGAGCTTTTATGATAACAAAAGGCAGGGTTTTCTCTCGGGTTATATCGCTTCCACGACGTGTGGGCGTGACTCTATGCCCAACAATTAACTACTGGTATTTTTTAGAAATCCTTAGTAGCGTAGCAAAAGTTAAAATTTTAATATCTCAAAGGTCCTGTGGTCGAGACGCTTGCTGAGAATTATTTTTATTTAATTAATCCCTCATAAGTTATAGTGGGTCGTGGGGCCGTGGGCTCGTGAGCTGTGGGTCAATGAGCCGGGGATCGGGGCTAATCGGGTTGAGGCGCTAAGGGACGCTTTGTTAGGCGTACTTTGTACTTTGCACAAAGGCATCAGGGCTAGGTGGTGCTACGCAGGACTGCCTCGTAGTCTGCTTCGTAGCATGCGGACGAGCCTCACGTTCACAAGAGGGAACGCGAACCTCGCGTTCGCGCGAGGCTGGACACGACCCTCGTGTTGCCCAAGATCGCGACGCTCACATTCAAACGTTACTGCATGCAGCATTTATAACATTTATGTTATTTGCTGATACAAATATAATTTTCATAGTTGCTATTATGTTTGTAACGGTCAAATTAAATATGTGTGACCTTTGAGCTGATCTTAAAGGCCAATATATAGGGCCTCTTGGGGAGCTCTTGGATACAAGAGATAAAAAAGAGATACGAAAAACACACAAGTGTTTTGTGCTGTTGTGCTGCTGCTGCAGAGTCTGAACGCGTGAAAGCTTTAGTCTGTGCCCGAAGGAACATAGCTCTGAACCGAAAGGCTTTTACAGATCGAAAGATCTTTGCCTGAACCAAAAGGTTATTGAATCGAAAGGTTTTAACAAATTGAGGAAATCTCTGCTGAATCGAAAGGTTATTGAACCGAAATATTTTAATAGATCGATGAGATCTTTGCCTTGACCGAAAGGTCTTATAGATCGAGGAGATCTTAACAGTATTGGGTCGGTGTACACTAAAATACTGTACAGTTGTTCCTGAAAGTAGTTTGGCATTGAGATCATTGCACCGGAGTAGATCAAATATTGCTTTAAGCACAACGTTTCATAAACGCACAACAGCTAAACTTAAAAAAAGTTTTAAATTACAACATTTCAATTCTCACTATTTTATAACAGATTTAGCCACATACGCTAACACCTAATACAGATTATGAACCCATCTAGGACTCCTAAATATTGATGGCATATAAACCCTTATTGAATGCTAGGCTCATGGGAAAATGATTTGCAGAACAATGAAGAACACAAGTGGAGTGCTAATATATATTTGAGACGGATCAAATGGATCAATGTGGAGCTCTCCAATGAGTGATTTTATAATCTCACATGAACTACTAAGGGTTAATTGATATATTTGATGAACTCATGCCGAGGATTTACAGGAGAGTACAATGGATTTAGAGGTTGATAATTTCACTGATGTTAAAAATATCTTAATCTTCTTATTTATTTTATGATTTATGTCAGTAAACAAGATGGAGTTAGAAAATTTTGTTGGTGATAAATATTTTTAAAGAATAATACATACAGAGTATCTCTATCATAAATAAGGTAAATTTTAAGGCATATATAAGGTGAACGTAATGCTGATATATGATATGAGATGATATTCATATAAAAATATATTTTATTGATATTTTTCTTTTACTACCATCATATAATATTATCCATCAAAATTGCAACAAAAATTCTAATTTCTCTTTTGCTCACTATTCGCAAAACTGTACATTGGTTTATAAAGTATATATATGAATCAATTACTTTGATAAATCTCATACATTTCTTTGACTGAATAAAAAATTCATATAAATCAAGTCAATAGGACCTTAAAATTTAAAATTTCTGGCCTGCTTTGTCAAAATCAGCAGCACGAAAATTATTTGTGAAATTTATAAATTCAAATTGAAAGTCAATTTTGAAGATTCTCCAAATAAAGTATTCGTCTTAACTCTTTTTTAGTCAAAAGGCTAAAGAGGATGCTATCACTAATTCCCTTCCTCTCTCGTGAGAAAAGTGGAAAAGCTGTTCTAATCTAAATTTAATTACCTTCTCGGATCCAGGTTAACTTAATGGATCCGTTCTAAACAATAGACTATCCCTTTGTCATGAATATAAATTCTATCGAAACAAGTCACGTGTGAGTATAATGTTTTAAACTATTAAGAAGAAAATAAGTTATCGAAACAATTCACATGTGAGTATGATGGTCATTTATTATTTTCATGCATGGCTCAGAACATGTGAGTATAATGGTCATTTATTATTTTCACGCATGACTCAGAATATCTCGCTCATATCTAGAGTATTTTCAGAGTCTGCATTCTTTCTCGTATATGGGATTTTGTGACCACTAATATATAGTTTATTATTTTGTGAAGGAAAAAAATTGACAATTACAATATGTGGCTATTAGTCATAGATTCAATAAGTGTGTACCCCATATAAAGCACAGTCCTCTATTTTTTAAGCATTACATTTTAAACATGTCTCCCTCTAAGGTTTAATACATTTGATTTGATTATTATATGCCTAAAATTAGAAATCATATATACTGTTCTATACTTAAAAGAATATTGTTTATAATATAGTAAATTACTGTAGAATGAACATTAAATATTTCGCTCATATCTAGAGTATTTTTACAGAGTCTGCATTCTTTCATATATGGGATTTTGTGATCACTAATAGTTTATTATTTTGTGAAGGAAAAAAATTGACAATTACAATATGTGGCTATTAGTCATAGATGCAACTAGTGTGTACCCCATACAAAGCACGGTCCCCTATTTTTTTAAGCATTGCATTTTGAACATGCATCCTTCTAAGATTTAATACATTTAATTTGATTATTATATGCCTAAAATTAGAAATTATATATATTGTTCTATACTTAAAAGGATATTGTTTATAATATAGTAAATTAACGTAGAATGAATAGTAAATTTGCTCTTCTATACTTAAAGGAGGGTTTAAAGATTTATTGTTCATGATATAGTTATTTACTATAGTATAACTAGTAAATCTTTGAATACTCTTTTAAATATAGAGGAGTAGATATATTCAATATATTCAAATCTAAATATGTAATTCTTAGTGCAGCAAGGAACAAAGAAAGAATGAAAAATTATGTCAAGGCCCCAAAAATGAAAAGTTGATGTGTCTCAGCCCCCTGTATTATTTGTAATGTGTATTAGCTCCAAATGCATATAGTCTATGTGATTCAACCCTTTTTACAATTTTCAAGAGAATAAATCCGAAAAAACCCTAAACTACCCCTCTTCTTCTTCTCCTTCTCTGCCGCCTCCCAACTTCTCTTCCACCCTCTCTCCAACCTCGCCAGAAACCTCCAACAATGTCGTCACCTCCGCCTCCCCTCGACCTCGTCGACTCCATCCTCGGTAAGATAGTCGTAGCCCCCGCCTCCACCATCGCGACTCCATCCCGACTCCATCCCAACTCCATCCGCAGTTCCCCTTCAAGGTTCTAATGGAGGAGCTCGTCAGCGTCTCCAGCCCCTCAAGAACCCTACCCTCCTCTTCTCCCGCTTTCCCTCTCGCTTCCCCTCGCTCCCCAAAACTCCGAACCCTAGCCTCCCCTCCTCATCTCTCCTCGTTAGGCCGAAATCGAAGCTCAACGGGGCCCAAAACCCTAAGGAATCCAACAAAGTTGCTCGAATTATTGTGGAGTAGGGAGTGGTGGAGGAGGACTTTCCATGGATTCAGGAGAAAGCCCCCGATCTTGTCGAGTTCACCGGCATGGTCACTCAGGCCATCCACGGGCCCAGAGTGGGCCGGAGCCCTCTGCCGTGGGTTCTAGCGGTCTCGCTCGTTTACGTGGGCCTCTCTTTCATCATTCTTGTTGTCAAGACTATCAAGAAGTTGACCTCGCCGAGGGCAAAGAAGAAGAGATTAGTAATTATGATGGGAAGTTTGCGGCTCTTTGTATGTGGGTTTCCCCCCCTGAATTGTTCATTCCATGTGAGGATTGTTTTCATGTGGGGGTGGATAAAAATGGGCTTTTATTGAGGGAGATTGATGACTTGGACTACGTAAATGGGAATTAGTAGCAATTTGAGGTACCAGACGCTGAATGGTTTGGAGTTTATGTTGAGGAAATTGTTGCCTCCGGCTGGTTTTAAGGTTTCGATTGTTGGGTTGGGGTGCTTGAACAATGTGCTTGGTGGGATGTTGTTTGTGTTGCTTGCGAGGATGACAGGGTCTCAGAAGATGGAGGAGAGGAAGGCTGAGGTTGAGGAGAGCTTGATTGTGGAGAATGCGATGATGGATAGCGGGGTTGATGACCGGTCGAGCAATTGAGGTTTGTTTTTGTTCGGTGAAAAATTTGTAATAAGAAAAATAAAAGAATTGAATTTGATTTATTCCTTCTAACTACTTAGAAAAAGAATGTTTATAACTTTCTTAATCTCGATTACAATTTGAATTTTCTGGTTACAAAAGAGAAGAAGATCGACGGAAATCCTCCATTTTGTTTAGTATTGGGTTCTTCACGGTGGCGATAGAATGCCTCCCTCGAATGCTCGCATTGAGTTTGCTTTCCGTTAACGATCTGAATATCCCTCCTCACTGGGATGATTGAAAGAACTCTTAACGAGTTTAAGAACTCAAGATGAGTTTAAACTCTGTGCAAAGAGTTATTTTAACCGTAAATCGGTTAATAACCAAGTATCAAAACTCTCACAGATTTTCTGTTGATTGAAGAAAGCTTCAAGATCATTTCTGATCTCTAGATCCGAAAATGTTTAAAGATCCAAAAAAAGATCCGAACTAAACTAATTTTTTAGTTATTTATGAGGGATTAAGAGGTGTAACCGCCCTCTTAATTCGCTCCTAAGTGGGGCTAAATAGGGTGTATCCGTCCCCTTAATCCGCTTCTAAGTAGGGTGGAAATCCCTCAAATCGTGGGTAGAAACGGTTTCTAGAACCGTTCAACTCGATTTTGAACGAGTCAAACGCAGGTCCTGCGTTCTAGAATGAAATTTGCGTTTGAACGCAGTGTTTGCAAGCTGCGTTGGGCAGCGTATGAAAACTGTGTTGGCAGCAGTTAGACGCTACGGTGGCAGCGTTTAAGAGCTGCATTTGTAGCATCTAGGAGCTGTGTTTGCGGCTGGGTTTGTGCTGCGTTTGGAAGCTGAAGACGCACAAGTTGCGTTGCTTTGACTTTGGAATGCAACCGCAAGCTTTGCGTTTTGAGTTGAGAAATCGACCATGAGCTCTACGTTTGGAGCTTGAGATGCGGGTCTGACCCTTGCATTCTGATTTTGGAACGCAGGGAGGACCTCTGTGTTCTAATTTGTAGTCTCTTTTGCTAGAACGTTATAAAGATCGTCATCTTGTAATCTTCACCTTGGTTCCTTGACGTATAAGAGTTGTCAGATTGTAACTCTCGATGTTGATTGTGAAGACTATTAAATTAGAGCTTTCATCAGTTGTTGTAAAGGTCATCAGATTATAACCTTTATTGATCTACGTGAAAGTCTTCAAATTATAGTCTTCTGGAAGTCATCAAATTGTAACTTCTATCATCGATGTTTGATGGGGATCAGCAATCTGCAGTGATTTTTAAACAGCCTACAGTTTTCTAAACTTGATTTTAGTTTAGAAATGAAAATTTGGACATCGCAAAGAGGAACGCTTAGGCTCTGTTAGGGGAGTGTAGTGTAAAGTGCGTGCTTCCTGTGAAGGGGTGTATTATAACTTACATAATATATCTATAATGAGAACTGTGGGGATGTAGGTTTGGTTTTGTGCCCTTGCTTTATGATTTGAACGAAAGTATTCATTTAAGGGCCTGTTCGTTTGCCTAAAAAAAGAGGGAAATCAAAGAAATGGAAAATTATTAAAATGAAGAATTGTTTTTGGAGTGTTTGGTTGGCTAAAAAAGAAGGAAATCAAAGAAATGGAGATGAAATAATGTTAGTTGTCACATTATTATTGGATGATGTGAGTGATTTTTTAAGAAAACTAGTTTTGATGTTGTTCGGTGGCGAAAAAATAAGGAAATGAATTATGAGAAACCTATTTCCTGTAGTTTGTTGTTTTCTTTTGTTCGGTTCATTCTAAAAAATAAGAAATAAAATGAGATGAGATGAGTTATCATTGTATTATTGGGTGATGTGATCCAAGATTAAGAAAAGTGTTTTCAAAACTTTTTGGGATGAAAACAAAGAAATAAAATGTTAATGAGATAAGGTGAATTGTTATAATATTTTATTGAAGAAATAAAATGTTAATGAGATAAGGTGAATTGTTATAATATTTTATTGGATGATGTGAGTGATTTGAAATGATGAGAAGAGATGAGTTGAGTGATGTTTGGATAAAAATAATATTTTATTAGATGTGATGGATGAGTTGTTAGATGAAAATAATATTTTATTAAATATGATGGATGAGTGGTTAGATGAAAATAATATTTTATTAGATGATGTGGATGAGTTGTTGGATGAAAATAATATTTTATTAGATGTTGTGGGTGAGTTTTAGGGATGGAAATGGAGGAAATAGAACTTTTTGAGATTTTCACCTTTTCCATTTCCATTTCTTGGTTTTTAGAAAACAAACGAACAGGCCCTAAGAATAAAGTGAATTTATGTTACTTTAATTTTTATAGTGGTGTATCATGTTTTGCAATGTTAGTAATGTGGCTGATATTTGGTAATTTGGAGTGATAAATGATGGCTTGTGATATATGTGGAGAAGAAGCAATTCCTTGATATGCGCTATTATTGTTTGAATCAGACATATATAAAGATATATTGTTTAACTTGCATGTACACGCTTACAATGTTTACATATGAAAACTATCTGCTTCAGATAAAGATATAAATGATGGCTTGTGATATTCAATAGATTAATTATTAAGTTTTACCTAATACAAGTGAACTATAGCAAATTAACTATTAACGTTTACCTGTTCCATGTTAAGTATAGTAGAGTAAGTGTTAACTTTTTTCTTTTAAATATTAAGTTTTGTTAATTAGCTGTTAAGTTTCACCTATTACATGTGAATTATAGCTGATTAACTATTAATGTTTAGTTGTTCTATATAAGTATAATTGAGTAATTGTTATTTTTATTCTTTTAAATATTAAGTTTATAGATTAACCGTTATGTTTTACCTAATATATGTAAACTTATAAAGCATTATGGGAGGAAAAACAACTCTCCAAGAGCTATTCTTAATGTGGATTTAAGGAAGGCATTTGACACAGTTAGCTGGGATTTCATCAAAAGCATGCTGATTGGATTGGATTTTCCTAGCACTACGGTTGGATGGATAATGGAATGTGTCACTACCCCTAAGTTAGTTCTCATTAGCAATAAATGGAGGGTTACATGGCTATTTCTAAGGAGCTAGAGGATTAAGACAAGGGGATCCTCTATCCCCTTATCTTTTTGTGATTGGGATGGAATATCTGTTAAGGAGAATGGATGCACTGAAGAAAGATAGAATGTTCAAATTTCATCCCAAGTGTTCTAAGTTGAAGATTACTCACCTTGTATTTGCAGATGATTTGTTGCTATTTTGCAAAGCTGATATGAGCTCTGTTGGAAAAATCTTTACATGTCTTCAAGATTTCAGTCAAGCTTCAGGTCTGGAAGCTAACCCCAGTAAATGCTCCATCTACTTGAGTGGGATAGATGATAATCTCAAAAGCCAAATTTGTAGCTTCCTCCATTTCTCAGAGGGTATTTTACCTATGAATATCTGGGACTCCCACTAAGTACAAAAGGGCTTACTTACATTGAATGCTCCGCATTGATAGGGAAAATTCAGGCCCAATTCCAAAACTAGCAGCAGAGAAGGAAACTGTCTTATGCTGGGAGATCAGAGATGATTAAATATGTTATTCTGGGTATGCATACATATTGGATTAGCAACTACATCCTACCAATAAAAGTCTTAGAAAAAATTGATAGACTATGCTTAGATTTCCTATGGGACAACAAGATGCACCTAGTATCCTGGAGTGTTGTATGTCAAAAGAAGAAAAAAGGGGGGCTGGGGGTTTTTTCAGCAAAAGCATGGAATTATGCAGCTGCTGTTAAGCTCCTGTGGATGGTACATTTGAAAAAAGATCTATTATGGATCAAATGGGTTCACGGCCATTACTTGAAAAATCATAACATATGGGAGGCACAATCAAGAGTGAGTGATTCATGGATGTGGAGGCAGCTGTTGAAAGTAAGAGATGTGTTGTTGAATAAGTTTGGAAGCATCGAAAACATGAAGATAGGCATGGAAAGTTGCACAACAAATGATAAAATCAAACTATCGGCTGTGTATAAAATCTTGACACAGCCAGCTTCTGAGGTTGGATGGTCTGATACAATATGGGATAGTTTCATTTATCCAAAGCACTCATTTACTATGTGGTTAGCATGCAATTAAAAACTTCTCACCATGGATAGACTGTGTCGAATGGGGATTATGAACTCAGATCAGAGCAAGTGTATTCACGGAGAGAAGGAACATGATAAACGCCTTGCAGATGAAGAGCTTTCCCAGAAGTCATGGTGAGCTCTATACGTCCACTTCCTATTATTGATTTAGTGGAGTCATCTGCTAAGCTTATGCTTCCTCCTCTTGATTCCTGATAATTTGAAAACCAATAACGATCATTACAGACATGGTTATTTGCTCTGGAATCCAAATACCAATCAGTGGAAGAAGTTAGAGAATTTACAAGATGAGATGAAGAGGCTAACCTGAAAGAGGTTGGATTCATTTCAATCATATTAACTTTTTTGGATCCATTTCCTTTAGGAGCAGGTTTAATCGGTTCCCTCTTCCGAAAAAATAGTTGGGAGCCATGTGGTTGGTTCTACCACAAACAAAGCAGAACTTTCCATCAGACTTATGGCTGGAAGAATATGGATTTGATTTGAAGGAAGATTTGTTAAAAGATTGTTGGTTTTTCTTGAATTTCTTCCCTTTGGGTTTAAAATTCCTAGATTTAGGCTTATCCTCTACCAAGTTTACTTTAGCTTTTGATTCATTCTTGGTTTTGGAATTTTGCTTATACATTACTCTTTGTAATCACAAATTTATTGGATTCTTTTACAATCCTATAACCAGCTCTAAGAAGAAGAGATTCACTAATCAGATTGCGACGGAGAGAAGGAACATGATAAACGCCTTGCAGATGCATAGCTTTCCCAGAAGTCACGATGAGCTCTATACGTCCACTTCCTATTATTGGTTTAGTGGAGTCATCTGCTAAGCTTATGCTTCCTCCTCTTGATTCCTGATAATTTGAAAACCAATAACGATCATTACAGACATGGTTATTTGCTCTGGAATCCAAATACCAATCAGTGGAAGAAGTTAGAGAATTTACAAGATGAGATGAAGAGGCTAACCTGAAGGAGGTTGGATTCATTTCAATCATATTAACTTTGTTGGATCCATTTCCTTTAGGGGCAAGTTTGGCTGGTTCCTTCTTCCGAAAGAAACAGTTGTGAGCCATGTGGTTGGTTCTACCACAGACAAAGCAGAACTTTCCATCAGACTTATGGCTGGAAGAATTGGAATTGGAAGAATTTGATTTGAAGGAAGATTTATTGAAAGATTGTTGGTTTTTCTTGAATTTCTTCCCTTTGGGTTTAAAATTCCTAGATTTAGGCTTATCCTCTACCAAGTTTACTTTAGCTTTTGATTCATTCTTGGTTTTGGAATTTTGCTTATACTGGTCTTCAATACGAATAGCCTTGAGGGCTTCAGTTAAGGTTAGATCTCCTTTCTTATGTCGGAGATCTCCAGCAAATCTAGACCAGGAGGGGGGGAGTTTATCAATCAAACAGGAAACTTTATAATCGTCAGTAAAAATGTTTTCTTTTGATTGGAGATGACGGAGGAAATCTAGGAATTCATGAATTTGTTCATTAATGGGCTTGTCATCAACCATCATGAACTTATTGAATGAGGAGGAGGTAAAACGTAGAATTCCGGCATCATCATAGTCATATTCTGCTTCAAGAGCATTCCATAGGTCTTTTGCACTTTTGAACTCATAGTATATATCATAAAGGTTGTCTGCAAGTGCACTAAAAATCCTATGACAACAATGATAGTTGATTTCTTCTGGTTTCATAAAGCTAGAAAAGGAGCTAGCACCAGAACCAGAAGTGAAAGGAGCAAACTGTGCAGGATCAGGAGTCAAAGGTTGAGAACCACTAGTAGAAGACTCAGGAGTATCAATAGCAGATAAAAGACCTAAGGTAGTGAGCCAGTATTTCATCTGATTAGCCCACCGTTTATAATTGACACCGGTGAACTTCTCAGGTTTGACACTTTTTGAATGATTAGGAATTACCATAAGTCTAATTTTAGTTTACTAGTCTAGGTAGATGTAATCTGATCGAATAAAGAATTTTGTCAATACTACTAGACCAGAAACTTAATTAAACCTGCTCTTAACCAAAAACTCTAAAAGTAAAAAGATTAAAGTTTTACTCGGGTAGTTTGGTCAGGTAAGGATAGTACTAAAGGTTGATCAAATATCTATTAAGTACCTCGTTTCTTGCAGAACGCTTTACGCAACCCTTAAACCTTGCCTTAGACATCAATTAATCCAAGAAAACTTGAACTGGTTCACTTAAAGATTTTTTGTTTTTTGAAATATATAGAAATTGAATACAGAAGCAGCAAAATATTTATTATTATTATTATTATCTACTAATTTAGATGCAAAATTAGTTAACAATTAAAACAGTTAACTATATGTTAAAATTGCAAATTTAAATTAACAACAAAATTATCATCAATCTTCTAGATTGCTGTCAAAACGGAATATAATAATATAAAATCCAAATTAATGAGTTAGAAAATTCAGGCCTGATCGGGAGCAGTCGTGATGTCACTGCCCTAAAAGATTAAGGACCTGCCTATCACCCTGGCGCAATATGTCTCCTCTCCCCTAGCGATAAAACCCCCGGAATCAGCCGACCTCTGCACTCGGGCGTGAGTCACAGAGCTTATGCTCAGACGAAAACGGTTGCCCAAAATATAAATGTAAATATGTAGCCGAAATTTCTTGGAGAAATGAGAGTAGAGAAAGAAGAGAGCTTAGAAGTTGTTCTTCTCTTCGTTGGTGTGTCTTTGAATGAGCTCCACGCCTGCTTATATAAGTAAGGAGAAGTGTAACCCCCGCTGAATCCAAGGGACAGTTACGCACAAATCTTGCTTCCTTTACCCGCATGCAGCCGTTACAAAACGTGTAAAACGTGCAAAAATAAAAGCTTGAGAAGCAAAAAATGTGTGCGTGTGCGGTGCGGCGTGGCGCGCGTGTACGGGCGAGGCGTAGCGAGGCGAGGCGTGGCGTGCGTGCGTGCGCCCACGTGTGAGATAGATATACAAAACCCACAAAACTCAAAACACTATTCAAAACACAATAAGGAGAGAACCATTATATACCCTATACTATTCATCTCATTTTCCAATGTGGGACTATTCACAAAGGCAAAATTGCCTTTTCATGAACAAAACATCCAACAAGCTTCACGCAGTTTCCTTTCAGCAAGGATACACATTAACTCCAGTTTCTTTTTTTTAATTTACAAATCGTAACAAAAGCTTCAAGTAAAAGCACATATCAACCAAGCACATTGTTCAAGCACCTTAACCCAACAACCGAAACCTTAAAACCTGTCGGAGGCAACACTTTCCCCAACAAACTCCAAACCATTCAGCGTCTGGTACCTCAAATTACTACTGATTCCCATATGCGCAGACCAAGTCATCAATCTCCCTCAATAGAAACGCATTCTCATTCACTTGCACACGAAAACAATCCTCACATTGAACAAACAATTCATGGGGGAAAACCCACATACAAAGAGCCGCACACTTCCCATCAAAATTACCAATCTCTTCTTCTTCGCCCTCGGTGAGGTCAACTTCTTGACAATCTTGACAACAGCAACGACGAAAGAGAGGCCCATGTAAGCGAGCGGGATCCCTAGAACCCACGGCAGAGGGCTCTAGCCCACTCTGGGCCCGGGGATGGCCTGAGTGACCGTTCTGATGAACTCGACGATATCGTGGACTTTCTCCTGAATCCATGGAAAATCCTACTCCACCTCTTTCTCCTCCTCAACAATTCGAGTAGCGTTGTTGGATTCCTTAGGGTTTTGGACTCCGTTGAGCTTCGATTTCGCCCTAACAAGGAGTGATGAGGAGGGGAGCCTAAGGTTTGGGGTTCTGGGGAGCGAGAGGGAAAGTAGGAGAAGAGGAGGGTAGGGTTCTTGAGGGGCTGGAGACGCCGACGAGCTCCTCCATTAGAACCTTGAAGGGAACTGCGGATGGAGTTGGGATGGACTCGCGATGGTGGTGGCGGGGGCTACGACTATCTTACTGAGGATGGAGTCGACGAGGTCGAGAGGAGGCGGAGGTGGCGGCGGTGTTGGAGGTTTCCGGCGAGGTTGGAGAGAGGGTGGAAGAGGAGATGGAAGGCGACAGAGAAGGAGAAGAAGAAGAGGGGTAGTTTGGGGTTTTTTACGGATTTATTCTCTTGAGAATTGTAAAAAAGGTTGAATCACATAGACTATATGTATTTGAGGCTAATATATATTACAAATAATATAGAGGGCTGGAACACATTAATTTTTTATTTTTGGGACATTGACACAATTTATCCAAGAAAGAAAGAAACAAATAAACGACGTGAACTAAAGACTGAAGTTGTTAGAAGACCCAAATGGCCTACGTAATGGATAAATATCATATTCAGCAATTTTTTAAATGAGAATAATGTGGGTGTTAGTACCAGTTGAACTCTATCATCAGGTTGCCCCACTTCCCGTACATGGTACTATTCATAATACTACTAGTTATCTTATTGTTCATAATTCTGGTAAGGGTGATCTCTCTAATATAATCAAATATTAAAAATCATTTTTCTAATCGTAACTATCTGTTATCTATGAACAATATTTATGATTAATCTTGACAAGAAATAGAAAAGGCGTAATTCATAGATGTCACGGAGTTTATAAAAAATAAGAAGTATTTTCTTGATAACGAAATTAATCTTTTGTTATATCGCTACCAATATTTCACTTTAAATATCTATTATTCGCTGTCCATTTTCATTCCATCCAACATATGAAAAAGAGCAGAAATCATACGAGATGCCGCTTCATTTTTCATATCTGAAGTTTTTATTATCCAAAGAAGATTTATAAATTGAAAATATAAACAATTTATGTTTCCTTTGCTTCCCCATTTCTAAGAAGATTCAATTAATCAAAAGCTATCCATTGAAACTCTGAGAGTAGTAAAATAAACACGTGCTAAATGATGGGATCTATACATATTAATTGTAGCCCCTAACAGCTAATGTAATTTCCTTTAAACCCACCACTGGCCTTTAAAAAAACAACGTTTGCCTTCGTCATTAGTACATTAATTAAGCACATGCTTTCTTGGAATATTCCTCATTGGTGAGGTTTACCAAACCTACAACAGATCTCTTGCCACGTTAAGCACTGAGATTTACATAGATTGTCCAATAGCTTGATAACTTATGCTTTAATTTATCGGTTTTTCTATAGACTGCTCATGGGCACTCTATAGAAAAACTCTTAATTTATTCCTTTCTTGTTTGTAGCTACGTTTAGTTGTGCATATTCTGTGTGTTTTCCTACGGACCACCTAGATTCTAGGAATTTTATTCACCATTAAATTAGATGATCATTATTTTGCTTTTCTATTAAAATTTACGCATAAAAAATAATTGAATGTAATTGTCACGTTCCAAAGCATAAACTGTAAATGTTTTGCTGAAAAAGCACATTTTCTGAAAAAGATAAGTTATTAGCAGGATGATTTTTATAAACTATGAATAATACCATGAACTTCTAATAAGAGTTCAGGAACCCACGTTACGTCCTCAGGAGGTATGCTGAAAAATTGAAGGAAAAAAAGTTCGAGTGGTTTTGTGACAATGACCAAAAGTCAAGGGGGCAAAGTGACATTTTGAAGTTCATTCATGAGGTTATCTCCGAACAGACGGAGGAATATCGGGTTATAAAAAAATTTACCCTTCAAGAAAAGGACAACTTTAATGCAGTGTAAAATGCCGTACCAAAGTTTAGGGCTGGGCGTATTCGGTTCGGTTCGGTTTTAAGCCCAATCCGCATCCAATCCGAATTTTTCGGATTCTCAAAACTCTCATCCAGATCCAGATTTTTTCCCCTTCATCCAAATATTCGGCCCAACCGAAATTCGGTTCGGTTCGGTTCGGTTTCGGTTTTGAACCGAATTAACTCCATTTCACAAAAATATGGGTAAGTTTTAGTTATATTCAAAACTGAAAAGAAGCAATCAAAACTGAAAAGAAACAATCAAAACTGTACTAAGCCACTTAATCAAATTGTATGATCTGAATATAACTAGCTTAATACACTAGGAGGACCATGTAATTATGTAGCTTTTTTTTAGAGAAAGAACAATGTTTGGCAGGCACACACACCTTTTGATGATTTTCGTTAATTTTTAGCTGTTTTTTTCTCATCAAGAATTATCTTATATCCTTGATAGCTTATACTATAGGTTAATTTGATATCCAGCACCAGCAAGCTATATTCATGTTATCACTAAAATTTGATCAAAACACTAAATTTATCCTTCAACCTCAACATCTTGTATTGATTTACGGAAATCTCACTTAACTATATCAGCGTACTCAAATATATGTTAGTATAAACTCCACTCCACAATTCTTAAATGCTAAACATTCAGCCATAAATTTTCTTCACACCAAAGGCTCACAGCTACTTTTTGTTTAAGAATTCGGTTCGGTTTTTTTTGGGCGGTTCAGGGGTTCAAACCGGATCCAGACCGGTTTAATTCGGTTCGGGCGGTTTAGAGACTTCTTCTCATCCATTTAATTCGGTTCGGTTAACCGATCCGTTTTTTCGGGCGGTTTTTTCGGTTGAACCGGTTTGTTTCGGTTTTTGCCCACCCCTACCAAAGTTATTATCACAGCTCCCCCGTCTTCTTTTTATTCTTGGTTCGGCCCTTCCTTTCCTAGAATGTAATGTGACTTCATTCATGATGCTGACAACCACTTCTAGTCAAGGCAATAGTCAACATCATGTTGTACGTATAACCATTTGCTTTTTTCACACAACTCTTCCCGGTAAAAATGTACAAAAAATATGAGATGTATCAAAATGTAAAATTTGCAATTCAGCCCCTAACACAAAATTTATTTTAGTGTGTAAAGATAAAAAAAATGCCATTGCACATGTATTTTTTTTCCCTTGGCGCAAAAGTTAGAATCTAAATCAAGATCTAGCTTAGTATGTCAAATATAAGTCTATGCTCTCTTAATGGATTCCATTTTACAATGCATGTATTTGAATTAGGATAAATAGGACAATCGATCCGAAACCAACGTGAGTAAGATGTTATAGATGTAATGCAATAGATGATACAGGTAACATGATCAAAAGGATTAGTTGCTAAGCCAGCATTTAATTTGTTCCGGTGATGTTCCTATATAACTTGCCATAGTTATATTTTGAATATGGGAAAAATGCTCCAGCCCCTAAAAGCTAATGAAACGTGCTTTCCACTCCTAAGACTTTGTCAACGAGTGTTTTACCCCTAAAAATAAATATTCTGTTCTCTGAGCCCCCAAGACATTAAAACATGTGAAGACCATAATACCCTTCTCTCTCTCTTTCTTTTTTTTATTAAAATATGATGATGATTATTTTATTATTTTTGTTTTCTCTCTCTCTTTATCATGATGTACTAAGATGATAGTTAAAATAATTGATGAGGATTATTTTATTATTTTTGTTTTTTATTATTTTGGTTGTTTGTATTGGGAGATTGTTAAAGTTACGGGTTAATTGTTAAGGTTACGAGTTAATTATTAATGTTACGGGTCAGTTGTTAAGGTTATGAATCCTCTCTCTCTCTCTCTCTCTCTCTTTCTTTTTTTATTAAAATATGATGAGGATTATTTTATTATTTTCGTTTTCTCTCTTTCTTTATCAAGATGTACTGAGATGATAGTTGAAATGATTGATAAGGATTATTTTATTATTTTTATTTTTATTATTTTGGTTGTTTGTATTGGGAGATTGTTAAAGTTACGGGTTAATTGTTAAGGTTACGAATTAATTGTTAATGTTACGGGTCAATTGTTAAGGTTATGAATTCTCTCTCTCGTAAAATCATCATGCTGAAAACTCTTACATCTCAATCCTCTCTCAATCTCATCTCCTTCAAGCTCGTTCTTCTCTCTCACTAATATATATATATATATATATATATCATGATGTTTCTTTGATGATATTGAGATGATTAAAGAGGATTATTATTTTATTATTTTCGTTTTTTATTCTTTTTGTATTTTTAGAATATTCGTTGTTAAGGATAACGGTTGGTTGTAAAGGTTATGCATTGATTGTTAAGGTTACGGGTTAGTTGTTAAGGTTAAGGGTTTGTTGTTAAGGTTATGAGTTTGTTGTGTAGGTTACGAATTTGTTATTAACATTACTGGTTTAATTGTTAAGGTTACGTGTTTAATTGTTAAGGTTACGTGTTTAATTGTTAAGGTTACGGGTTTAATTGTTACGGTTACGGGTTTAATTATTACGGTTACGGTTTATTAATTGTTAAAGTTACGGTTTAATTGTTAAGGTTATGGGTTTAATTGTTAAGATTACGGGTTTAATTGTTAAGGTTACGGGTCAATTGTTAAGGTTATGGATCCCTTCTCTCTCCCTCGTAACCTTAATAATTAAACCCATAATCTTAACAATTAAACCGTAACATTAATAATTAAACCGGTAACCTTAACAATTAAACCCATAACCTTAACAATTAAACCGTAACCTTAACAATTAAACCGTAACCTAAACAATTAAACCGTAACATTAACAATTAAACCCGTAACCTTAACAATTAAAACTGTAACCGTAATAATTAAACACGTAACCTTAACAATTAAAACCGTAACCTTAACAATTAAACCCGTAACCTTAACAATTAAACCCGTAACCTTAACAATTAAATCGTAACCTTAACAATTAATAAACCGTAACCGTAACAATTAAACCCGTAACCTTAATTATTAAATACGTAACATTAATAATTAAACCCATAACCCTAATAATTAAACCCGTAACATTAAAAATTAATAAACCGTAACCGTAACAATTAAACACGTAACCTTAACAATTAAATACGTAACCTTAACAATTAAACCCGTAACCTTAACAATTAAACCCGTAACCTTAACAATTAAACCCGTAACCTTAACAACAAATCCGTAACCTACACAACAAACCCATAACCTTAACAACAAACCCTTAAGCTTAACAACTAACCCGTAACCTTAACAATTAATGCATAATATTTACAACCAACCATTATCCTTAACAACGAATATTCTAATAATACAAAAAGAATAAAAAACGAAAATAATAAAATAATAATCCTCTTTAATCATTTCAATATCATCAAAGAAACATCATGATAGATAGATAGATAGAGAGAGAGAGAGAGAGAGAGAGAGAGAGAGAGAGAGAACAATTGACCCATAACATTAACAATTAATTCGTAACCTTAACAATTAACCCGTAACTTTAACAATCTCCAATATAAACAACCAAAATAATAAAAAATGAAAATAATAAAATAATCCTCATCAATCATTTCAACTATCATCTTAGTACATCATGATAAAGAGAGAGAGAGAGAGAAAATGAAAATAATAAAATAATCATCATCATATAATAATAAAAAAGAAAGAGAGAGAGAGAGAGGGGGTTCATAACCTTAACAATTAACCCGTAACATTAACAATTAACCCGTAACATTAACAATTAACTCGTAACCTTAACAATTAACCCGTAACTTTAACAATCTCCCAATACAAACAACCAAAATAATAAAAAATGAAAATAATAAAATAATCCTCATCAATCATTTCAACTATCATCTTAGTACATCATGATAAAGAGAGAGAGAGAAAATGAAAATAATAAAACAATCTTCATCATATTTTAATAAAAAAGAGAGAGAGAGAGAGAGAGAGAGAGAGAAGGGTATTATGGTCTTCACATGTTTTAATGTCTTGGATTTTGTGTTTTGGGGGCTCAGAGAACAGAATCTTTATTTTTGGGGGGTAAAACACCGTTGACAAAGTCTTAGGGGTGGGAAGCACGTTTACTTAGCTTTTGGGGGCTGGAAGCATTTTTCCCTTTGAATATTTATAACTATGTAACTTTATGTGCATTAGCGACCTTTTAACCCAATTTTAGTGATGTCCTAAGTAGTAATACAAGGGAAAAAAAAAATAAAAGTATCTACAAAATATAATATTTGGTGGTGTCTAATGATACTATTGGACACTATGTAGCTCGGCCACCGGAAAAGACTACATTTTACGTCTATAAAATAGAGTTGCAAACAAGTTTTGTGAATTAAAGTGGTGTGCTATTCTTCAAGTGAGAAGTTTGCATCAAGAAGCTTTTTTTTTTTTTTCAGTTGCAGACTTTCTTTGTCTTTGAACGCTGAAACCGCATTTAAAATGAAAAACCATAATATGAACATGCATGTGTTAATCATTTCAGAAAAAAACTAATTGATGCCTAAGTGAGGCCAAACCACAACACCCTCTTTCTTTTTCGCTTCTCTATATTTTCGCAGACAACAATGGTAATCTAATAAAAATTAGTGGACCTTGACTTGCAATTTTTTACTTAGAAAGCAAAACATGCATCATTTGAGTATTCTTTTCTTTGAACTTTATTTATTTTAACTAGTTGTTACTCTTGCGATGCATAAGAGTAAATTAATATTCTTATATATACACTAATTCACTAGTAGAAATCTATGCATCTTAGACAGAATTTCCGTCTAGGATAGTATCCTAGACGGATTTTATTAACTATTTTTTCAATATTTGTGGTCTCTACTATTCTAGACGGAAATTTTCGTCTAGGGTACCTAGATGGGGAAAAAAATTAAATTTCGTTTTCGCGGCTTCAGATTTGAAAATCTTGCGGGTTCAAAAATTTCCCCATTATTATATATCAAAACCCTCCTCATGTCGCTGGTCGCATCTCACCCCATCAAATCTCGCCCAAATTCCCACCTAAAAATCTCACCCCAACCCGTTCTCTCCTCCTCCTCCTCCTGTTCTTTGTTCCCTAAGGGCATCTCCAACCCATCGCACAAAAATGATACAAATTTTGCACCAAAATGGTGCAAATGTCACATCTAACAGTAATTCATCTCCAACCCATTGCACCATTTTTACACCAAAAAAGAATATTCTTAGTATATTCTTTTTATCTATTATTATATTATTATTTTTTATTCCCTATATTTTTAACTATTTCAACAATTAACCTCACATATCAAATTTTAGTTTTTCACATATTTTTCAAACAAAATGATTTATATTTAAAAAATTAAACTAATAAAATAATTAAATATTATTTTATTAATTAAAATAATTTGATTGCTAAAATATTATATTTTTATTATTGATATTGCCAAAATATTACATTTAAGAACACAACAGAAAATAAAATACAAGAAAATAATTAAACATTTACAACAATGTAAAAATTACAAATTTAATATGCACTTAACTATCTGAAATAGTGTATTCCTCCCATAAATGATCTATCAATGCATTACAAAGCACAATATGGGCATCTTTATCCTTGATTTGTCTGTAACGTGTAATAAATTGAGTAAAACTTGTAGTTTCATCTGCTACAATATCAACTTCTGGTGTTGGTATTTCCCTCACTTCTTGAATTGGTGCATAAAGGTCATGTTCATCCTCGATTATCATATTATGCATAATAATGCATGCAATCATTATGTCATGTAATACATGTTTTTTCCAAAAACGTGCTGATCCTGCCACAATTGCAAATTGTGATTGAAGAACTCCGAACGCACGTTCTACATCTTTTCTACATGCTTTCTGTTTCATGGCAAAATATTTTGTCTTCCTACATTGTGGCTGTTGGATTGTTTGTACAATAGTAGCCCATTTTGGATATATACCATCAGCTAAATAATAACCCATATTATACTCTTTTCCTTGAATAACATAGTGAGCGGGGGAGCAATACCTTGAGCTAGATTAGAGAAAATATTAGATGACTCCAGCACATTGATATCATTATTGGTGCCTGGCATACCAAAATATGCGTGCCATATCCAAAGATCATAATCTGCCACAGCTTCAAGGATAATAGTTGGTGACCCACTACGTCCTGCGTACGTATTGTCCAGATCATGTTGTTGGACAATTTTTTCATTTACAATGCATACAATCAAGACTTCCTAACATTCCTGAAAATCCATGTTTTTTACCAATATAGAGTAGCCTAGAAATATATTTAGCATTAGGTGTTCGTAGATACCGCTCTGCGAATATCTCCACCATAGCACGATAAAATTTTGTCATACTTTCAATTGCTGTTGACTCACCTATTTTAACGTATTCGTCCATAGTATCAGCTGGTAGACTGTATGCCAACATGCAGAAAACAGCTGTTACTTTCTGTAACAGTGATAATTCTATTCTACCAAGTCCATCACTTCGTTGTTGGAAGTAATAGTCATGATCTTTCACTGCATCAACAATACGAAGGAATAAACTTCTTGACATCCGATATCGACGACGAAACATATCTTCTTCAAAACGTGGATTATCGGCTAAGTAATCTATGACCAAATTCTGATGCGCAGTTTCTCGATCGCGGTTGATCACTGTATGATCGGGAATCGAGCCACCATGGATTGGTTGGTAGTTTTGTTGATGTAAATTGTTAGCGGGGATCATGTTGTTGTTGATGTACTCACAAATTACTTCTTCGGTTTCATCAATCTCTGTAATGATATTGGACAGAAAATTATCATCATCCGAATATGAAGATGATGATAAATATGATGGACCTCCAGCATCGAAATTCATTTTTAAAGTAAGAAAAGAATGACTGAAGTATGCAGAAATGAAAGATAATAATTTTAACACAACAACGAATAATTGTGTGGATGTACCTAATCTAGTATGCTATTTATAAAACTTTGCTTAACTGTATACGTTGAACAATGTATAAACTTTGCTTAGATGTTATCCATTTGTCATAAAATTCAAATTTGCTTAGCTGTGTATACGTTGGACAATGTGTAAAGCTGATCAGTTTTCAAAAAATGATTCCCACCGACAACGTTGGATAATGTGTAAAGATGATCAGTTTTTAAAAAATGATTCTCACCGATAACGTTGGACAATGTGTAAAGCTGACCAGTTTTTAAAAAATAATTCCCACTGACAACGTTAGACAATGTGCAAAGCTGATCAGTTTTTAAAAAATGATTCCCACCGACAACGTTGGACAATGTGTAAAGCTGATTGGTTTTTAAAAAATGATTCTCACCTATAACATTGGACAATGTGTAAAGCTGATCAGTTTTTAAAAAATGATTCCCACCGACAACGTTGGACAATGTGTAAAGATGACCAGTTTTCAAAAAATGATTCCCACTGACAACGTTAGACAATGTGTAAAGCTGATCAGTTTGTACACAACGATTCAATTTCAAATGTTGACCACCGATAAATTCAAATTCAAATTCAAACAAATTTGGATTGGTTATAAATAACATTCACGAGTCAAACCACCCAATTCGAAGTATTTCTTCAAAGTATTTCTAATCTCCAAAGCAACCGCTTTTTAAAAAAAAAATGTATGTTCGATCATCTGGATACATGGTTACTGAAGATGTGCTCCTTTGTCAAGTATTCTTGGATATTTCTTAAGACCCTATTATCAGTAGAAACCAGTCTTGAGATGCATTTTGGTCTCGTGTGGAGGACAAATACAATGAACTTCGAGATCAGCATATTGAGGTGCGTACGAGCCGATCAATTCGTTCTCGAATGGAAATCATAAGTAATGAAGTAAGGAAATTGAATGCGTGCTTGAGACAATTAGAGAATCTGAATCCAAGTGGTGCTTCAGATGAAGATATTGTAAGTATTCTATTAATTATCTTTTAAAATTTATTATTATTGTTAAAATACATAACTTGATGTTCACTATAATTTGCAGTTAGCTCGAGCAAAGATGTTATTTATACAAGAACCAAAGTACAAAAAAGGTTTCAAATTTGATCATGTCTGGAATATAGTTAAAATTTTCAAAAAATTTAAAGATGATGTCCCCACAACAAGACAAGTTGGTCGAAGACAACCCCAAAGTATGAACTTCGACTCGTCACAATCAGATAATCCCACTCCGAAATCTCCTATATCAACATCTCCTGGACTGTCATCATTTACTCCACCTGAACGACCTATTGGGGTTTAAAAAGTCAAATTGAAAAGAAAAAATGATGATCATGAGTCAAGTGTAGTGGACTGTCAAAATATAAATGGTTAATTGCACCAAAATTGAATTTTGAGATGTAACTTTTTTTTCCGTTTCGAATAATATAATCTGTCTGGTCAATTTAAGGTTTGAAACCAAATGCTTCGCTTCCTAGTAAGAGCCGTGATGATAAAGTGGTTTAAGGTGGATTCAAAATATGGATGCATGTAGATTTTCTAAAGTCAAGCTTGAATAATAAAATATTCTTCCATGTGTTTTTTCCTCTTCACGTTAAACATCGAGTACTATATTGGAGTCTGAGATGGGAGACTTAACTTTCAAAGGTCGGCTCTCAATCACGTCTATGGACCCAAATCCCATAGTTTTTGTTTTAAGAGCATTGGTTAGGAGCCAATGGGACTCCCCATCTAGATCCTATCCATAAATGACTCATGTCATAGGTTGATCCTATAAGTTAATAATAATCCACACATATGACGATAATGGAAACCCTTGGTGATACTTTCTCACTCCTTGAAATTGAAAATAAAAAGTGCATATTCTATCAGAACTTCTTGATAGAATGAGTTGATCTATACCATTCATGGATATGTTTTTTTAAAGATAACATTCTAGTTAAGGGATTTAAATCATTACCCAGTTATTACCTAATTGGAAAGTATCTAGCTCTCTAATTAATATACGCCGCCCTCCATTTGTAGTACTCCATAAAACTAGGACGTTTTTTTTGCAGATATTTTGTTGTCTATGCAACTTGTGAATGTTATAAAAAAAAATCCGCTATCAGCTAAAGCTACGGATGACCGGTTCCGTCATAAACTGTTCTATTTGGAACATGGAAAGTTAATTACTTCCCTTCTTCATCTTCATTTTCTTTTGAATGACGTCAAAAGTGATCAATTAATTCAGAACTCTATGAAAGCGATTCATGGTTCTAGACAGACACGCAGGTAATGCAGCGGGTAAGTATCACAAAGCCCTCACAACTTTGGACGATTATTAGATGGCCTCCCATCACTTTTAAAATATCTTAAAACCTTCAAGTTTAAGGGTTACAAAAAAAAAAAAAAAAACCCTTAACTTCAACATTTTTTTTAAAGAAAACCCTAAAAACACGTGAATTGTAATTTTCACTGGAAAAAAAATATTCCTCTGCGTAATTTCACCCACATCTGCGAAAGTTACAGTTAACGATGTTCGGAGGGGTTTCAGATAAAATCCTGAAGTTGAAGGTTTTTTTTGGTAATATTTTGAAACCTGTGGGAGATGGAGGGTATCAGGTAATCGTCCAAAGTTAATAGGGGCCTTTATGATACCTACATATTCTTTTTAGGGCTTTTTGTTTTTAGGTCCATTTGTTTACCTAGCTTTATATTTAAACCCAAGAATTATTATGTGTATCTTTAAACCCAACTTTCTTTTTGTATTTATCTTTAAACCCAATTCTAAAATATAATACTCTCAAAACCCAACTTTCTTTTTGTATTTATCTTTAAACCCAATTCTAAAATATAATACTCTCATATGTGGGTCCCCCTATATAAGTCTTTTTGTATTTATCTTTAAACCCAATTCTAAAATATAATACTCTCATATGTGGGTCCCCCTATATAAGGAAATTGGGTTTAAAGATAACTACAAAAAGAATGTTGGGTTTACTTGGGTTTAAAGATAAAGTTAGGTAAACAAATGGACCTAAAAACAAAAAGTCCTTCTTTTTAAGCTTTATATGGTAAGTCTTTAGGAGAAAATATAATATCGTTAATTTCGAAAACATTATATTACTTTTCAGTGGAAACTATGTCAGCCAAGAGTTTGGCGGTTCTCTCTTTCCAGGCTAATTAAATTGTTTGGACGGTCAAAGAAGAAATACACAAACGTAAGGAGAAAGGGCTACTGCTGGTCCAAGTAGTCTTATATTTGTACGCACTTTAAAAATCTTTCGGTAAGTCAATCAGAGAAGTACGAGGATCGCGCTTGCATGACTTCATGGACGATAAGGTCGTACGAGTACCTGTCTAATAGAAATCTCTCCGAAGCAGCAAATTCGTTTCTAATATCTCATAAAAGGACTAAAATTGGACCATTAACCATCGCATCTATCATATAACTGGATGATCATATCTACGTTTTAATTACTTCGATGATATAATTAAATACCAATTAGATCATTAGTCACTTTTAACGCTGTGCGTCAATTGATATAATGAATTTCAACTACGTGATATAAAAAAAGTCTTGATCATTTGACGTAACAAGGTTGCTCTTATGTTTAATATTTTGATCACTTAGAGAAATGAAAATTTGCGACGCATCGAGCAACTTGTATTGGATAGTTATATTGCATTTGATATTTATTTTTAAACATATTAACTTGCGACGCATTGAGTGAGTCGTATTGCTTAGAAAAGAATGAAAATATACAATTTAAATTAACAAAAAAATGTTAGGTATAACGAGTAATCCAATTAGCATTTAATCGTGTGATCGGTCATCCAAGCAATTGAAATATAAATATGAAGATTTAATTATTAGAAAATAAATATAGTGACCAATGATTCAATTAACCCTATCATAAAATGTTGGTCCCTTATTGATAACGTGAATCATAGTCTCATGAGTTAGCATTTTGCAGGGCTAAAACTTTGAAGTTCACTGAACTTCAACCGCTCACACTTATGCTTTTATCCATGTCTTTCATGTTTTCGGTTCTCTGCATAATAATTTATTACGGAAAAATTAATAGGATGAAATAAAAATTGTAAGATTTCCAAAATTTTAGATTTGATTAATTTTAAAGTACTAAATCCTAATGAGGGTCACCAACTGAGAAATGAGGTCCAATACCTAAGGATTTCGACCTGACCATCCAAACAATACATCATCAAGGCTGTTATTCATTTAAAAAGCTTATTACAAACAATAGGAATTCTATCAGAACCATCTCCAAGAGTAGTAGGATGATCTACTCATAAATAGAAAAGTTATAGTTCACAAACTAATCTTCTAACTACCCATAGATGATATAAATTACTTCTTTCTATAAAACATTCTGATAGAACCCTTTCCCTTCTCACGAAAAGGTCAGTGAGATATCACATATCAATTAGATTAGAGCTTTTTCTTTAAAGGATTTATATGGCTATTTTGGTCAGTTGATACATGAGAAAACAATAAAAATGAGTGGTGCATAAATAAATACTCCATCCCCCTATTTACAGTTTGCGTACCAGGAAATTTATAACGAAGTCGGAATCTATTAGCCTAGAAACCGCAATACAGTAGTATGTAACATATATAGCTGATAATGGTACCTGAATTTATCACTGTCCCTGACTTAGCATTTTAATACAATCTCATCTTTCATCTTTTACTGCACAGGTCATGCAACTGCTGCTGCCCCGTTTGGCAAAGGGTTAATGAAGAGGGGTTAAAGAGAAGGATTAATGTACTTAGCCCATTTGATAATCCAAAGGATTAAATTATTAACCCGTTAAATAAGTTTTATTTTAGCCCTTATGATCAGTTTTAGTGTTTGGGAATAACAATGATTTTGACTATTTTCTTTATAATTAGAAGGGTTAACTCTTATTCCATCTAAATAGGAGTATTAGTAAACCCCTCATTTTGAGGGGTTAACTCATTTTAACCCCTCTAGAGGGGTTAACTTAACCATTCTATATTTTTTATGTTTGGCAAATTATGGAGAGTTAACTCACTTTAACCCTTAAATAGATTTGTTGTGTTTGGCAGGTTAAGAAGGGGTTAAGTCTCTTTAACCTCTCTCTTAACCCTTTGCCAAACGGTACCTTAATACACAAATAATACATACGTAATTTATTGGTGTGGAATTAAATACATCAGCAGTTCAGATAAGTGAAACAATTACTTCAAAAAAAAGATATGTGAAATAATCTCCAATTAGCAGAATTCTGTTGGTGATCTGAGAGCTGACCAAAGAAACCTCAAACAGAAGGCCTTCTGAATTCCCAGGTATAATTCAAACATCACGTCCATATGGTGGAGCACTTATATATTCCACCATTTCTTTTTCTCCATTGTCCTTACGAGTTCATTAGCCATTTCAGCAAAATTCTGTGCCCCATCTTGCAGCTCTGCAGTGCGCATACTCAATCTCTGACAGAAAAACAAGCATATGTTAGAAGTTGGTTGCTAGGGTAAATCGCCTGTTTTTCTTTTACCAAAAGGTATTCTTTGCCAAAAGAAAATTATTATCTAGAGCTAAGAATCTAAGATACTATTAGTGCTGCATTACTTCAATTAATATTAGCTAAGCTACATTTCTTCCAAATGTAGAATGTGTTAGAAAAGACGAAGGAAAATCAACAAGCATTTGGAGATAAATTTTCAAAATTTCAAATTTAGGTATAAAGTAATTTATATAAAAGGTGGAATGTATGCTCATTTATGGGGCAGTATCAAACATCTTAGAAAATATGATGCGCTAGCAGAAAAGGGTAAAAAGATAGTTTATTCTACATCAACCCCTATCCTTTTTGTGGGTGGGGATGGGGGGTGGAGGAGGTGGTTGAGAGTAAAACTGAAAATTCAAATGTATCTTTATACCTCAAGTTTCTCCTGTCGCTCCATCAGCTTGTCCTTTGCATGAGCTGCTGCTTTTGCAGCATCCTGGAAACAAAACTATTAGCTTTCAAGAAATGAAAGAAATATGACAGGTTGAAAAGTGCATAAGAGTTGGCTCAATAAAAGGAATTACCCCGCCAAATTTATACTGTGTCATGATTTCTTGTGTTGTTCTTACTCTTGGCTTTGTATCATGAGTTGCTCCTTGGAATAATTTTTCTCTTTCTGTATTCTCATCTGTAGTGTTACATTAGATAATTGAGTCCACTGGACCAATAGGAAAATGAAGTACTTGATGATTGACAAAGAAAATGAGCCACACCTGTTTTCTTTTGTTTACTTACAGTGGATGATGATGATATGGGCAATTCCTCATCAATCATGATGTCATCTGCACAAGAGTTTAGCTTCAGTGCATATATGAGAAAGGCATAGCTTCAGTGTACATGTGTGCATATGCGCAGATGTGTGAGTGGTGTTTGTGTGTGCGAGAGAGGGAGAGAGACCTATGCTTAGTTCAACTTCTTTGTCATTAGTAGGTGTAGCTAGCGATTCTGCGAATGGATCTCTTGAAAAGGAGTCCTCCAATTTCTCTGAGCTAGATTTATCAAAACTGCGAGAAACATCACTGTCATTCTCCGCTCTACCTCCTTTAAGTCCCTTGAAGATACCACCCAGAATCCCAGATGCTGTACTCTGGAGCATAAATGATAACCTTATGGTAAATTGACCCAAGAAAGAAAGTAACAGCTGATTATTATAAAATACAATAAATGTTAACCTGTCTTTTCTTTTGATTCATAGAGAGACTAATAGCAGCATCTGCAGCAGCTGCAACAACTTTGTCATGAAGGCAGGGCAAAGATTCTGGTATCCTGTTCAATCATACATAACTTACTCCATATTCTACAATTTGAACAGGCACAAGCGAATAAATGCTTGCACAAAATGTAGCAATTAATACCTGAAGTCATTTTCGCAAGCCAAAAGTGAGATGAAAGCAAGTTCAGAACCATTCACCTGCAAATTAATGAGAGAAATCACATAAAATAAGAAACCACCCAATAGGAAGGATATAAGCACACCCCTTCCACCTGCCTCAGTGCAAGGAAAAGAACAATGTGCGCTTGCTTAAGAATGATAATGCAATGAACAAGAACCAACAACCAATACATTAAGCAAGAGAAAGTGTGATGGATCGTTTGGCAAAGCCATATGTTAGAATATTAAAAAAATAATCATCAACTCTCATCACAACTTTAGAGTTTTGGTGTAATAGTTAGAGGGACTTTAAGATGCAACCAAGATTCAAATCCCACCAACCATAAAAACGAATTTTCTAAAAAATTAACACAACTAGGTGAATTCAAGTTTAAGCCTATAAAAAGGGTGTTCAACCTGCGGGGGCATGCTAGAATATAGAAATATAACTCCCAACTCTCATCACAACTTCGGAGTTTTTATGCAATGGTTAGAGAGACTTGAAGACCATACATGTCCATAACAGTAGCCATGTTTATAGTAACCATATACAAAGCAGTAAAAAGTAAGCAATTACAATTCTTAAAGTTAACCAGGAGGTAAAACAATTGGGAGATGGTTTAGGATGTTCATTAAGGCTAATAAGTATGCAAGAGGTGATACGATTGTGGCATATATTACATTATGGGCATAAATATTTAGCTACTAATAGAATTATAATGGATAAATTTTTAAAAACAACATTTTTTAAACTTTATTGTGCAAAAACGACCCTTTGAAAAATTAATGAGCAAAACCGATCCTTTTCTGTTGAAAAGGGTTGGTTTTGCTGGGGAGACACTAAAATAAAGTGTACGGGACTACTAGTCCCGTACACTTCATTTTAGTGGCCATATAGTCGGGACTGCCCAACTCCCTCACTCTCTTCATCTCTCAATCACCCACCTCCCAAGCTTCGCCTCAAACCCATCGCCGACCACCCCCTGAACTTCGAGCCGCCGGCCTACACCGCACTCCAATCTCGACAAGTTTCATGCCGCCTACACCGCACGCCACGCCGCCATCTCCGACAAGCTCACCACCGCCTACACCGCGCCCGCGCCATCTCAACAAGCTTCCACCGCCTACACCGCCGTCCCATCTCCGACAAGCATAAATGGCTTCTGTGAATGCACGTTATCGCTCGATCCGCTTCGCTTCCAAGTGTCCTCGGATTCGCTTCGCTTCCAAGGGGAAATCCTCAGGGCGGGAAAGTTTCGCATGGGCATCGGGCCACCTTCGGAGGGCCGTTCCGCTCCGGCCGCGCACAGGGCACATGGAAGAGGAACTTGCCGGACGGCCACGGTCGCTACATCTGGAGGAATGGAAATCAGTACATTGGGGAGTGGAGGGGGTGGGGTTATTTGTGGAGGGGGCTTTGATCTGGGCCAACAGAAATTGATACGATGGGTTCTGGGAGAAAGGGGTGCCTAAGGGCAATGGGTCTTCACTTGGCCTGATGGTCGGCAACAGCAACGAGCAAACTCTTACGGGGACATTTTACTCACAGCGCACTAAAATGAAGTGTACGAGACTGGTAGTCCCGTACACTTCATTTTAGTCCTGAGTAAAACCGAAAAGGGTCGGTTTTGCTCATTAATTTTTCAAATGGTCGTTTTTGCACAATAAAGTTTAAAAAGGGTTGTTTTTAAAAATTTGTCCAATTATAATTTATAGTATTGAACTACTTTTTTAGCCAGTAGCGATTCTGGCCTTCGGTCATATCCTCTGGGCTTCTGACATTTAAGGAAACCATCTATCAAGGTTCTGACCTGTGAACAAATCACTCAGATGCTAATATTTCTAGCATTTACCTTTTGGATTTTGACCCTCTGCAAAATTTGCCATTATGAACATATAGCTATATAGTATATATAATATATTACGCATTAATTAGAGTTTTGACATTTCCCATACTGACATTTCGTAAATTTCAGCTTTGGGAATTGTTGTTAATCATAGTTGGATTTTGATATTCAATAAGTATTATTATTATTATTATATCGAACATCTACTCATTAATTCTTTCTAATTGAAGATCATTAGAGAGAGTGTGCTTCGTTCTCTAACATCTGTATATAATTTTATGAAACCACAAGATGAGTTATGTTGCTCAGTTCACAATTCTTTTAGCGTTTCACAGTAATTCAGATTTCATGGGTGCTAAGGAAGAACTTCTTCGGCAAGCTACTTAACGCTTTTTAATTAATTTATTTGGCTTGAGGTGCACAGTCTATTATATAGCTTTTGGTTCATTCTTAAATTTTTTTGTATTAGGACCTATGAGTTTGGAGAAAAGAATATTTGACTTGGTAGCAAATTTATGCTCCACAATATAATTTCAGAATTATGGCTACTTTGGTGAACATTTCAAAGTGGCTACTTTGAATAATTTCATACTTTATTTACACTATTGATCATTAACCGATCCCAAAAGTTTGAGATAAAGGCTTTGTTGTTGTCGTTGTCGTCATTGTTGTTGTTGCTGCTATTTACACTACTGGTCATATCAGATTATTTAGTAAGAGGTTCTGCGATGCTGACTTGTGGAATGAGAGGGGAAAAAAATCAAAGTGTACGCCTCTTGAAGAAAAAAAAATACCATTGTGATCTGCCCATTGTCGTAAGAACTCATAGCTTTTTCCATGTTTGTCTTGAAGCTCCATCTTAAAATTGACATTATGGAACTTTCTGCTGAAACCTCCAGCTCAGGAAGGGATCTGCTCATGGACAAGGAAAAAAACCTTATGACCCAAGAAATGCTTCACCAAATTGTCAATGACTGAATGCAAAGAAAATAAAGGTAATAAACAGCATCTGTTTAGCATATGTACCAGGCAACAAGAAAGCTGAAATATGTAGAGCCTTGATATATAAAGCAAAGAGGGGTGTTATCATAAGGTAAGAAGAACAAGATAGGCTGGTTGAAGGATTTCTTTGTATAATAAAGACTGCTATCCTTTACAAATCAAACCTAAAAAGTATAGATTTTCATTATAAAGTACTACCTTAAACCTGCAAAGTAAAAGAAGAGAGTAATTTAATGCAAGAAGTCTTCACCTCATCTCTAGGTCCCCCGTTTCATATAGTAAAATCAGTCCACATCCTTTTTCATCTCTTTTTCTGAAGATTGCTGACCAGCAACAACGTTTTACAATATTTGATCTATGGACGGAGTTGTTATTTCCCTAAAATAAAAAAGATAAACACAATTAGCTTAAAAGAAAGGTCCAAATCAAAATTTAGTTAAATTTGAAATAAAAGAGCACCTGTTTGACAGCCTTCAATGGCCAAAACCACAGAGAGTCCTCACAACAAACCAAAACATGAGGATCTGATAGTTCATTTGAGTGTGACACATCACTAGAGCAGTGTTGATCAATTTCTTGTGGTTCACTTCCATTGAGGTCATCTCCTTGTATGGAATCACTATGGGAAGATTTTTCCTCTGATGGATGTTGAGAGGACGTCTCACTGTTCTTTTCTAGAACAGAGCTAGCTCCATCTGAATGGGATATACACAGAATTACAAAAATTCATTTGGAAAACTACATATTTCAGTACTTGTGTTGATTGTTACATAGAAACTACTTGCCTATAACATACATGGAAATTGCAGAAGACTCTTTTTTTGGGTGCATCCTCTGTGAGCTGATTGTTTTACCACTTATGCTATCAATGATGAAAACATTTGCATCCTTGGTCAAGATAAGCATCACTCTTGCAGAGTCTTCAGGATTTCCAGTTGCACTTGTTATTACAGCACTGATCTGAGGATTGACATGAAACGCTATAGAGATGATGGGTGAATGAGCACCAGATAAGCAATCTGTACGGAACAAAATTGATAAGGATCTCATATCAAGCATTGCCACCTGAAAATGGGTACGAAGATGAACATACAGTCAATAGCATATTTAGACAGCTTCAGCATTACTTGCAACGAAAAGGATTAACAGCATACACAAAATGAAGAGACAATAACTACCTGACCAGTTTCAAATCCAACAGCAACCTTCTCTTCACCGTGTACAAATTTAAGGGTTCGAATGGATGCATTTGAAAAGATGAATGCTGCAAAACAATGATATCCTTCCCCATGTTGCACAATGTGAACTGTATGCACAATGATAATTTGTTAGCAGGTTTACATAATATATTACTGATAATTTCTCGATGAATCTATTTCATGTAGGCAAAAAAATCTATCCCACATGCCTAATAAGAAACTGCCTGTGCTTATAAGTTATAAGTTAAATTGTACTGGTATTTCAGATGAGCACCCATCCTCAACAGCGTGTTAAAACATAACACACCTCAACATGTAAAAGATATCTTTGTTGAAGTCCAGAATATGTATGGCATGCCATATAGACATGAGATGGTCAAATTAACGGGTACTTACTGCTCTCAATCACACTACCCACTTTGCCAGAGCAGAAAACTGAATTGTTATGAGCCAAGAACCTTTTGGATTTTGTTTCTAGCTTACTATAACTTTTACCCTGAAGGCATTAGAGATTCATCTATTTAGTGTTATCACAAATTACCTTTTCTGATTTTTATGAATAAAGAATAAGAATACAAGATTAACATTTAAATATCAATAGACTTCATTTTTAGCTAAATCTAAACATGGAATGACATCATCGCCTGAATAATATTGTATGCATATTCTCATGTACCTGCTCCTACGTCTCTGATATTCATCATGTCACCATGTTTTTGACAAGCCATATCCATGTTTCTGATGCTGCAACGTAGTTTAGATACAATTGCAATGCCAGAATAGTCATAATAACCTAACTATGAATACAAGGACAATTACCACTACCAATAAATAGTCAACACAATGAAAGTACTGGGGTTTCTGGTTACTAAGTTCTATACTCATACTCATTAATAAGAATATTAGCAAAATGAAGAGGCAGCTTCAGCAGTTAAAGCAGTTATGATAAGCATAATGTTTAAGAATTAAAATTATGAATCATAAACAGAACATAAACTGCCAAACTATATTGTACATTGATACCTTCAGTATGAACAAAGGCAAAATATCGAAGAACATATCGTACTTTTGCTAATATGAATTATAAGACAGATGACATTTTTTAAGTCATAAAATGAATTATAAAACCGATACAATTTTATACGTTTAGCTTCCCTAACCTTCTAAAAGATGAAGTCAACAACATAGACAAGAGTATATCTGCGACTCACACAGAACCAACATAACCTTAAAATAGCAGAAAGAATTGGTAGTCACCTTTCAAGTCTGCTATATTTTCCTACTGAAGGACTGTGATAACATTTAAAGAAAAATTATGACAAATATAGAGGAAGATCAGATTCCAAGGAGAAATCTTCCACCTCAAAATTAATTCTTTAACAGAACATAACTTTTCATTCTATCAAGATGAGTCTAATCTTGTCTTCCAATCATAGCAAATCCTTTTTCAACCAGCCAAGAATATGTTGGGAAATTACGCAAATTCCCCTGTTATCAGATTTATAAGAAAGCGAAATAAATGCGCAATAAAAGAACACACAAATTTAACGTGGTTCGACACAAAATTGCTTACATCCCGGACTGCTGCAGATATTTCACTAAGGGGAGAAAATTTACAAGTGTTTTTCACACAACTCCCAACCCAACCGTCACTCTGAAAATTGCTCACAATTTTCTCTCACTGAGTGCTCTCACTTTTCCTCTCTGTTTTCTCTCTTGCTTGGATTGTGTCCTGAGCATCTGTGTGGGGTGCTCTATTTATAAGTCCCCCCGCACTTCCGAAAATTTTTACTCTAGCTCAATCATCCCTTACTTTCGGTGTTTTTTGTCAAAAAAGGAAGTAGCGGTGGCTGCCTTTGTTGACAAAAGCAGCCTCCCCTTTTTCTTTCGGTGGCTTCTTTTGTTGACAAAAGAAAACAGCCACCAACTCTTTTTGACTAACAATCTCCCACTTGAAGACTGATCTTAATCTGTCTTCACATCTCGATTTATACAACAGCTCTTGCTGGTCTTGATACTGTTACAAGCCAACTGAAGCTGAACACAGCTTCAGTTTGTCAGTAGTCACCGTCTTTGTCAGCATATCTGCCGAATTTTGAGCTCCACTAATCTTTTCAAGTTTCAAAATTTCATCTTCCAGAAGTGATCGGATAAAATAATACTGCACCTATATGTGTTTCGTTCTGGAATAAAAAGATGGATTCTTCGCTAGATGAATAGCACTTTGACTATCACAATATAAGGCATTGTCTTCGTGTTTCTTGCCTAATTCATCCAAGATGCTTTGAAGCCAAACCATTTCATTGCTGGCTTCTGTAACGACGACATATTCTGCTTCACTTGTGGAGAGAGTAACTATCTTCTGCAGTTGAGAAACCCAACTCACTGCAGTGCCTTTTATAGTATAGACATACCATGTAGTGCTCTTTCTGATATCAACATTTCCTGCTAAATCAGCATTCACATAACCTGTTAGTATTGTATCTCCACCTTTGAAACAAAGTGCTTTACCTGTGGTGCCCCGTAGATATCTGAAGATCCATTTGACTACTTCCCAGTGTACCTTGTCCGGATTATTCATGTACCTGCTAACAGCTCCCACTGCTTGAGCAATATTTGATCTTGTACAAACTATGACATACATCAGACTTTCAACTGCTGAGGCGTACTGGACCTTCGTCATGTGTGCACGCTCTTCCTCTGTCTTTGGTGACTGCTCTTTGAAAAGTTTGAAATGAACACCTAAAGATGTACTCACTGGTTTAACATCTTGCATATTAAACCTAGAGTACTTTGTTGATGTACTCAGCCTGTTATAACATCAAAGTCCCAAACTTCGTCTCCCTTGATTCTCATTCCCAGAATCTGCTTTGCAGTGCCAAGATCTTTCATTGCGAACTGCTTTGATAATTTTTGCTTTAAATTTATAATATCTTGCAGATCTAAACCTGCAACGAGCATGTCATCAACGTATAACAATACAATAACAAAGCTATTATCAAACCTCTTGAGATAGCAACAATGATCTACTTGGCATCTAGTGAAACCGTTGTTATCCATAAAGTTGTCAAACTTCTTGTACCACTCTGAGAGCTTATTTAATCCATACAAGCTCTTCTTCAAACGACATACTTGATTTTTCTTGTCTGCCTTTATGAAGCCTTCTGGTTGCTTCATATAGATCTTCTCCTCTAAATCACCATAAAGGAAATTTTTTTTACATCTAACTGCTCAAGATGTAAATTCTCAGTAACTATAATTTTTAACACCAGTCTGATTGTAGTCAGTTTCATGACTGGAGAGAAAATTTTATTGTAGTCAATACCTTCTTTTTGCTGAAAGCCTTTGGCAACCAATCTTGCATTGTAACGCTTATTCCCATCATGCTCTTCTTTGATCCTGTAAATCCACTTGTTATGAAGACCTTTCTTACCTGGTGGTAATTCAGCTAAGTCTCACGTCTGATTTGACATTAGCGAGTCCATATTATCTTGCATACCAGACTCTCACTTGACTGAATCCTCCACCTGCATTGTTTCATCATCACTCCGGTTCACCATTGTCAGTCAGCAAGTAGTGCAAAGAAGACGAATAACATTGGATTGACTTAGGAATTCTGGATGAGCGTCTCACTTCTGGTGTGCTTGGTTCTTCTTAAACTACTTCAGGACTAGTCTGAACATTATTTTCAGAAATATCCTCAAATTCAGCAAATACCTTTGTTTCAACTTTTGTACTAGAGCTACTTGATTCTGCAGTTGATTTGTCTTTGTACATCACATTCTTATTGAATATGACATCTCTGCTTTTGACGATCTTCTAATTTTCATAATCCCAAAACCGGTAACCAAACTCATCACCACAATAACCAACAAAAACACATTTGTTAGATTTGGCATCAAGTTTATTTCTTTTAGTAGAATCTATGTGTACATAAGAGATACAACCAAAAACTCTTAAATACGAAAGGTTTTTCTCTTTTCTGCTCCAAATTTCTTTCGGTATTTTACCGTCCAAGGAAACTGAGGGCCCACGATTGATTAGGTAGGCTGCGGTATTGATAGCTTCAGCCCATAGGAACTTGGGTAAGCTGGCATGCATCCTTATGCTTCTGACACGTTCATTCAAAGTTCTGTTCATGCGCTCCGCTACGCTATTTTGTTGCACTGTCATGGGAACTGTTTTCTCCATCTTGATCCCGTTGTTTACGCAAAATTCTTTGAATCTACTGTCTTTGTACTCTCCTCTATTGTCTGACTTTAACCGTTTTATCTTCAAACTAGTTTCATTTTCCACCATGACCTTCCATTTTCTGAAAGTATCAACGACTTCTGATTTTTTCTTCAGAAAATAGACCCACACATTCCTTATAGAATCATCAATGAATGTGACATAGTACAGTGAGCCTGCAAGAGATGAAACTGGAGATGACCCTCATACGTCAGTATGAACCAACATGGTCCCCATACATCAGTATGAACCAACTCTAACTTTTCTGCCTTAGATGTCTTACTAATATTTGCAAAACTGACTTTTTCTGTTTGCCAAAGATACAATCCTCGTATAGGCCGACATCTACATTCTTCAAATCTGACAGCTTCCCTTTCGACAAAAGTATCTTCATCCCTTTCTCTTTCATATGGCCAAGCCTTTGATGCCATATGTTTGATTTTTTTTATCTGCATCTGTTACTGCAATAATATTCTCTAAGTTAGAGGTTACATAGAGAGTACCATTTTTCTTACCTCGAGCAATAACGAGTGCTTCTTTGGTAATCTTTCATTCATGACATGAGAAGGTTGTACAATAACCCTCTCCATCAAGCTATCTCACAGAGATCAAATTCCTTTGAAGGGCAGGAATATGTCTTACTCTTTGCAGCTTCCATGTGGTCTAATTTGACAAATTTAATCAGATGTCTCCCTTATCAACGATCTTCAAGGTTTCATCATCTGCTAGATGTATCTTTTCGAAATTACCGCTAACGTAATTCTCTATGATTTCTCGACGTGGATGGCATGAAAGGATGTCCCTGAATCAAGAATCCATAATTCAATTGGACTGTTGACGCTTAAAATCATAGCATCACCTCCTTCCTCGGTCACGTTGGCAGACTCCTGTGTGCCGGTATTTTTTTCAGTGCCCGACACTCCCTCTTGAAATGACACTTGTTACCATAATTATAGCAGTTAAAATCTTTCTTTCCCGATCTAGATTTGCTCCTTCTAGATTTTGATCCACCTCGATTTGAACTTTTTTTTGAAGTTCTCCCCCTAGACTCCGTGTGTAAAGCTGAAGAGATACCGATTCTCTCCGTCGAATTTCTTCATTAAGAACCAGATCATGAACATCATCAAATTTTAACTTATTGCTTCCCGAAGAGCTACTCACAGCTATGACAGTAGCATTCTAACTTTCTGGTAGAGAAGATAAAAGTATCAATGCTTGTACTTCTTCATCAAACTCAATTCCAACTGAACTCAACTAGGTTGTGACTGTATTAAGTTCATTGAGATGTTGAGCTACCGATGCGCCTTCTGTCATCCGTAAATTGAACAGCCGTCTCATCAAGTGAACTTTGTTTGCGGCAGAGGGCTTCTCATACATGCTGCTCATACATGTTGCAGAGAGTCGCCATAAGACCCACCGTGATCTTTTCTTTTGCTATGTTGAAAGCAACGTTGCGGGATAGCGTCAATCGTATAACTCTTTTGTTACATATTGTTAGTCGAAAGGAGTTAGTGGCTGCTTTCTTTTGTCAACAAAATAAACCACCGAAAGAAAAAAGGGAGGCTGCTTTTGTCAACAAAGACAACCATCGTTGCTTCTTTTTTGATAAAAAACACCGAAAGCAATGGATGATTGAGCTAGGGTAAAAAATTTCGGAAGTGAGGGGGCTTCTGCACCTATAAATAGAGCAGCCCAAACAGATGCTCATGACACAATCCAAGCAAGAGAGAAAACAAAGAGGAAAGGGAGCACTCAGTGAGAGAAAATTATAAATAATTTTCAGAGTGAGTTGGGTTAGGAGTTGTGTGAAAAGCACTTACAAATTTTCTCCCTTTAGTGAAAGATCTGCAACAGTCCGTGGACGTAGGTAATTTTATGCCGAACCACGTTAAATTTATGTAACATTTTATTATATATTTATTTCGCTTTCTTATAAATCTGATAATAGGGAAATTTACGTAATTTTCCAACAAATACACCTATTCCAAACCCAACAAATCCTACCTAATTGAGTACAATGTATGATTAAATTTGGAATAAATAAAGTTCCAACAGAATCAAGTCCCAAGGCAAACTATGCTGGTATAGAAGTTCTCATACTACTACATGTAAGGAACTTCGGTTAAAATCCAAGTGGCTTCAAGAAAAATTAAAAAAGAAGGAACCTCCTCCTATCACATCACGCTACAAAATCCAGTCATATAAGCAAGATGCTTATGTTTATGATAAGAGGATATAATTGAAATATTCAAAATGAAGAAAATGTTCATATTTCTTCTGGCAACAAAATACAGGTGAACTATAATGAAAGTCTACACGTGTAAACCCAGTGTTGTAAAAAGCGGTCTAGGCGGAGCCTTGGCCTCCTAGATTTGGCCTGAGCGGCCAGTCTAGGCGGCTCCTCCTCCTAGGCGGCACTAGGTCCGTCTAGGCGCCGCCTAAGTCCGCCTAGCTTTTTGAAAAAAAACCTAATTTTAAACTAAAACCCAGTCCAAACCAGCAAACCCATTACTAACTCTTAACCTAACCCTATCTCTCTGACTCCCTCTCTCTCTCTCTCTCGTATTTCAGTTGCCTCCTCTTCTCAATCTCCCTAAGCCTCCTCTTCTATCGCTGCTCCTCTCCCACCACCGCCTTCTCCTCGAGCTGATCAGTGCACTTCCTCCTCGAGCCACCTCGGGTTCTCTTCGTCGCCTCTTCCGCTTCATCGCTAGCCCTCCTCTTTTTAAGGTAAAAATTTCATCTTTTTTTCACTGTTTTATTTTTTTCACTGTGATTAACTGATAATGTTGGACATGGTGATGTTTCTTAGTATTTTATTACTATTTTAGCTATTTAGTATTTATACATGGTTGATTATGAATCTAAAATTTAGGGCTGGTAAATGACCGAATCGAAGCGAACACTTTACTATTTGAATTTTAATTCGATCCATTTTAGCTTGTTCGAATTCGAGATCATATTCGAGCCGAATACTAAAGATCATTCGAATTCGATCCAACAAATTTATTCGCGTTCAATAATTATTCGCGAATATTCGTTTAACAACACAACGTGATTATCCCCAGCATTATTCGTTTAATATTCGATAATATTCATTAATTATTCAAAATTAAAAAGAGTTATATAGTTCATTCATATAGAAATATGACCAAAAGTCTATTCATATGGATTGGGATTAGTATAATTAATATATTTACTATGAAAATCAAGTTAAAAAGACGAAAATTAAGCAACTCATCATTAGAGTTTAGTGTTAATTTTTAATAATTAAATGAAATTGACTGAAATTACAAATTCACAATGGATCGAATAAGATTTTTCACAAAGGATCGAATCAGATTTTTCTGTAAAATTATCTGCAAAAGGCATAAAAAATCCCAAAGGCAAGGATTTAACAACAAGAACAAACAACAAACTAAAGATCATTAAATGAATAATTCCACTTCATCCACTGCCGGCGCCGACTCCTCCATCACAAATCCTACCAATAATAGCAAAAACCGCAAGCAAATGCTACTCATCATCATCATCATCATCAATATCAAAACCCCCTCAAATCCCTCAACGAATCCTCCCACAAAATCTCCAAACCCACTCACTCCCTTTGCTCGAAACCCTAACCCCTCCAATCCCCTTCCTCCTCTTCCTCCCTCAAATCCTAACAATAACCCCTAGCAGTCTAGCACCCGTCTACAACATCGACAAGAGCGACTTCCGCGAGTTTGTCCAAAAGCTCACTGAATCCCCA